>NC_142360.1:41607831-41942095 GCF_059441175.1 Urocampus carinirostris | reverse complement strand
ACAGGAAGTCCCAGGGGGCTCCCTAGACCACAAAGAACAACAACTCAGGACCAGGACCAGGTAAGTTCAAATAATTTTAACCACACTATCTCTCCTTTAGACAGATCCTGCGGTCCCCCTCGGGGACCTTCGCCGAAGGAGACACCCAGGCCCAAGGGGACGAGGACGGCAGGGAGTCCCACGGGGCCCCCTGAACCACAGGGAACACCACCGAGACGGGAAAATGGAAGGGGAGAAGAAACCTCTGGACGACAGGACAACAGAGGTCCCAAGCCACTTCCACAAAGACCACAGAGGCCCACGCGAACCTCCAATCCTGTCTCCAGAGATGACCCGGACCCAAGACCTAACCTTAAGCCTACCCCAAACCCTAACCCTAACCCTAACCCTACACCCAACCCCAGCCACAGCCCCTTTCACCCAAACAGACATCCCAGAACACCCCGGAAAATTCAACAATGGACACTTACAGCGGTCAAACCAAATATAATCTTGGGAGATTCCAATCTCTCGAGGATAGAATCTTACTCCAGAGAGGACGTCCAGATCGACAGCTACCCCGGAGCAACGTTTTACCACATGGCACATCTTCTAGAAAAAACTCCACGAAACGACAAGGTACAGAGGGTCATTCTGTCGGTTGGAATAAACAACAGGGAGCAACAACCTAAGAAGACAGCTGTGAAACAACTCCAGATGATGGTGAAAAACACCAAGGCCACCTTCCCAGCAGCTGAAATCTGGATACCGCTGATCAACTACTCACAGCAACTAGAAGACCCCCATAAACTCAACCTGGAGGAAATCAATGACCACATCTCCAGGAACATGCCAAGCCTACCAAAACTCCCAGAACAGGACTTCCACACCACCGGAGACGGGATCCACTGGACAGGTGAGACAGCAGACAAGATGTTAAAACACTGGCTACACAATTTAAACTAAACACCCCCACAAACCCAAATAGGGAGGGGTATAAGAACATCATCCTACTAGCTCAGAACTTCACACCTACACAAAATCAGATTAGTCTACTAGAAAAAGGCTTATCGTTTGTCCCCACGGTAAATATTCGTAAGAAACAAAAGGAAATCCTAAGAGGAGAAATCCAAGATTTCCACCGAAAGCTTAAATTAGCAGCCTTCTTTGACAGGTCAGAAGATTCGGAACAAAAACATTTCATACCAAAATCTGATTGGGAACCAAGAAACAACCAAATCCCTAACATAATAACACAAGTAATTGAGGAGAACCAAAGCCTAATTAACACATTAAACCCGCAGTCTCACAGAGACAAAGATAACCTTAGCAGAGGAGAATGTGAAGCCCTCTTTCAATTAGCTAACAACAAACAGATAGTTATTAAACCAGCGGACAAGGGTAGTGCAATAGTTATCCTAGACAGAACACAATATATATATGAAGCACACAGACAATTAAACAATACGTCACATTATAAGAAATTAACAAAACCAATATACCCAGAAACAGCCCAGAAAATAGAAGATATCCTACAAACACTTCTAGAAAATGAAGATATAACTAAAAAACAAAAACGCTACCTAATAGGGGAAGAGGAAGCCAGACCCCGTAGATTTTACCTGCTACCTAAAATACACAAATCACCACTAACGTGGACTATTCCGTATGAAGTGCCGACAGGAAGACCTATTGTGTCAGACTGTGGCAGCGAATCCTACAGGATCGCGGAATACATAGACCACTTCCTCACTCCACTATCCACAAAACATAATAGCTACATTAAAGATACATATGATTTTGTAAACAAAATAAAACAGATTAAAATAACGCAGGAAACAATCTTATTTACCATAGACATAGATAGCCTCTACACAAACATTAACACGGTCGCAGGGTTGACAGCAGTAAAGCGCTGGATGGAAAAATACCCGGATGACAAACGCCCAGACACAGAACTAATACAACTCCTAGAAATTAACCTCACTAGGAACGACTTTGAATTCAACAAGGAATTCTACTTACAGATCAGTGGTACAGCCATGGGCAAAAAATTTGCACCTGCCTATGCTAACATCTACATGGCACATTGGGAGGAGACAGCTTTTGAAAAATGCGACAAACTACCCACCAATTATTTTAGGTACTTAGATGACATTTGGGGAACGTGGACACATAGCAAAGAGGAATTTCAACAATGGATAGAAATCCTCAACACACACCATAGTACAATTACGGTCAAACACTCCACAAATGACCACCAGATAGATTTTCTAGACACAACTACTTATAAGGGACCCTCATTCACCCAAACACAAACTTTAGACACAAAGGTCTTCTTTAAAGACACAGACACACATGCACTCTTACACAAAAACAGCCTTCATCCAAAGCACACCTACAGAGGCTTAATAAAATCACAGTTGCTCAGGTACCACAGAATCTGCTCGCAACGTACGGACTTTGAAAAGGCCACCCAAACCCTGTTCAAGGCACTGGGACCGAGAGGATACTCTAGATCGTTCCTCAGGCAAGTCCGTAAAACATTTTTAACCACAGGGCAACGGGACACACAAAAAATTATCCCTCTAATAAGTACGTACTCAGAATTTAGCCAAAATGCTAATAGAAAAATTAGACAAAATGTAAACCAGACACTACAGAACACAGACATAATCCAAGATTACAAAATCATCTCAGCCTTTAAAAGAAACAAAAACCTAAAAGACTACCTAGTAAAAAGTAAATTACCAGAAATCAACATAACACAAACGCAGGGCCCCACATTCTACAAACAAGCCACCACAGTTAGGAACACCGTCACCAACACAAACTACCTAATTAAACAAACAATCACACCTACTACGGAAAACTGTATATATGTCATAAAGTGTAAACGCTGTGACATTAAATATGTAGGGGAGACGGGGAATTCTATCAGATGTAGATTAGCACAACACATTTACAACATTAGGAATATTAGACAAAATAATACACATCTTGTCGCCCACTTCATTCAACATGGACTACAGGCTTTAGAAATATGGGGCCTGCAAACAAATAGCAATTGGAATCAAAAGGAAAGACGCAGGGCAGAAAGACACTGGATAGAAAGACTTAACACTCTTTTCCCAGATGGACTAAACGAACGCAGGTGAGAAACGCTCCAGCTTCCATGATGGCCAGTGCAGAGACTTGGTTTCCCAAGGACCTCCCAAAAATTTTCGGGGGGACCTTGAGAAATCAAGATTGCTTCCTAACCTAACTAAGCCAGAGCCTCTAGGAAATAATGGCAGCAAAAATTGACTTACAAACAACAACTTAACTAAAATAAACGAGATCTAACAAATAAAAGGGAAACTAAGTACATTCTACTAAGAAAAATTGGGAAAAACAAGTTTTCCACCCACCGGGGTAAAGGTCAAAGCCATTAAGCCACCAAGAAGAAAAATAAGGGCGGAAGAACGACTATGTAAAGGGGTCGTTAAAGCTATCTCAAAAAGAACAAAAGCCTCAGCCCCTAACAAAACAAGGAGGGGAATGCCAGGTAAGCAGCCTCCCACAAAAACAGTGAGCCACACCTTCACTGGTACTACTTATAAGGGAAACACAGTGAGTTACAATCTTTTTCGCACCTGAGGAAGGCTAAGAAATAAGCCGAAACGTCGTGTGAATTTACTAACTTGGAAGACAGAAGAGAGCAAGAACCTTTCGCGGACGCAAAGGGAACCTCCTGCTGCCTATTCCTCAAAGAAACAGGAACACCTGGAGTGCCAGGGTAAGTAAAGGGTAAGTATTTGCAATATTACTCACATCAATTCTCTTTTAGACAAATCCCCAAACAGGTATGGCAACCTTCACGGAAACCACTAAAATTCTCTTTCGGATTATCCAAACACTACACCACCTACAGAATACTACAGTATCGGGGGCCAAAGCATCACCACCAGCCAGCCTCCAGAGGAAAATGCAGGAACTAGCCACTCTAATCAGACCAGCATCCCCCACAGATGACACATTGATGAAAATACAAGGGAATGCGGTCAACTGGCTGCACACTTGCATGCAAATCCTTGAGGAACACTACCTTGAGAACCTAGAGGATCTCGCCAGGAAACTGGAAGCGATGCAAATAACCAACTGGCGCGAGGCCTTCGAGGTGGCAACTAGATGGGCGAAGAAAAAGTTCGGGAGACGGTTGCATCCTCTCACAGTACAAAGGGCACAAGAAACGGTCATCTGGAGTCTGGGAGACGGAGGATACACAACTCCAACCTTGCAATCGGAGGACCCCTTGACATCTTTTCACACCACCAACAGATTCGCAGCCCTAACAGATTCGCCACCACCCCCACCTACAAAACCAAAAATCAACACCAGGACAACTCAGAACCAGAACCAGGTAAGTACAGAAAATATTAACGACACCATCTCTCCTTTAGAAGAATCCCTCAGTCCCCTTCAGTGGCCCTCACTGAATGAGACAAACGGACGCGAGGGGACGAGGACAACAGGGAGTCCCAGGGGGCTCCCTAAACAACGAAGAACAACAACAACGCGGAACCAGGACCAGGTAAGTATAAACAACTTTAACCACACTATCTCTCCTCCAGACAGATCCTGGGGTCTCCCTCGGGGACCTTCGCTGAGGGAGACACCCAACAGTCCCCTTCAGGGAACTTCACTGAGTGAGACAGACAAACGCAGGGACAGATCCTGCGGTCTCCCTCGGAGACCTTCGCTTGGAGAAACACCCAACAGTCCCCTTCAGTGGCCTCCACTGAAGGAGACAAACGAACGCGAAGGGACGAGGACAACAGGAAGTCCCAGGGGGCTCCCTAGACCACAAAGAACAACAACTCAGGACCAGGACCAGGTAAGTTCAAATAATTTTAACCACACTATCTCTCCTTTAGACAGATCCTGCGGTCCCCCTCGGGGACCTTCGCCGAAGGAGACACCCAGGCCCAAGGGGACGAGGACGGCAGGGAGTCCCACGGGGCCCCCTGAACCACAGGGAACACCACCGAGACGGGAAAATGGAAGGGGAGAAGAAACCTCTGGACGACAGGACAACAGAGGTCCCAAGCCACTTCCACAAAGACCACAGAGGCCCACGCGAACCTCCAATCCTGTCTCCAGAGATGACCCGGACCCAAGACCTAACCTTAAGCCTACCCCAAA
The DNA here is from genome assembly GCF_059441175.1 of Urocampus carinirostris. Classification (NCBI taxonomy): domain Eukaryota; kingdom Metazoa; phylum Chordata; class Actinopteri; order Syngnathiformes; family Syngnathidae; genus Urocampus; species Urocampus carinirostris. The sequence goes on along the minus strand of NC_142360.1, from coordinate 41,936,932 downwards.
CCCTAACCCTAACCCTAACCCTACACCCAACCCCAGCCACAGCCCCTTTCACCCAAACAGACATCCCAGAACACCCCGGAAAATTCAACAATGGACACTTACAGCGGTCAAACCAAATATAATCTTGGGAGATTCCAATCTCTCGAGGATAGAATCTTACTCCAGAGAGGACGTCCAGATCGACAGCTACCCCGGAGCAACGTTTTACCACATGGCACATCTTCTAGAAAAAACTCCACGAAACGACAAGGTACAGAGGGTCATTCTGTCGGTTGGAATAAACAACAGGGAGCAACAACCTAAGAAGACAGCTGTGAAACAACTCCAGATGATGGTGAAAAACACCAAGGCCACCTTCCCAGCAGCTGAAATCTGGATACCGCTGATCAACTACTCACAGCAACTAGAAGACCCCCATAAACTCAACCTGGAGGAAATCAATGACCACATCTCCAGGAACATGCCAAGCCTACCAAAACTCCCAGAACAGGACTTCCACACCACCGGAGACGGGATCCACTGGACAGGTGAGACAGCAGACAAGATGTTAAAACACTGGCTACACAATTTAAACTAAACACCCCCACAAACCCAAATAGGGAGGGGTATAAGAACATCATCCTACTAGCTCAGAACTTCACACCTACACAAAATCAGATTAGTCTACTAGAAAAAGGCTTATCGTTTGTCCCCACGGTAAATATTCGTAAGAAACAAAAGGAAATCCTAAGAGGAGAAATCCAAGATTTCCACCGAAAGCTTAAATTAGCAGCCTTCTTTGACAGGTCAGAAGATTCGGAACAAAAACATTTCATACCAAAATCTGATTGGGAACCAAGAAACAACCAAATCCCTAACATAATAACACAAGTAATTGAGGAGAACCAAAGCCTAATTAACACATTAAACCCGCAGTCTCACAGAGACAAAGATAACCTTAGCAGAGGAGAATGTGAAGCCCTCTTTCAATTAGCTAACAACAAACAGATAGTTATTAAACCAGCGGACAAGGGTAGTGCAATAGTTATCCTAGACAGAACACAATATATATATGAAGCACACAGACAATTAAACAATACGTCACATTATAAGAAATTAACAAAACCAATATACCCAGAAACAGCCCAGAAAATAGAAGATATCCTACAAACACTTCTAGAAAATGAAGATATAACTAAAAAACAAAAACGCTACCTAATAGGGGAAGAGGAAGCCAGACCCCGTAGATTTTACCTGCTACCTAAAATACACAAATCACCACTAACGTGGACTATTCCGTATGAAGTGCCGACAGGAAGACCTATTGTGTCAGACTGTGGCAGCGAATCCTACAGGATCGCGGAATACATAGACCACTTCCTCACTCCACTATCCACAAAACATAATAGCTACATTAAAGATACATATGATTTTGTAAACAAAATAAAACAGATTAAAATAACGCAGGAAACAATCTTATTTACCATAGACATAGATAGCCTCTACACAAACATTAACACGGTCGCAGGGTTGACAGCAGTAAAGCGCTGGATGGAAAAATACCCGGATGACAAACGCCCAGACACAGAACTAATACAACTCCTAGAAATTAACCTCACTAGGAACGACTTTGAATTCAACAAGGAATTCTACTTACAGATCAGTGGTACAGCCATGGGCAAAAAATTTGCACCTGCCTATGCTAACATCTACATGGCACATTGGGAGGAGACAGCTTTTGAAAAATGCGACAAACTACCCACCAATTATTTTAGGTACTTAGATGACATTTGGGGAACGTGGACACATAGCAAAGAGGAATTTCAACAATGGATAGAAATCCTCAACACACACCATAGTACAATTACGGTCAAACACTCCACAAATGACCACCAGATAGATTTTCTAGACACAACTACTTATAAGGGACCCTCATTCACCCAAACACAAACTTTAGACACAAAGGTCTTCTTTAAAGACACAGACACACATGCACTCTTACACAAAAACAGCCTTCATCCAAAGCACACCTACAGAGGCTTAATAAAATCACAGTTGCTCAGGTACCACAGAATCTGCTCGCAACGTACGGACTTTGAAAAGGCCACCCAAACCCTGTTCAAGGCACTGGGACCGAGAGGATACTCTAGATCGTTCCTCAGGCAAGTCCGTAAAACATTTTTAACCACAGGGCAACGGGACACACAAAAAATTATCCCTCTAATAAGTACGTACTCAGAATTTAGCCAAAATGCTAATAGAAAAATTAGACAAAATGTAAACCAGACACTACAGAACACAGACATAATCCAAGATTACAAAATCATCTCAGCCTTTAAAAGAAACAAAAACCTAAAAGACTACCTAGTAAAAAGTAAATTACCAGAAATCAACATAACACAAACGCAGGGCCCCACATTCTACAAACAAGCCACCACAGTTAGGAACACCGTCACCAACACAAACTACCTAATTAAACAAACAATCACACCTACTACGGAAAACTGTATATATGTCATAAAGTGTAAACGCTGTGACATTAAATATGTAGGGGAGACGGGGAATTCTATCAGATGTAGATTAGCACAACACATTTACAACATTAGGAATATTAGACAAAATAATACACATCTTGTCGCCCACTTCATTCAACATGGACTACAGGCTTTAGAAATATGGGGCCTGCAAACAAATAGCAATTGGAATCAAAAGGAAAGACGCAGGGCAGAAAGACACTGGATAGAAAGACTTAACACTCTTTTCCCAGATGGACTAAACGAACGCAGGTGAGAAACGCTCCAGCTTCCATGATGGCCAGTGCAGAGACTTGGTTTCCCAAGGACCTCCCAAAAATTTTCGGGGGGACCTTGAGAAATCAAGATTGCTTCCTAACCTAACTAAGCCAGAGCCTCTAGGAAATAATGGCAGCAAAAATTGACTTACAAACAACAACTTAACTAAAATAAACGAGATCTAACAAATAAAAGGGAAACTAAGTACATTCTACTAAGAAAAATTGGGAAAAACAAGTTTTCCACCCACCGGGGTAAAGGTCAAAGCCATTAAGCCACCAAGAAGAAAAATAAGGGCGGAAGAACGACTATGTAAAGGGGTCGTTAAAGCTATCTCAAAAAGAACAAAAGCCTCAGCCCCTAACAAAACAAGGAGGGGAATGCCAGGTAAGCAGCCTCCCACAAAAACAGTGAGCCACACCTTCACTGGTACTACTTATAAGGGAAACACAGTGAGTTACAATCTTTTTCGCACCTGAGGAAGGCTAAGAAATAAGCCGAAACGTCGTGTGAATTTACTAACTTGGAAGACAGAAGAGAGCAAGAACCTTTCGCGGACGCAAAGGGAACCTCCTGCTGCCTATTCCTCAAAGAAACAGGAACACCTGGAGTGCCAGGGTAAGTAAAGGGTAAGTATTTGCAATATTACTCACATCAATTCTCTTTTAGACAAATCCCCAAACAGGTATGGCAACCTTCACGGAAACCACTAAAATTCTCTTTCGGATTATCCAAACACTACACCACCTACAGAATACTACAGTATCGGGGGCCAAAGCATCACCACCAGCCAGCCTCCAGAGGAAAATGCAGGAACTAGCCACTCTAATCAGACCAGCATCCCCCACAGATGACACATTGATGAAAATACAAGGGAATGCGGTCAACTGGCTGCACACTTGCATGCAAATCCTTGAGGAACACTACCTTGAGAACCTAGAGGATCTCGCCAGGAAACTGGAAGCGATGCAAATAACCAACTGGCGCGAGGCCTTCGAGGTGGCAACTAGATGGGCGAAGAAAAAGTTCGGGAGACGGTTGCATCCTCTCACAGTACAAAGGGCACAAGAAACGGTCATCTGGAGTCTGGGAGACGGAGGATACACAACTCCAACCTTGCAATCGGAGGACCCCTTGACATCTTTTCACACCACCAACAGATTCGCAGCCCTAACAGATTCGCCACCACCCCCACCTACAAAACCAAAAATCAACACCAGGACAACTCAGAACCAGAACCAGGTAAGTACAGAAAATATTAACGACACCATCTCTCCTTTAGAAGAATCCCTCAGTCCCCTTCAGTGGCCCTCACTGAATGAGACAAACGGACGCGAGGGGACGAGGACAACAGGGAGTCCCAGGGGGCTCCCTAAACAACGAAGAACAACAACAACGCGGAACCAGGACCAGGTAAGTATAAACAACTTTAACCACACTATCTCTCCTCCAGACAGATCCTGGGGTCTCCCTCGGGGACCTTCGCTGAGGGAGACACCCAACAGTCCCCTTCAGGGAACTTCACTGAGTGAGACAGACAAACGCAGGGACAGATCCTGCGGTCTCCCTCGGAGACCTTCGCTTGGAGAAACACCCAACAGTCCCCTTCAGTGGCCTCCACTGAAGGAGACAAACGAACGCGAAGGGACGAGGACAACAGGAAGTCCCAGGGGGCTCCCTAGACCACAAAGAACAACAACTCAGGACCAGGACCAGGTAAGTTCAAATAATTTTAACCACACTATCTCTCCTTTAGACAGATCCTGCGGTCCCCCTCGGGGACCTTCGCCGAAGGAGACACCCAGGCCCAAGGGGACGAGGACGGCAGGGAGTCCCACGGGGCCCCCTGAACCACAGGGAACACCACCGAGACGGGAAAATGGAAGGGGAGAAGAAACCTCTGGACGACAGGACAACAGAGGTCCCAAGCCACTTCCACAAAGACCACAGAGGCCCACGCGAACCTCCAATCCTGTCTCCAGAGATGACCCGGACCCAAGACCTAACCTTAAGCCTACCCCAAACCCTAACCCTAACCCTAACCCTACACCCAACCCCAGCCACAGCCCCTTTCACCCAAACAGACATCCCAGAACACCCCGGAAAATTCAACAATGGACACTTACAGCGGTCAAACCAAATATAATCTTGGGAGATTCCAATCTCTCGAGGATAGAATCTTACTCCAGAGAGGACGTCCAGATCGACAGCTACCCCGGAGCAACGTTTTACCACATGGCACATCTTCTAGAAAAAACTCCACGAAACGACAAGGTACAGAGGGTCATTCTGTCGGTTGGAATAAACAACAGGGAGCAACAACCTAAGAAGACAGCTGTGAAACAACTCCAGATGATGGTGAAAAACACCAAGGCCACCTTCCCAGCAGCTGAAATCTGGATACCGCTGATCAACTACTCACAGCAACTAGAAGACCCCCATAAACTCAACCTGGAGGAAATCAATGACCACATCTCCAGGAACATGCCAAGCCTACCAAAACTCCCAGAACAGGACTTCCACACCACCGGAGACGGGATCCACTGGACAGGTGAGACAGCAGACAAGATGTTAAAACACTGGCTACACAATTTAAACTAAACACCCCCACAAACCCAAATAGGGAGGGGTATAAGAACATCATCCTACTAGCTCAGAACTTCACACCTACACAAAATCAGATTAGTCTACTAGAAAAAGGCTTATCGTTTGTCCCCACGGTAAATATTCGTAAGAAACAAAAGGAAATCCTAAGAGGAGAAATCCAAGATTTCCACCGAAAGCTTAAATTAGCAGCCTTCTTTGACAGGTCAGAAGATTCGGAACAAAAACATTTCATACCAAAATCTGATTGGGAACCAAGAAACAACCAAATCCCTAACATAATAACACAAGTAATTGAGGAGAACCAAAGCCTAATTAACACATTAAACCCGCAGTCTCACAGAGACAAAGATAACCTTAGCAGAGGAGAATGTGAAGCCCTCTTTCAATTAGCTAACAACAAACAGATAGTTATTAAACCAGCGGACAAGGGTAGTGCAATAGTTATCCTAGACAGAACACAATATATATATGAAGCACACAGACAATTAAACAATACGTCACATTATAAGAAATTAACAAAACCAATATACCCAGAAACAGCCCAGAAAATAGAAGATATCCTACAAACACTTCTAGAAAATGAAGATATAACTAAAAAACAAAAACGCTACCTAATAGGGGAAGAGGAAGCCAGACCCCGTAGATTTTACCTGCTACCTAAAATACACAAATCACCACTAACGTGGACTATTCCGTATGAAGTGCCGACAGGAAGACCTATTGTGTCAGACTGTGGCAGCGAATCCTACAGGATCGCGGAATACATAGACCACTTCCTCACTCCACTATCCACAAAACATAATAGCTACATTAAAGATACATATGATTTTGTAAACAAAATAAAACAGATTAAAATAACGCAGGAAACAATCTTATTTACCATAGACATAGATAGCCTCTACACAAACATTAACACGGTCGCAGGGTTGACAGCAGTAAAGCGCTGGATGGAAAAATACCCGGATGACAAACGCCCAGACACAGAACTAATACAACTCCTAGAAATTAACCTCACTAGGAACGACTTTGAATTCAACAAGGAATTCTACTTACAGATCAGTGGTACAGCCATGGGCAAAAAATTTGCACCTGCCTATGCTAACATCTACATGGCACATTGGGAGGAGACAGCTTTTGAAAAATGCGACAAACTACCCACCAATTATTTTAGGTACTTAGATGACATTTGGGGAACGTGGACACATAGCAAAGAGGAATTTCAACAATGGATAGAAATCCTCAACACACACCATAGTACAATTACGGTCAAACACTCCACAAATGACCACCAGATAGATTTTCTAGACACAACTACTTATAAGGGACCCTCATTCACCCAAACACAAACTTTAGACACAAAGGTCTTCTTTAAAGACACAGACACACATGCACTCTTACACAAAAACAGCCTTCATCCAAAGCACACCTACAGAGGCTTAATAAAATCACAGTTGCTCAGGTACCACAGAATCTGCTCGCAACGTACGGACTTTGAAAAGGCCACCCAAACCCTGTTCAAGGCACTGGGACCGAGAGGATACTCTAGATCGTTCCTCAGGCAAGTCCGTAAAACATTTTTAACCACAGGGCAACGGGACACACAAAAAATTATCCCTCTAATAAGTACGTACTCAGAATTTAGCCAAAATGCTAATAGAAAAATTAGACAAAATGTAAACCAGACACTACAGAACACAGACATAATCCAAGATTACAAAATCATCTCAGCCTTTAAAAGAAACAAAAACCTAAAAGACTACCTAGTAAAAAGTAAATTACCAGAAATCAACATAACACAAACGCAGGGCCCCACATTCTACAAACAAGCCACCACAGTTAGGAACACCGTCACCAACACAAACTACCTAATTAAACAAACAATCACACCTACTACGGAAAACTGTATATATGTCATAAAGTGTAAACGCTGTGACATTAAATATGTAGGGGAGACGGGGAATTCTATCAGATGTAGATTAGCACAACACATTTACAACATTAGGAATATTAGACAAAATAATACACATCTTGTCGCCCACTTCATTCAACATGGACTACAGGCTTTAGAAATATGGGGCCTGCAAACAAATAGCAATTGGAATCAAAAGGAAAGACGCAGGGCAGAAAGACACTGGATAGAAAGACTTAACACTCTTTTCCCAGATGGACTAAACGAACGCAGGTGAGAAACGCTCCAGCTTCCATGATGGCCAGTGCAGAGACTTGGTTTCCCAAGGACCTCCCAAAAATTTTCGGGGGGACCTTGAGAAATCAAGATTGCTTCCTAACCTAACTAAGCCAGAGCCTCTAGGAAATAATGGCAGCAAAAATTGACTTACAAACAACAACTTAACTAAAATAAACGAGATCTAACAAATAAAAGGGAAACTAAGTACATTCTACTAAGAAAAATTGGGAAAAACAAGTTTTCCACCCACCGGGGTAAAGGTCAAAGCCATTAAGCCACCAAGAAGAAAAATAAGGGCGGAAGAACGACTATGTAAAGGGGTCGTTAAAGCTATCTCAAAAAGAACAAAAGCCTCAGCCCCTAACAAAACAAGGAGGGGAATGCCAGGTAAGCAGCCTCCCACAAAAACAGTGAGCCACACCTTCACTGGTACTACTTATAAGGGAAACACAGTGAGTTACAATCTTTTTCGCACCTGAGGAAGGCTAAGAAATAAGCCGAAACGTCGTGTGAATTTACTAACTTGGAAGACAGAAGAGAGCAAGAACCTTTCGCGGACGCAAAGGGAACCTCCTGCTGCCTATTCCTCAAAGAAACAGGAACACCTGGAGTGCCAGGGTAAGTAAAGGGTAAGTATTTGCAATATTACTCACATCAATTCTCTTTTAGACAAATCCCCAAACAGGTATGGCAACCTTCACGGAAACCACTAAAATTCTCTTTCGGATTATCCAAACACTACACCACCTACAGAATACTACAGTATCGGGGGCCAAAGCATCACCACCAGCCAGCCTCCAGAGGAAAATGCAGGAACTAGCCACTCTAATCAGACCAGCATCCCCCACAGATGACACATTGATGAAAATACAAGGGAATGCGGTCAACTGGCTGCACACTTGCATGCAAATCCTTGAGGAACACTACCTTGAGAACCTAGAGGATCTCGCCAGGAAACTGGAAGCGATGCAAATAACCAACTGGCGCGAGGCCTTCGAGGTGGCAACTAGATGGGCGAAGAAAAAGTTCGGGAGACGGTTGCATCCTCTCACAGTACAAAGGGCACAAGAAACGGTCATCTGGAGTCTGGGAGACGGAGGATACACAACTCCAACCTTGCAATCGGAGGACCCCTTGACATCTTTTCACACCACCAACAGATTCGCAGCCCTAACAGATTCGCCACCACCCCCACCTACAAAACCAAAAATCAACACCAGGACAACTCAGAACCAGAACCAGGTAAGTACAGAAAATATTAACGACACCATCTCTCCTTTAGAAGAATCCCTCAGTCCCCTTCAGTGGCCCTCACTGAATGAGACAAACGGACGCGAGGGGACGAGGACAACAGGGAGTCCCAGGGGGCTCCCTAAACAACGAAGAACAACAACAACGCGGAACCAGGACCAGGTAAGTATAAACAACTTTAACCACACTATCTCTCCTCCAGACAGATCCTGGGGTCTCCCTCGGGGACCTTCGCTGAGGGAGACACCCAACAGTCCCCTTCAGGGAACTTCACTGAGTGAGACAGACAAACGCAGGGACAGATCCTGCGGTCTCCCTCGGAGACCTTCGCTTGGAGAAACACCCAACAGTCCCCTTCAGTGGCCTCCACTGAAGGAGACAAACGAACGCGAAGGGACGAGGACAACAGGAAGTCCCAGGGGGCTCCCTAGACCACAAAGAACAACAACTCAGGACCAGGACCAGGTAAGTTCAAATAATTTTAACCACACTATCTCTCCTTTAGACAGATCCTGCGGTCCCCCTCGGGGACCTTCGCCGAAGGAGACACCCAGGCCCAAGGGGACGAGGACGGCAGGGAGTCCCACGGGGCCCCCTGAACCACAGGGAACACCACCGAGACGGGAAAATGGAAGGGGAGAAGAAACCTCTGGACGACAGGACAACAGAGGTCCCAAGCCACTTCCACAAAGACCACAGAGGCCCACGCGAACCTCCAATCCTGTCTCCAGAGATGACCCGGACCCAAGACCTAACCTTAAGCCTACCCCAAACCCTAACCCTAACCCTAACCCTACACCCAACCCCAGCCACAGCCCCTTTCACCCAAACAGACATCCCAGAACACCCCGGAAAATTCAACAATGGACACTTACAGCGGTCAAACCAAATATAATCTTGGGAGATTCCAATCTCTCGAGGATAGAATCTTACTCCAGAGAGGACGTCCAGATCGACAGCTACCCCGGAGCAACGTTTTACCACATGGCACATCTTCTAGAAAAAACTCCACGAAACGACAAGGTACAGAGGGTCATTCTGTCGGTTGGAATAAACAACAGGGAGCAACAACCTAAGAAGACAGCTGTGAAACAACTCCAGATGATGGTGAAAAACACCAAGGCCACCTTCCCAGCAGCTGAAATCTGGATACCGCTGATCAACTACTCACAGCAACTAGAAGACCCCCATAAACTCAACCTGGAGGAAATCAATGACCACATCTCCAGGAACATGCCAAGCCTACCAAAACTCCCAGAACAGGACTTCCACACCACCGGAGACGGGATCCACTGGACAGGTGAGACAGCAGACAAGATGTTAAAACACTGGCTACACAATTTAAACTAAACACCCCCACAAACCCAAATAGGGAGGGGTATAAGAACATCATCCTACTAGCTCAGAACTTCACACCTACACAAAATCAGATTAGTCTACTAGAAAAAGGCTTATCGTTTGTCCCCACGGTAAATATTCGTAAGAAACAAAAGGAAATCCTAAGAGGAGAAATCCAAGATTTCCACCGAAAGCTTAAATTAGCAGCCTTCTTTGACAGGTCAGAAGATTCGGAACAAAAACATTTCATACCAAAATCTGATTGGGAACCAAGAAACAACCAAATCCCTAACATAATAACACAAGTAATTGAGGAGAACCAAAGCCTAATTAACACATTAAACCCGCAGTCTCACAGAGACAAAGATAACCTTAGCAGAGGAGAATGTGAAGCCCTCTTTCAATTAGCTAACAACAAACAGATAGTTATTAAACCAGCGGACAAGGGTAGTGCAATAGTTATCCTAGACAGAACACAATATATATATGAAGCACACAGACAATTAAACAATACGTCACATTATAAGAAATTAACAAAACCAATATACCCAGAAACAGCCCAGAAAATAGAAGATATCCTACAAACACTTCTAGAAAATGAAGATATAACTAAAAAACAAAAACGCTACCTAATAGGGGAAGAGGAAGCCAGACCCCGTAGATTTTACCTGCTACCTAAAATACACAAATCACCACTAACGTGGACTATTCCGTATGAAGTGCCGACAGGAAGACCTATTGTGTCAGACTGTGGCAGCGAATCCTACAGGATCGCGGAATACATAGACCACTTCCTCACTCCACTATCCACAAAACATAATAGCTACATTAAAGATACATATGATTTTGTAAACAAAATAAAACAGATTAAAATAACGCAGGAAACAATCTTATTTACCATAGACATAGATAGCCTCTACACAAACATTAACACGGTCGCAGGGTTGACAGCAGTAAAGCGCTGGATGGAAAAATACCCGGATGACAAACGCCCAGACACAGAACTAATACAACTCCTAGAAATTAACCTCACTAGGAACGACTTTGAATTCAACAAGGAATTCTACTTACAGATCAGTGGTACAGCCATGGGCAAAAAATTTGCACCTGCCTATGCTAACATCTACATGGCACATTGGGAGGAGACAGCTTTTGAAAAATGCGACAAACTACCCACCAATTATTTTAGGTACTTAGATGACATTTGGGGAACGTGGACACATAGCAAAGAGGAATTTCAACAATGGATAGAAATCCTCAACACACACCATAGTACAATTACGGTCAAACACTCCACAAATGACCACCAGATAGATTTTCTAGACACAACTACTTATAAGGGACCCTCATTCACCCAAACACAAACTTTAGACACAAAGGTCTTCTTTAAAGACACAGACACACATGCACTCTTACACAAAAACAGCCTTCATCCAAAGCACACCTACAGAGGCTTAATAAAATCACAGTTGCTCAGGTACCACAGAATCTGCTCGCAACGTACGGACTTTGAAAAGGCCACCCAAACCCTGTTCAAGGCACTGGGACCGAGAGGATACTCTAGATCGTTCCTCAGGCAAGTCCGTAAAACATTTTTAACCACAGGGCAACGGGACACACAAAAAATTATCCCTCTAATAAGTACGTACTCAGAATTTAGCCAAAATGCTAATAGAAAAATTAGACAAAATGTAAACCAGACACTACAGAACACAGACATAATCCAAGATTACAAAATCATCTCAGCCTTTAAAAGAAACAAAAACCTAAAAGACTACCTAGTAAAAAGTAAATTACCAGAAATCAACATAACACAAACGCAGGGCCCCACATTCTACAAACAAGCCACCACAGTTAGGAACACCGTCACCAACACAAACTACCTAATTAAACAAACAATCACACCTACTACGGAAAACTGTATATATGTCATAAAGTGTAAACGCTGTGACATTAAATATGTAGGGGAGACGGGGAATTCTATCAGATGTAGATTAGCACAACACATTTACAACATTAGGAATATTAGACAAAATAATACACATCTTGTCGCCCACTTCATTCAACATGGACTACAGGCTTTAGAAATATGGGGCCTGCAAACAAATAGCAATTGGAATCAAAAGGAAAGACGCAGGGCAGAAAGACACTGGATAGAAAGACTTAACACTCTTTTCCCAGATGGACTAAACGAACGCAGGTGAGAAACGCTCCAGCTTCCATGATGGCCAGTGCAGAGACTTGGTTTCCCAAGGACCTCCCAAAAATTTTCGGGGGGACCTTGAGAAATCAAGATTGCTTCCTAACCTAACTAAGCCAGAGCCTCTAGGAAATAATGGCAGCAAAAATTGACTTACAAACAACAACTTAACTAAAATAAACGAGATCTAACAAATAAAAGGGAAACTAAGTACATTCTACTAAGAAAAATTGGGAAAAACAAGTTTTCCACCCACCGGGGTAAAGGTCAAAGCCATTAAGCCACCAAGAAGAAAAATAAGGGCGGAAGAACGACTATGTAAAGGGGTCGTTAAAGCTATCTCAAAAAGAACAAAAGCCTCAGCCCCTAACAAAACAAGGAGGGGAATGCCAGGTAAGCAGCCTCCCACAAAAACAGTGAGCCACACCTTCACTGGTACTACTTATAAGGGAAACACAGTGAGTTACAATCTTTTTCGCACCTGAGGAAGGCTAAGAAATAAGCCGAAACGTCGTGTGAATTTACTAACTTGGAAGACAGAAGAGAGCAAGAACCTTTCGCGGACGCAAAGGGAACCTCCTGCTGCCTATTCCTCAAAGAAACAGGAACACCTGGAGTGCCAGGGTAAGTAAAGGGTAAGTATTTGCAATATTACTCACATCAATTCTCTTTTAGACAAATCCCCAAACAGGTATGGCAACCTTCACGGAAACCACTAAAATTCTCTTTCGGATTATCCAAACACTACACCACCTACAGAATACTACAGTATCGGGGGCCAAAGCATCACCACCAGCCAGCCTCCAGAGGAAAATGCAGGAACTAGCCACTCTAATCAGACCAGCATCCCCCACAGATGACACATTGATGAAAATACAAGGGAATGCGGTCAACTGGCTGCACACTTGCATGCAAATCCTTGAGGAACACTACCTTGAGAACCTAGAGGATCTCGCCAGGAAACTGGAAGCGATGCAAATAACCAACTGGCGCGAGGCCTTCGAGGTGGCAACTAGATGGGCGAAGAAAAAGTTCGGGAGACGGTTGCATCCTCTCACAGTACAAAGGGCACAAGAAACGGTCATCTGGAGTCTGGGAGACGGAGGATACACAACTCCAACCTTGCAATCGGAGGACCCCTTGACATCTTTTCACACCACCAACAGATTCGCAGCCCTAACAGATTCGCCACCACCCCCACCTACAAAACCAAAAATCAACACCAGGACAACTCAGAACCAGAACCAGGTAAGTACAGAAAATATTAACGACACCATCTCTCCTTTAGAAGAATCCCTCAGTCCCCTTCAGTGGCCCTCACTGAATGAGACAAACGGACGCGAGGGGACGAGGACAACAGGGAGTCCCAGGGGGCTCCCTAAACAACGAAGAACAACAACAACGCGGAACCAGGACCAGGTAAGTATAAACAACTTTAACCACACTATCTCTCCTCCAGACAGATCCTGGGGTCTCCCTCGGGGACCTTCGCTGAGGGAGACACCCAACAGTCCCCTTCAGGGAACTTCACTGAGTGAGACAGACAAACGCAGGGACAGATCCTGCGGTCTCCCTCGGAGACCTTCGCTTGGAGAAACACCCAACAGTCCCCTTCAGTGGCCTCCACTGAAGGAGACAAACGAACGCGAAGGGACGAGGACAACAGGAAGTCCCAGGGGGCTCCCTAGACCACAAAGAACAACAACTCAGGACCAGGACCAGGTAAGTTCAAATAATTTTAACCACACTATCTCTCCTTTAGACAGATCCTGCGGTCCCCCTCGGGGACCTTCGCCGAAGGAGACACCCAGGCCCAAGGGGACGAGGACGGCAGGGAGTCCCACGGGGCCCCCTGAACCACAGGGAACACCACCGAGACGGGAAAATGGAAGGGGAGAAGAAACCTCTGGACGACAGGACAACAGAGGTCCCAAGCCACTTCCACAAAGACCACAGAGGCCCACGCGAACCTCCAATCCTGTCTCCAGAGATGACCCGGACCCAAGACCTAACCTTAAGCCTACCCCAAACCCTAACCCTAACCCTAACCCTACACCCAACCCCAGCCACAGCCCCTTTCACCCAAACAGACATCCCAGAACACCCCGGAAAATTCAACAATGGACACTTACAGCGGTCAAACCAAATATAATCTTGGGAGATTCCAATCTCTCGAGGATAGAATCTTACTCCAGAGAGGACGTCCAGATCGACAGCTACCCCGGAGCAACGTTTTACCACATGGCACATCTTCTAGAAAAAACTCCACGAAACGACAAGGTACAGAGGGTCATTCTGTCGGTTGGAATAAACAACAGGGAGCAACAACCTAAGAAGACAGCTGTGAAACAACTCCAGATGATGGTGAAAAACACCAAGGCCACCTTCCCAGCAGCTGAAATCTGGATACCGCTGATCAACTACTCACAGCAACTAGAAGACCCCCATAAACTCAACCTGGAGGAAATCAATGACCACATCTCCAGGAACATGCCAAGCCTACCAAAACTCCCAGAACAGGACTTCCACACCACCGGAGACGGGATCCACTGGACAGGTGAGACAGCAGACAAGATGTTAAAACACTGGCTACACAATTTAAACTAAACACCCCCACAAACCCAAATAGGGAGGGGTATAAGAACATCATCCTACTAGCTCAGAACTTCACACCTACACAAAATCAGATTAGTCTACTAGAAAAAGGCTTATCGTTTGTCCCCACGGTAAATATTCGTAAGAAACAAAAGGAAATCCTAAGAGGAGAAATCCAAGATTTCCACCGAAAGCTTAAATTAGCAGCCTTCTTTGACAGGTCAGAAGATTCGGAACAAAAACATTTCATACCAAAATCTGATTGGGAACCAAGAAACAACCAAATCCCTAACATAATAACACAAGTAATTGAGGAGAACCAAAGCCTAATTAACACATTAAACCCGCAGTCTCACAGAGACAAAGATAACCTTAGCAGAGGAGAATGTGAAGCCCTCTTTCAATTAGCTAACAACAAACAGATAGTTATTAAACCAGCGGACAAGGGTAGTGCAATAGTTATCCTAGACAGAACACAATATATATATGAAGCACACAGACAATTAAACAATACGTCACATTATAAGAAATTAACAAAACCAATATACCCAGAAACAGCCCAGAAAATAGAAGATATCCTACAAACACTTCTAGAAAATGAAGATATAACTAAAAAACAAAAACGCTACCTAATAGGGGAAGAGGAAGCCAGACCCCGTAGATTTTACCTGCTACCTAAAATACACAAATCACCACTAACGTGGACTATTCCGTATGAAGTGCCGACAGGAAGACCTATTGTGTCAGACTGTGGCAGCGAATCCTACAGGATCGCGGAATACATAGACCACTTCCTCACTCCACTATCCACAAAACATAATAGCTACATTAAAGATACATATGATTTTGTAAACAAAATAAAACAGATTAAAATAACGCAGGAAACAATCTTATTTACCATAGACATAGATAGCCTCTACACAAACATTAACACGGTCGCAGGGTTGACAGCAGTAAAGCGCTGGATGGAAAAATACCCGGATGACAAACGCCCAGACACAGAACTAATACAACTCCTAGAAATTAACCTCACTAGGAACGACTTTGAATTCAACAAGGAATTCTACTTACAGATCAGTGGTACAGCCATGGGCAAAAAATTTGCACCTGCCTATGCTAACATCTACATGGCACATTGGGAGGAGACAGCTTTTGAAAAATGCGACAAACTACCCACCAATTATTTTAGGTACTTAGATGACATTTGGGGAACGTGGACACATAGCAAAGAGGAATTTCAACAATGGATAGAAATCCTCAACACACACCATAGTACAATTACGGTCAAACACTCCACAAATGACCACCAGATAGATTTTCTAGACACAACTACTTATAAGGGACCCTCATTCACCCAAACACAAACTTTAGACACAAAGGTCTTCTTTAAAGACACAGACACACATGCACTCTTACACAAAAACAGCCTTCATCCAAAGCACACCTACAGAGGCTTAATAAAATCACAGTTGCTCAGGTACCACAGAATCTGCTCGCAACGTACGGACTTTGAAAAGGCCACCCAAACCCTGTTCAAGGCACTGGGACCGAGAGGATACTCTAGATCGTTCCTCAGGCAAGTCCGTAAAACATTTTTAACCACAGGGCAACGGGACACACAAAAAATTATCCCTCTAATAAGTACGTACTCAGAATTTAGCCAAAATGCTAATAGAAAAATTAGACAAAATGTAAACCAGACACTACAGAACACAGACATAATCCAAGATTACAAAATCATCTCAGCCTTTAAAAGAAACAAAAACCTAAAAGACTACCTAGTAAAAAGTAAATTACCAGAAATCAACATAACACAAACGCAGGGCCCCACATTCTACAAACAAGCCACCACAGTTAGGAACACCGTCACCAACACAAACTACCTAATTAAACAAACAATCACACCTACTACGGAAAACTGTATATATGTCATAAAGTGTAAACGCTGTGACATTAAATATGTAGGGGAGACGGGGAATTCTATCAGATGTAGATTAGCACAACACATTTACAACATTAGGAATATTAGACAAAATAATACACATCTTGTCGCCCACTTCATTCAACATGGACTACAGGCTTTAGAAATATGGGGCCTGCAAACAAATAGCAATTGGAATCAAAAGGAAAGACGCAGGGCAGAAAGACACTGGATAGAAAGACTTAACACTCTTTTCCCAGATGGACTAAACGAACGCAGGTGAGAAACGCTCCAGCTTCCATGATGGCCAGTGCAGAGACTTGGTTTCCCAAGGACCTCCCAAAAATTTTCGGGGGGACCTTGAGAAATCAAGATTGCTTCCTAACCTAACCCTAACCCTAACCCTAACCCTAACCCTAACCCTAACCCTAACCCTAACCCTAACCCTAACCCTAACCCTAACCCTAACCCTAACCCTAACCCTAACCCTAACCCTAACCCTAACCCTAACCCTAACCCTAACCCTAACCCTAACCCTAACCCTAACCCTAACCCTAACCCTAACCCTAACCCTAACCCTAACCCTAACCCTAACTTTCTAACCCTAACCCTAACCCTCTAACTCTAACCCTAACCCTCTAACCCTAACCCTCTAACCCTAACCCTCTAACCCTAACCCTCTAACCCTAACCCTCTAACCCTAACCCTCTAACCCTAACCCTCTAACCCTAACCCTCTAACCCTAACCCCTAACCCTTAACCCTAATGGACTAAACGAACGCAGGTAAGACACACAAAAAAACGCTATATTTTCCTGTATGGCGAGTGCTAAAAAATTGGTTTCCCAAGGACCCCCAGAAAAATTTTTTTTTGGGGGACCTTGGGAAAGCAATATTGTTTCAAAAACCTAACCCTAACCCTAACCCTAACCCTAACCCTAACCCTAACCCTAACCCTAACCCTAACCCTAACCCTAACCCTAACCCTAACCCTAACCCTAACCCTAACCCTAACCCTAACCCTAACCCTAACCCTAACCCTCTAACCCTAACCCTCTAACCCTAACCCCTAACCCTTAACCCTAATGGACTAAACGAACGCAGGTAAGACACACAAAAAAACGCTATATTTTCCTGTATGGCGAGTGCTAAAAAATTGGTTTCCCAAGGACCCCCAGAAGAATTTTTTTTGGGGGACCTTGGGAAAGCAATATTGTTTCAAAAACCTAACCCTAACCCTAACCCTAACCCTAACCCTAACCCTAACCCTAACCCTAACCCTAACCCTAACCCTAACCCTAACCCTAACCCTACTAACCCCTTTGTGTTTTTTCGATATTTTTTACATAATAACCCCTTTGTGTTTTATCGCCGTTTTCGACATACTAACCCCTTTGTGTTTTTTCGCCGTTTTCGACATACTAACCCCTTTGTGTTTTTTCGATATTTTTGACATACTAACCCCTTTGTGTTTTTTCGACATTTACGACATACTAACCCCTTTGTGTTTTTTCGACATTTTCGACATACTAACTCCTTTGTGTTTTTTCTAATTTTTGACATACTAACCCCTTTGTGTTTTTTCTAATTTTTCGACATACTAACCCCTTTGTGTTTTTTCGATATTTTTGACATACTAACCCCTTTGTGTTTTATCGCCGTTTTCGACATACTAACCCCTTTGTGTTTTTTCGATATTTTTGACATACTAACCCCTTTGTGTTTTATCGCCGTTTTCGACATACTAACCCCTTTGTGTTTTTTCGACATTTTCGACATACTAACCTTTCTTTTTTTCTAATTTTTCGACATACTAACCCCTTTCCGTTTTTTCGATATTTTTGACATACTAACCCCTTTGTGTTTTATCGCCGTTTTCGACATACTAACCCCTTTGTGTTTTTTCGATATTTTTGACATACTAACCCCTTTGTGTTTTATCGCCGTTTTCGACATACTAACCCCTTTGTGTTTTTTCGACATTTTCGACATACTAACCTTTTGTGTTTTTTCTAATTTTTCGACATACTAACCCCTTTGTGTTTTTTCGATGTTTTTGACATACTAACCCCTTTGTGTTTTATCGCCGTTTTCGACATACTAACCCCTTTGTGTTTTTTCGACATTTTCGACATACTAACCTTTTGTGTTTTTTCTAATTTTTCGACATACTAACCCCTTTGTGTTTTTTCGATATTTTTGACATACTAACCCCTTTGTGTTTTTTCGAAATTTTTGACATACTAACCCCTTTGTGTTTTATCGCCGTTTTCGACATACTAACCCCTTTGTGTTTTTTCGATATTTTTGACATACTAACCCCTTTGTGTTTTATCGCCGTTTTCGACATACTAACCCCTTTGTGTTTTTTCGACATTTTCGACATACTAACTTTTTGTGTTTTTTCTAATTTTTCGACATACTAACCCCTTTGCGTTTTTTCGATATTTTTGACATACTAACCCCTTTGTGTTTTATCGCCGTTTTCGACATACTAACCCCTTTGTGTTTTTTCGACATTTTCGACATACTAACCTTTTGTGTTTTTTCTAATTTTTCGACATACTAACCCCTTTGTGTTTTTTCGATGTTTTTGACATACTAACCCCTTTGTGTTTTATCGCCGTTTTCGACATACTAACCCCTTTGTGTTTTTTCGACATTTTCGACATACTAACCTTTTGTGTTTTTTCTAATTTTTCGACATACTAACCCCTTTGTGTTTTTTCGATATTTTTGACATACTAACCCCTTTGTGTTTTTTCGATATTTTTGACATACTAACCCCTTTGTGTTTTATCGCCGTTTTCGACATACTAACCCCTTTGTGTTTTTTCGATATTTTTGACATACTAACCCCTTTGTGTTTTATCGCCGTTTTCGACATACTAACCCCTTTGTGTTTTTTCGACATTTTCGACATACTAACCTTTTGTGTTTTTTCTAATTTTTCGACATACTAACCCCTTTGCGTTTTTTCGATATTTTTGACATACTAACCCCTTTGTGTTTTATCGCCGTTTTCGACATACTAACCCCTTTGTGTTTTTTCGATATTTTTGACATACTAACCCCTTTGTGTTTTTTCGATATTTTTGACATACTAACCCCTTTGTGTTTTATCGCCGTTTTCGACATACTAACCCCTTTGTGTTTTTTCGACATTTTCGACATACTAACCCCTTTGTGTTTTTTCGACATTTTCGACATACTAACCTTTTGTGTTTTTTCTAATTTTTCGACATACTAACCTCTTTGTGTTTTTTCGATATTTTTGACATATTAACCCCTTTGTGTTTTATCGCCGTTTTCGACATACTAACCCCTTTGTGTTTTTTCGATATTTTTGACATACTAACCCCTTTGTGTTTTTTCGACATTTTCGACATACTAACCTTTTGTGTTTTTTCAAATTTTTCGACATACTAACCCCTTTGCGTTTTTTCGATATTTTTGACATACTAACCCCTTTGTGTTTTATCGCCGTTTTCGACATACTAACCTTTTGTGTTTTTTCGACATTTTCGACATACTAACCTTTTGTGTTTTTTCTAATTTTTCGACATACTAACCCCTTTGCGTTTTTTCGATATTTTTGACATACTAACCCCTTTGTGTTTTTTCGATATTTTCGACATACTAACCCCTTTGTGTTTTTTCGATTTTTTTTACATAATAACCCCTTTGTGTTTTATCGCCGTTTTCGACATACTAACCCCTTTGTGTTTTTTCGACATTTTCGACATACTAACCTTTTGTGTTTTTTCTAATTTTTCGACATACTAACCCCTTTGTGTTTTTTCGACATTTTCGACATACTAACCCCTTTGTGTTTTTTCGATATTTTTGACATACTAACCCCTTTGTGTTTTTTCGATATTTTTGACATACTAACCCCTTTGTGTTTTTTCGACATTTACGACATACTAACCCCTTTGTGTTTTTTCGACATTTTCGACATATTAACCCCTTTGTGTTTTTTCAAATTTTTGACATACCAACCCCTTTGTGTTTTTTCGATATTTTCGACATACTAACCCCTTTGTGTTTTTTCGATATTTTTTACATAATAACCCCTTTGTGTTTTATCGCCGTTTTCGACATACTAACCCCTTTGTGTTTTTTCGACATTTTCGACATACTAACCTTTTGTGTTTTTTCTAATTTTTCGACATACTAACCCCTTTGCGTTTTTTCGATATTTTTGACATACTAACCCCTTTGTGTTTTTTCGATATTTTTGACATACTAACCCCTTTGTGTTTTTTCGATATTTTTTACATACTAACCCCTTTGTGTTTTATCGCCGTTTTCGACATACTAACCCCTTTGTGTTTTTTCGATATTTTTGACATACTAACCCCTTTGTGTTTTTTCGACATTTTCGACATACTAACCTTTTGTGTTTTTTCTAATTTTTCGACATACTAACCCCTTTGTGTTTTTTCGATATTTTTGACATACTAACCCCTTTGTGTTTTTTCGATATTTTTGACATACTAACCCCTTTGTGTTTTTTCGATATTTTTGACATACTAACCCCTTTGTGTTTTTTCGACATTTTCGACATACTAACCTTTTGTGTTTTTTCTAATTTTTCGACATACTAACCCCTTTGCGTTTTTTCGATATTTTTGACATACTAACCCCTTTGTGTTTTATCGCCGTTTTCGACATACTAACCCCTTTGTGTTTTTTCGACATTTTCGACATACTAACCTTTTGTGTTTTTTCTAATTTTTCGACATACTAACCCCTTTGTGTTTTTTCGACATTTTCGACATACTAACCCCTTTGTGTTTTTTCTAATTTTTGACATACTAACCCCTTGTGTTTTATCGCCGTTTTCGACATACTAACCCCTTTGTGTTTTTTAGATATTTTTGACATACTAACCCCTTTGTGTTTTTTCGATATTTTTGACATACTAACCCCTTTGTGTTTTTTCGACATTTACGACATACTAACCCCTTTGTGTTTTTTCGACATTTTCGACATATTAACCCCTTTGTGTTTTTTCTAATTTTTGACATACTAACCCCTTTGTGTTTTTTCGATATTTTTTACATAATAACCCCTTTGTGTTTTATCGCCGTTTTCGACATACTAACCCCTTTGTGTTTTTTCGATATTTTTTACATAATAACCCCTTTGTGTTTTATCGCCGTTTTCGACATACTAACCCCTTTGTGTTTTTTCGATATTTTTTACATAATAACCCCTTTGTGTTTTATCGCCGTTTTCGACATACTAACCCCTTTGTGTTTTTTCGACATTTTCGACATACTAACCTTTTGTGTTTTTTCTAATTTTTCGACATACTAACCCCTTTGTGTTTTTTCGACATTTTTGACATACTAACCCCTTTGTGTTTTATCGCCGTTTTCGACATACTAACCCCTTTGTGTTTTTTAGATATTTTTGACATACTAACCCCTTTGTGTTTTTTCGATATTTTTGACATACTAACCCCTTTGTGTTTTTTCGACATTTACGACATACTAACCCCTTTGTGTTTTTTCGACATTTTCGACATATTAACCCTTTTGTGTTTTTTCTAATTTTTCGACATACTAACCCCTTTGTGTTTTTTCGATATTTTTTACATACTAACCCCTTTGTGTTTTATCGCCGTTTTCGACATACTAACCCCTTTGTGTTTTTTCGATATTTTTGACATACTAACCCCTTTGTGTTTTTTCGACATTTTCGACATACTAACCTTTTGTGTTTTTTCTAATTTTTCGACATACTAACCCCTTTGTGTTTTTTCGATATTTTTGACATACTAACCCCTTTGTGTTTTTTCGATATTTTTGACATACTAACCCCTTTGTGTTTTTTCGATATTTTTGACATACTAACCCCTTTGTGTTTTTTCGACATTTTCGACATACTAACCTTTTGTGTTTTTTCTAATTTTTCGACATACTAACCCCTTTGCGTTTTTTCGATATTTTTGACATACTAACCCCTTTGTGTTTTATCGCCGTTTTCGACATACTAACCCCTTTGTGTTTTTTCGACATTTTCGACATACTAACCTTTTGTGTTTTTTCTAATTTTTCGACATACTAACCCCTTTGTGTTTTTTCGACATTTTCGACATACTAACCCCTTTGTGTTTTTTCGATATTTTTTACATACTAACCCCTTTGTGTTTTATCGCCGTTTTCGACATACTAACCCCTTTGTGTTTTTTCGATATTTTTGACATACTAACCCCTTTGTGTTTTTTCGATATTTTTGACATACTAACCCCTTTGTGTTTTTTCGATATTTTTGACATACTAACCCCTTTGTGTTTTTTCGACATTTACGACATACTAACCCCTTTGTGTTTTTTCGACATTTTCGACATATTAACCCCTTTGTGTTTTTTCGATATTTTTTACATAATAACCCCTTTGTGTTTTATCGCCGTTTTCGACATACTAACCCCTTTGTGTTTTTTCGCCGTTTTCGACATACTAACCCCTTTGTGTTTTTTCGATATTTTTGACATACTAACCCCTTTGTGTTTTTTCGACATTTACGACATACTAACCCCTTTGTGTTTTTTCGACATTTTCGACATACTAACTCCTTTGTGTTTTTTCTAATTTTTGACATACTAACCCCTTTGTGTTTTTTCTAATTTTTCGACATACTAACCCCTTTGTGTTTTTTCGATATTTTTGACATACTAACCCCTTTGTGTTTTATCGCCGTTTTCGACATACTAACCCCTTTGTGTTTTTTCGATATTTTTGACATACTAACCCCTTTGTGTTTTATCGCCGTTTTCGACATACTAACCCCTTTGTGTTTTTTCGACATTTTCGACATACTAACCTTTCTTTTTTTCTAATTTTTCGACATACTAACCCCTTTCCGTTTTTTCGATATTTTTGACATACTAACCCCTTTGTGTTTTATCGCCGTTTTCGACATACTAACCCCTTTGTGTTTTTTCGATATTTTTGACATACTAACCCCTTTGTGTTTTATCGCCGTTTTCGACATACTAACCCCTTTGTGTTTTTTCGACATTTTCGACATACTAACCTTTTGTGTTTTTTCTAATTTTTCGACATACTAACCCCTTTGTGTTTTTTCGATGTTTTTGACATACTAACCCCTTTGTGTTTTATCGCCGTTTTCGACATACTAACCCCTTTGTGTTTTTTCGACATTTTCGACATACTAACCTTTTGTGTTTTTTCTAATTTTTCGACATACTAACCCCTTTGTGTTTTTTCGATATTTTTGACATACTAACCCCTTTGTGTTTTTTCGATATTTTTGACATACTAACCCCTTTGTGTTTTATCGCCGTTTTCGACATACTAACCCCTTTGTGTTTTTTCGATATTTTTGACATACTAACCCCTTTGTGTTTTATCGCCGTTTTCGACATACTAACCCCTTTGTGTTTTTTCGACATTTTCGACATACTAACCTTTTGTGTTTTTTCTAATTTTTCGACATACTAACCCCTTTGCGTTTTTTCGATATTTTTGACATACTAACCCCTTTGTGTTTTATCGCCGTTTTCGACATACTAACCCCTTTGTGTTTTTTCGACATTTTCGACATACTAACCTTTTGTGTTTTTTCTAATTTTTCGACATACTAACCCCTTTGTGTTTTTTCGATATTTTTGACATACTAACCCCTTTGTGTTTTTTCGATATTTTTTACATACTAACCCCTTTGTGTTTTATCGCCGTTTTCGACATACTAACCCCTTTGTGTTTTTTCGACATTTTCGACATACTAACCCCTTTGTGTTTTTTCGACATTTTCGACATACTAACCTTTTGTGTTTTTTCTAATTTTTCGACATACTAACCTCTTTGTGTTTTTTCGATATTTTTGACATACTAACCCCTTTGTGTTTTATCGCCGTTTTCGACATACTAACCCCTTTGTGTTTTTTCGATATTTTTGACATACTAACCCCTTTGTGTTTTTTCGATATTTTTTACATACTAACCCCTTTGTGTTTTTTCGACATTTTCGACATACTAACCTTTTGTGTTTTTTCAAATTTTTCGACATACTAACCCCTTTGCGTTTTTTCGACATTTACGACATACTAACCCCTTTGTGTTTTTTCGACATTTTCGACATATTAACCCCTTTGTGTTTTTTCAAATTTTTGACATACCAACCCCTTTGTGTTTTTTCGATATTTTCGACATACTAACCCCTTTGTGTTTTTTCGATATTTTTTACATAATAACCCCTTTGTGTTTTATCGCCGTTTTCGACATACTAACCCCTTTGTGTTTTTTCGACATTTTCGACATACTAACCTTTTGTGTTTTTTCTAATTTTTCGACATACTAACCCCTTTGTGTTTTTTCGATATTTTTGACATACTAACCCCTTTGTGTTTTTTCGATATTTTTTACATACTAACCCCTTTGTGTTTTATCGCCGTTTTCGACATACTAACCCCTTTGTGTTTTTTCGATATTTTTGACATACTAACCCCTTTGTGTTTTTTCGACATTTTCGACATACTAACCTTTTGTGTTTTTTCTAATTTTTCGACATACTAACCCCTTTGTGTTTTTTCGATATTTTTGACATACTAACCCCTTTGTGTTTTTTCGATATTTTTGACATACTAACCCCTTTGTGTTTTTTCGATATTTTTGACATACTAACCCCTTTGTGTTTTTTCGACATTTTCGACATACTAACCTTTTGTGTTTTTTCTAATTTTTCGACATACTAACCCCTTTGCGTTTTTTCGATATTTTTGACATACTAACCCCTTTGTGTTTTTTCGATATTTTTGACATACTAACCCCTTTGTGTTTTTTCGATATTTTTTACATACTAACCCCTTTGTGTTTTATCGCCGTTTTCGACATACTAACCCCTTTGTGTTTTTTCGATATTTTTGACATACTAACCCCTTTGTGTTTTTTCGACATTTTCGACATACTAACCTTTTGTGTTTTTTCTAATTTTTCGACATACTAACCCCTTTGTGTTTTTTCGATATTTTTGACATACTAACCCCTTTGTGTTTTTTCGATATTTTTGACATACTAACCCCTTTGTGTTTTTTCGATATTTTTGACATACTAACCCCTTTGTGTTTTTTCGACATTTTCGACATACTAACCTTTTGTGTTTTTTCTAATTTTTCGACATACTAACCCCTTTGCGTTTTTTCGATATTTTTGACATACTAACCCCTTTGTGTTTTATCGCCGTTTTCGACATACTAACCCCTTTGTGTTTTTTCGACATTTTCGACATACTAACCTTTTGTGTTTTTTCTAATTTTTCGACATACTAACCCCTTTGTGTTTTTTCGACATTTTCGACATACTAACCCCTTTGTGTTTTTTCTAATTTTTGACATACTAACCCCTTTGTGTTTTATCGCCGTTTTCGACATACTAACCCCTTTGTGTTTTTTAGATATTTTTGACATACTAACCCCTTTGTGTTTTTTCGATATTTTTGACATACTAACCCCTTTGTGTTTTTTCGACATTTACGACATACTAATCCCTTTGTGTTTTTTCGACATTTTCGACATATTAACCCCTTTGTGTTTTTTCTTATTTTTGACATACTAACCCCTTTGTGTTTTTTCTAATTTTTCGACATACTAACCCCTTTGTGTTTTTTTGATATTTTCGACATACTAACCCCTTTGTGTTTTTTCGATATTTTTTACATAATAACCCCTTTGTGTTTTATCGCCGTTTTCGACATACTAACCCCTTTGTGTTTTTTCGACATTTTCGACATACTAACCTTTTGTGTTTTTTCTAATTTTTCGACATACTAACCCCTTTGTGTTTTTTCGACATTTTCGACATACTAACCCCTTTGTGTTTTTTCTAATTTTCGACATACTAACCTTTTGTGTTTTTTCTAATTTTTCGACATACTAACCCCTTTGTGTTTTTTCGATATTTTTTACATACTAACCCCTTTGTGTTTTATCGCCGTTTTCGACATACTAACCCCTTTGTGTTTTTTCGATATTTTTGACATACTAACCCCTTTGTGTTTTTTCGACATTTTCGACATACTAACCTTTTGTGTTTTTTCTAATTTTTCGACATACTAACCCCTTTGTGTTTTTTCGATATTTTTGACATACTAACCCCTTTGTGTTTTTTCGACATTTTCGACATACTAACCTTTTGTGTTTTTTCTAATTTTTCGACATACTAACCCCTTTGCGTTTTTTCGATATTTTTGACATACTAACCCCTTTGTGTTTTATCGCCGTTTTCGACATACTAACCCCTTTGTGTTTTTTCGACATTTTCGACATACTAACCTTTTGTGTTTTTTCTAATTTTTCGACATACTAACCCCTTTGCGTTTTTTCGATATTTTTGACATACTAACCCCTTTGTGTTTTTTCGACATTTTCGACATACTAACCCCTTTGTGTTTTTTCGATATTTTTTACATACTAACCCCTTTGTGTTTTTTCGACATTTTCGACATACTAACCTTTTGTGTTTTTTCTAATTTTTCGACATACTAACCCCTTTGTGTTTTTTCGATATTTTTGACATACTAACCCCTTTGTGTTTTTTCGATATTTTTGACATACTAACCCCTTTGTGTTTTTTCGATATTTTTGACATACTAACCCCTTTGTGTTTTTTCGATATTTTTGACATACTAACCCCTTTGTGTTTTTTCGACATTTACGACATACTAACCCCTTTGTGTTTTTTCGACATTTTCGACATATTAACCCCTTTGTGTTTTTTCTAATTTTTGACATACTAACCCCTTTGTGTTTTTTCTAATTTTTCGACATACTAACCCCTTTGTGTTTTTTCGATATTTTTTACATACTAACCCCTTTGTGTTTTATCGCCGTTTTCGACATACTAACCCCTTTGTGTTTTTTCGATATTTTTTACATACTAACCCCTTTGTGTTTTATCGCCGTTTTCGACATACTAACCCCTTTGTGTTTTTTCGATATTTTTGACATACTAACCCCTTTGTGTTTTTTCGATATTTTTGACATACTAACCCCTTTGTGTTTTTTCGATATTTTTGACATACTAACCCCTTTGTGTTTTTTCGACATTTACGACATACTAACCCCTTTGTGTTTTTTCGACATTTTCGACATATTAACCCCTTTGTGTTTTTTCTAATTTTTGACATACTAACCCCTTTGTGTTTTTTCTAATTTTTCGACATACTAACCCCTTTGTGTTTTTTCGATATTTTTTACATACTAACCCCTTTGTGTTTTATCGCCGTTTTCGACATACTAACCCCTTTGTGTTTTTTCGATATTTTTGACATACTAACCCCTTTGTGTTTTTTCGACATTTTCGACATACTAACCTTTTGTGTTTTTTCTAATTTTTCGACATACTAACCCCTTTGTGTTTTTTCGATATTTTTGACATACTAACCCCTTTGTGTTTTTTCGATATTTTTGACATACTAACCCCTTTGTGTTTTTTCGATATTTTTGACATACTAACCCCTTTGTGTTTTTTCGACATTTTCGACATACTAACCTTTTGTGTTTTTTCTAATTTTTCGACATACTAACCCCTTTGCGTTTTTTCGATATTTTTGACATACTAACCCCTTTGTGTTTTATCGCCGTTTTCGACATACTAACCCCTTTGTTTTTTCGACATTTTCGACATACTAACCTTTTGTGTTTTTTCTAATTTTTCGACATACTAACCCCTTTGTGTTTTTTCGACATTTTCGACATACTAACCCCTTTGTGTTTTTTCGATATTTTTTACATACTAACCCCTTTGTGTTTTATCGCCGTTTTCGACATACTAACCCCTTTGTGTTTTTTCGATATTTTTGACATACTAACCCCTTTGTGTTTTTTCGATATTTTTGACATACTAACCCCTTTGTGTTTTTTCGATATTTTTGACATACTAACCCCTTTGTGTTTTTTCGACATTTACGACATACTAACCCCTTTGTGTTTTTTCGACATTTTCGACATACTAACCTTTTGTGTTTTTTCTAATTTTTCGACATACTAACCCCTTTGTGTTTTTTCGATATTTTTGACATACTAACCCCTTTGTGTTTTTTCGACATTTTCGACATACTAACCTTTTGTGTTTTTTCTAATTTTTCGACATACTAACCCCTTTGTGTTTTTTCGACATTTTCGACATACTAACCCCTTTGTGTTTTTCTAATTTTTGACATACTAACCCCTTTGTGTTTTATCGCCGTTTTCAACATACTAACCCCTTTGTGTTTTTTAGATATTTTTGACATACTAACCCCTTTGTGTTTTTTCGATATTTTTGACATACTAACCCCTTTGTGTTTTTTCGACATTTACGACATACTAACCCCTTTGTGTTTTTTCGACATTTTCGACATATTAACCCCTTTGTGTTTTTTCTAATTTTTGACATACTAACCCCTTTGTGTTTTTTCTAATTTTTCGACATACTAACCCCTTTGTGTTTTTTCGATATTTTTTACATACAACCCCCTTTGTGTTTTATCGCCGTTTTCGACATACTAACCCCTTTGTGTTTTTTCGATATTTTTGACATACTAACCCCTTTGTGTTTTTTCGATATTTTTGACATACTAACCCCTTTGTGTTTTTTCGACATTTACGACATACTAACCCCTTTGTGTTTTTTCGACATTTTCGACATACTAACCCCTTTGTGTTTTTTCGATATTTTTGACATACTAACCCCTTTGTGTTTTATCGCCGTTTTCGACATACTAACCCCTTTGTGTTTTTTCGACATTTACGACATACTAACCTTTTGTGTTTTTTCTAATTTTTCGACATACTAACCCCTTTGTGTTTTTTCGACATTTACGACATACTAACCCCTTTGTGTTTTTTCGATATTTTTGACATACTAACCCCTTTGTGTTTTATCGCCGTTTTCGACATACTAACCCCTTTGTGTTTTTTCGACATTTTCGACATACTAACCTTTTGTGTTTTTTCAAATTTTTCGACATACTAACCCCTTTGCGTTTTTTCGATATTTTTGACATACTAACCCCTTTGTGTTTTATCGCCGTTTTCGACATACTAACCTTTTGTGTTTTTTCTAATTTTTCGACATACTAACCCCTTTGTGTTTTTTCGATATTTTTGACATACTAACCCCTTTGTGTTTTTTCGATATTTTTGACATACTAACCCCTTTGTGTTTTTTCGATATTTTTGACATACTAACCTTTTGTGTTTTTTCTAATTTTTCGACATACTAACCCCTTTGTGTTTTTTCGATATTTTCGACATACTAACCCCTTTGTGTTTTTTCGATATTTTTTACATAATAACCCCTTTGTGTTTTATCGCCGTTTTCGACATACTAACCCCTTTGTGTTTTTTCGACATTTTCGACATACTAACTCCTTTGTGTTTTTTCTAATTTTTGACATACTAACCCCTTTGTGTTTTTTCTAATTTTTCGACATACTAACCCCTTTGTGTTTTTTCGATATTTTTGACATACTAACCCCTTTGTGTTTTATCGCCGTTTTCGACATACTAACCCCTTTGTGTTTTTTCGACATTTACGACATACTAACCTTTTGTGTTTTTTCTAATTTTTCGACATACTAACCCCTTTGTGTTTTTTCGACATTTACGACATACTAACCCCTTTGTGTTTTTTCGATATTTTTGACATACTAACCCCTTTGTGTTTTATCGCCGTTTTCGACATACTAACCCCTTTGTGTTTTTTCGATATTTTTGACATACTAACCCCTTTGTGTTTTATCGCCGTTTTCGACATACTAACCCCTTTGTGTTTTTTCGACATTTACGACATACTAACCTTTTGTGTTTTTTCTAATTTTTCGACATACTAACCCCTTTGTGTTTTTTCGACATTTACGACATACTAACCCCTTTGTGTTTTTTCGATATTTTTGACATACTAACCCCTTTGTGTTTTATCGCCGTTTTCGACATACTAACCCCTTTGTGTTTTTTCGACATTTTCGACATACTAACCTTTTGTGTTTTTTCTAATTTTTCGACATACTAACCTCTTTGTGTTTTTTCGATATTTTTGACATACTAACCCCTTTGTGTTTTATCGCCGTTTTTGACATACTAACCCCTTTGTGTTTTTTCGATATTTTTTACATACTAACCCCTTTGTGTTTTTTCGATATTTTTTACATACTAACCCCTTTGTGTTTTATCGCCGTTTTCGACATACTAACCCCTTTGTGTTTTTTCGACATTTTCGACATACTAACCTTTTGTGTTTTTTCAAATTTTTCGACATACTAACCCCTTTGCGTTTTTTCGATATTTTTGACATACTAACCCCTTTGTGTTTTATCGCCGTTTTCGACATACTAACCTTTTGTGTTTTTTCTAATTTTTCGACATACTAACCCCTTTGTGTTTTTTCGATATTTTTGACATACTAACCCCTTTGTGTTTTTTCGATATTTTTGACATACTAACCCCTTTGTGTTTTTTCGATATTTTTGACATACTAACCTTTTGTGTTTTTTCTAATTTTTCGACATACTAACCCCTTTGTGTTTTTTCGATATTTTCGACATACTAACCCCTTTGTGTTTTTTCGATATTTTTTACATAATAACCCCTTTGTGTTTTATCGCCGTTTTCGACATACTAACCCCTTTGTGTTTTTTCGACATTTTCGACATACTAACCCCTTTGTGTTTTTTCGACATTTACGACATACTAACCCCTTTGTGTTTTTTCGACATTTTCGACATATTAACCCCTTTGTGTTTTTTCTAATTTTTGACATACTAACCCCTTTGTGTTTTTTCTAATTTTTCGACATACTAACCCCTTTGTGTTTTTTCGATATTTTTTACATACTAACCCCTTTGTGTTTTATCGCCGTTTTCGACATACTAACCCCTTTGTGTTTTTTCGATATTTTTGACATACTAACCCCTTTGTGTTTTTTCGACATTTTCGACATACTAACCTTTTGTGTTTTTTCTAATTTTTCGACATACTAACCCCTTTGCGTTTTTTCTATATTTTTGACATACTAACCCCTTTGTGTTTTATCGCCGTTTTCGACATACTAACCCCTTTGTGTTTTTTCGACATTTTCGACATACTAACCCCTTTGTGTTTTTTCGATATTTTTTACATACTAACCCCTCTGTGTTTTATCGCCGTTTTCGACATACTAACCCCTTTGTGTTTTTTCGATATTTTTGACATACTAACCCCTTTGTGTTTTTTCGATATTTTTGACATACTAACCCCTTTGTGTTTTTTCGATATTTTTGACATACTAACCCCTTTGTGTTTTTTCGACATTTACGACATACTAACCCCTTTGTGTTTTTTCGACATTTTCGACATATTAACCCCTTTGTGTTTTTTCTAATTTTTGACATACTAACCCCTTTGTGTTTTTTCTAATTTTTCGACATACTAACCCCTTTGTGTTTTTTCGATATTTTTTACATACTAACCCCTTTGTGTTTTATCGCCGTTTTCGACATACTAACCCCTTTGTGTTTTTTCGATATTTTTTACATACTAACCCCTTTGTGTTTTATCGCCGTTTTCGACATACTAACCCCTTTGTGTTTTTTCGATATTTTTGACATACTAACCCCTTTGTGTTTTTTCGATATTTTTGACATACTAACCCCTTTGTGTTTTTTCGATATTTTTGACATACTAACCCCTTTGTGTTTTTTCGACATTTACGACATACTAACCCCTTTGTGTTTTTTCGACATTTTCGACATATTAACCCCTTTGTGTTTTTTCTAATTTTTGACATACTAACCCCTTTGTGTTTTTTCTAATTTTTCGACATACTAACCCCTTTGTGTTTTTTCGATATTTTTTACATACTAACCCCTTTGTGTTTTATCGCCGTTTTCGACATACTAACCCCTTTGTGTTTTTTCGATATTTTTGACATACTAACCCCTTTGTGTTTTTTCGACATTTTCGACATACTAACCTTTTGTGTTTTTTCTAATTTTTCGACATACTAACCCCTTTGTGTTTTTTCGATATTTTTGACATACTAACCCCTTTGTGTTTTTTCGATATTTTTGACATACTAACCCCTTTGTGTTTTTTCGATATTTTTGACATACTAACCCCTTTGTGTTTTTTCGACATTTTCGACATACTAACCTTTTGTGTTTTTTCTAATTTTTCGACATACTAACCCCTTTGCGTTTTTTCGATATTTTTGACATACTAACCCCTTTGTGTTTTATCGCCGTTTTCGACATACTAACCCCTTTGTTTTTTCGACATTTTCGACATACTAACCTTTTGTGTTTTTTCTAATTTTTCGACATACTAACCCCTTTGTGTTTTTTCGACATTTTCGACATACTAACCCCTTTGTGTTTTTTCGATATTTTTTACATACTAACCCCTTTGTGTTTTATCGCCGTTTTCGACATACTAACCCCTTTGTGTTTTTTCGATATTTTTGACATACTAACCCCTTTGTGTTTTTTCGATATTTTTGACATACTAACCCCTTTGTGTTTTTTCGATATTTTTGACATACTAACCCCTTTGTGTTTTTTCGACATTTACGACATACTAACCCCTTTGTGTTTTTTCGACATTTTCGACATACTAACCTTTTGTGTTTTTTCTAATTTTTCGACATACTAACCCCTTTGTGTTTTTTCGATATTTTTGACATACTAACCCCTTTGTGTTTTTTCGACATTTTCGACATACTAACCTTTTGTGTTTTTTCTAATTTTTCGACATACTAACCCCTTTGTGTTTTTTCGACATTTTCGACATACTAACCCCTTTGTGTTTTTCTAATTTTTGACATACTAACCCCTTTGTGTTTTATCGCCGTTTTCAACATACTAACCCCTTTGTGTTTTTTAGATATTTTTGACATACTAACCCCTTTGTGTTTTTTCGATATTTTTGACATACTAACCCCTTTGTGTTTTTTCGACATTTACGACATACTAACCCCTTTGTGTTTTTTCGACATTTTCGACATATTAACCCCTTTGTGTTTTTTCTAATTTTTGACATACTAACCCCTTTGTGTTTTTTCTAATTTTTCGACATACTAACCCCTTTGTGTTTTTTCGATATTTTTTACATACTAACCCCTTTGTGTTTTATCGCCGTTTTCGACATACTAACCCCTTTGTGTTTTTTCGATATTTTTGACGTACTAACCCCTTTGTGTTTTTTCGACATTTTCGACATACTAACCTTTTGTGTTTTTTCTAATTTTTCGACATACTAACCCCTTTGTGTTTTTTCGATATTTTTGACATACTAACCCCTTTGTGTTTTTTCGATATTTTTGACATACTAACCCCTTTGTGTTTTTTCGATATTTTTGACATACTAACCCCTTTGTGTTTTTTCGACATTTACGACATACTAACCCCTTTGTGTTTTTTCGACATTTTCGACATACTAACCCCTTTGTGTTTTTTCGATATTTTTGACATACTAACCCCTTTGTGTTTTATCGCCGTTTTCGACATACTAACCCCTTTGTGTTTTTTCGACATTTACGACATACTAACCTTTTGTGTTTTTTCTAATTTTT
The DNA here is from genome assembly GCF_059441175.1 of Urocampus carinirostris. Classification (NCBI taxonomy): domain Eukaryota; kingdom Metazoa; phylum Chordata; class Actinopteri; order Syngnathiformes; family Syngnathidae; genus Urocampus; species Urocampus carinirostris. Next base: position 41,902,504 of record NC_142360.1, on the reverse strand, counting down.
CGACATACTAACCCCTTTGTGTTTTTTCGACATTTACGACATACTAACCCCTTTGTGTTTTTTCGATATTTTTGACATACTAACCCCTTTGTGTTTTATCGCCGTTTTCGACATACTAACCCCTTTGTGTTTTTTCGACATTTTCGACATACTAACCTTTTGTGTTTTTTCTAATTTTTCGACATACTAACCTCTTTGTGTTTTTTCGATATTTTTGACATACTAACCCCTTTGTGTTTTATCGCCGTTTTTGACATACTAACCCCTTTGTGTTTTTTCGATATTTTTTACATACTAACCCCTTTGTGTTTTTTCGATATTTTTTACATACTAACCCCTTTGTGTTTTATCGCCGTTTTCGACATACTAACCCCTTTGTGTTTTTTCGACATTTTCGACATACTAACCTTTTGTGTTTTTTCAAATTTTTCGACATACTAACCCCTTTGCGTTTTTTCGATATTTTTGACATACTAACCCCTTTGTGTTTTATCGCCGTTTTCGACATACTAACCTTTTGTGTTTTTTCTAATTTTTCGACATACTAACCCCTTTGTGTTTTTTCGATATTTTTGACATACTAACCCCTTTGTGTTTTTTCGATATTTTTGACATACTAACCCCTTTGTGTTTTTTCGATATTTTTGACATACTAACCTTTTGTGTTTTTTCTAATTTTTCGACATACTAACCCCTTTGTGTTTTTTCGATATTTTCGACATACTAACCCCTTTGTGTTTTTTCGATATTTTTTACATAATAACCCCTTTGTGTTTTATCGCCGTTTTCGACATACTAACCCCTTTGTGTTTTTTCGACATTTTCGACATACTAACTCCTTTGTGTTTTTTCTAATTTTTGACATACTAACCCCTTTGTGTTTTTTCTAATTTTTCGACATACTAACCCCTTTGTGTTTTTTCGATATTTTTGACATACTAACCCCTTTGTGTTTTATCGCCGTTTTCGACATACTAACCCCTTTGTGTTTTTTCGACATTTACGACATACTAACCTTTTGTGTTTTTTCTAATTTTTCGACATACTAACCCCTTTGTGTTTTTTCGACATTTACGACATACTAACCCCTTTGTGTTTTTTCGATATTTTTGACATACTAACCCCTTTGTGTTTTATCGCCGTTTTCGACATACTAACCCCTTTGTGTTTTTTCGATATTTTTGACATACTAACCCCTTTGTGTTTTATCGCCGTTTTCGACATACTAACCCCTTTGTGTTTTTTCGACATTTACGACATACTAACCTTTTGTGTTTTTTCTAATTTTTCGACATACTAACCCCTTTGTGTTTTTTCGACATTTACGACATACTAACCCCTTTGTGTTTTTTCGATATTTTTGACATACTAACCCCTTTGTGTTTTATCGCCGTTTTCGACATACTAACCCCTTTGTGTTTTTTCGACATTTTCGACATACTAACCTTTTGTGTTTTTTCTAATTTTTCGACATACTAACCTCTTTGTGTTTTTTCGATATTTTTGACATACTAACCCCTTTGTGTTTTATCGCCGTTTTTGACATACTAACCCCTTTGTGTTTTTTCGATATTTTTTACATACTAACCCCTTTGTGTTTTTTCGATATTTTTTACATACTAACCCCTTTGTGTTTTATCGCCGTTTTCGACATACTAACCCCTTTGTGTTTTTTCGACATTTTCGACATACTAACCTTTTGTGTTTTTTCAAATTTTTCGACATACTAACCCCTTTGCGTTTTTTCGATATTTTTGACATACTAACCCCTTTGTGTTTTATCGCCGTTTTCGACATACTAACCTTTTGTGTTTTTTCTAATTTTTCGACATACTAACCCCTTTGTGTTTTTTCGATATTTTTGACATACTAACCCCTTTGTGTTTTTTCGATATTTTTGACATACTAACCCCTTTGTGTTTTTTCGATATTTTTGACATACTAACCTTTTGTGTTTTTTCTAATTTTTCGACATACTAACCCCTTTGTGTTTTTTCGATATTTTCGACATACTAACCCCTTTGTGTTTTTTCGATATTTTTTACATAATAACCCCTTTGTGTTTTATCGCCGTTTTCGACATACTAACCCCTTTGTGTTTTTTCGACATTTTCGACATACTAACCCCTTTGTGTTTTTTCGACATTTTCGACATACTAACCCCTTTGTGTTTTTTCTAATTTTTGACATACTAACCCCTTTGTGTTTTATCGCCGTTTTCGACATACTAACCCCTTTGTGTTTTATCGCCGTTTTCGACATACTAACCCCTTTGTGTTTTTTCGATATTTTTGACATACTAACCCCTTTGTGTTTTTTCGACATTTACGACATACTAACCCCTTTGTGTTTTTTCGACATTTTCGACATACTAACTCCTTTGTGTTTTTTCTAATTTTTGACATACTAACCCCTTTGTGTTTTTTCTAATTTTTCGACATACTAACCCCTTTGCGTTTTTTCGATATTTTTGACATACTAACCCCTTTGTGTTTTATCGCCGTTTTCGACATACTAACCCCTTTGTGTTTTTTCGATATTTTTGACATACTAACCCCTTTGTGTTTTTTCGATATTTTTGACATACTAACCCCTTTGTGTTTTTTCGATATTTTTGACATACTAACCCCTTTGTGTTTTTTCGACATTTTCGACATATTAACCCCTTTGTGTTTTTTCTAATTTTTGACATACTAACCCCTTTGTGTTTTTTCTAATTTTTCGACATACTAACCCCTTTGTGTTTTTTCGATATTTTTGACATACTAACCCCTTTGTGTTTTTTCGACATTTTCGACATACTAACCTTTTGTGTTTTTTCTAATTTTTCGACATACTAACCCCTTTGCGTTTTTTCGATATTTTTGACATACTAACCCCTTTGTGTTTTATCGCCGTTTTCGACATACTAACCCCTTTGTGTTTTATCGCCGTTTTCGACATACTAACCCCTTTGTGTTTTTTCGATATTTTTGACATACTAACCCCTTTGTGTTTTTTCGACATTTACGACATACTAACCCCTTTGTGTTTTTTCGACATTTTCGACATACTAACTCCTTTGTGTTTTTTCTAATTTTTGACATACTAACCCCTTTGTGTTTTTTCTAATTTTTCGACATACTAACCCCTTTGCGTTTTTTCGATATTTTTGACATACTAACCCCTTTGTGTTTTATCGCCGTTTTCGACATACTAACCCCTTTGTGTTTTTTCGATATTTTTGACATACTAACCCCTTTGTGTTTTATCGCCGTTTTCGACATACTAACCCCTTTGTGTTTTTTCGACATTTTCGACATACTAACTTTTTGTGTTTTTTCTAATTTTTCGACATACTAACCCCTTTGTGTTTTTTCGATATTTTTGACATACTAACCCCTTTGTGTTTTATCGCCGTTTTCGACATACTAACCCCTTTGTGTTTTTTCGATATTTTTGACATACTAACCCCTTTGTGTTTTTTCGATATTTTTTACATACTAACCCCTTTGTGTTTTATCGCCGTTTTCGACATACTAACCCCTTTGTGTTTTTTCGACATTTTCGACATACTAACCTTTTGTGTTTTTTCTAATTTTTCGACATACTAACCCCTTTGCGTTTTTTCGATATTTTTGACATACTAACCCCTTTGTGTTTTATCGCCGTTTTCGACATACTAACCCCTTTGTGTTTTTTCGATATTTTCGACATACTAACCCCTTTGTGTTTTTTCGATATTTTTGACATACTAACCCCTTTGTGTTTTTTCGATATTTTTGACATACTAACCCCTTTGTGTTTTTTCGACATTTACGACATACTAACCCCTTTGATTTTTTTCGACATTTTTGACATACTAACCCCTTTGTGTTTTTTCTAATTTTTCGACATACTAACCCCTTTGTGTTTTTTCGATATTTTTTACATACTAACCCCTTTGTGTTTTATCGCCGTTTTCGACATACTAACCCCTTTGTGTTTTTTCGATATTTTTGACATACTAACCCCTTTGTGTTTTTTCGACATTTTCGACATACTAACTCCTCTGTGTTTTTTCTAATTTTTGACATACTAACCCCTTTGTGTTTTTTCTAATTTTTCGACATACTAACCCCTTTGTGTTTTTTCGATATTTTTGACATACTAACCCCTTTGTGTTTTATCGCCGTTTTCGACATACTAACCCCTTTGTGTTTTTTCGACATTTACGACATACTAACCTTTTGTGTTTTTTCTAATTTTTCGACATACTAACCCCTTTGTGTTTTTTCGACATTTACGACATACTAACTCCTTTGTGTTTTTTCTAATTTTTCGACATACTAACCTCTTTGTGTTTTTTCGATATTTTTGACATACTAACCCCTTTGTGTTTTATCGCCGTTTTCGACATACTAACCCCTTTGTGTTTTTTCGATATTTTTGACATACTAACCCCTTTGTGTTTTTTCGATATTTTTTACATACTAACCCCTTTGTGTTTTATCGCCGTTTTCGACATACTAACCCCTTTGTGTTTTTTCGACATTTTCGACATACTAACCTTTTGTGTTTTTTCAAATTTTTCGACATACTAACCCCTTTGCGTTTTTTCGATATTTTTGACATACTAACCCCTTTGTGTTTTATCGCCGTTTTCGACATACTAACCTTTTGTGTTTTTTCTAATTTTTCGACATACTAACCCCTTTGTGTTTTTTCGATATTTTTGACATACTAACCCCTTTGTGTTTTTTCGATATTTTTGACATACTAACCCCTTTGTGTTTTTTCGAATTTTTTTACATAATAACCCCTTTGTGTTTTATCGCCGTTTTCGACATACTAACCCCTTCGTGTTTTTTCGACATTTTCGACATACTAACCCCTTTGTGTTTTATCGCCGTTTTCGACATACTAACCCCTTTGTGTTTTTTCGATATTTTTGACATACTAACCCCTTTGTGTTTTTTCGATATTTTTGACATACTAACCCCTTTGTGTTTTTTCTAATTTTTGACATACTAACCCCTTTGTGTTTTTTCTAATTTTTCGACATACTAACCCCTTTGTGTTTTTTCGATATTTTTTACATACTAACCCCTTTGTGTTTTTTCGACATTTTCGACATACTAACCTTTTGTGTTTTTTCTAATTTTTCGACATACTAACCCCTTTGCGTTTTTTCGATATTTTTGACATACTAACCCCTTTGTGTTTTTTCGACATTTACGACATACTAACCCCTTTGTGTTTTTTCGACATTTTCGACATACTAACTCCTTTGTGTTTTTTCTAATTTTTGACATACTAACCCCTTTGTGTTTTTTCGATATTTTTGACATACTAACCCCTTTGTGTTTTATCGCCGTTTTCGACATACTAACCCCTTTGTGTTTTTTCGACATTTTCGACATACTAACCTTTTGTGTTTTTTCTAATTTTTCGACATACTAACCCCTTTGCGTTTTTTCGATATTTTTGACATACTAACCCCTTTGTGTTTTATCGCCGTTTTCGACATACTAACCCCTTTGTGTTTTTTCGACATTTTCGACATACTAACCTTTTGTGTTTTTTCTAATTTTTCGACATACTAACCCCTTTGCGTTTTTTCGATATTTTTGACATACTAACCCCTTTGTGTTTTATCGCCGTTTTCGACATACTAACCCCTTTGTGTTTTTTCGATATTTTTGACATACTAACCCCTTTGTGTTTTTTCTAATTTTTCGACATACTAACCCCTTTGTGTTTTTTCGATATTTTTGACATACTAACCCCTTTGTGTTTTTTCGATATTTTTGACATACTAACCCCTTTGTGTTTTTTCGATATTTTTGACATACTAACCTTTTGTGTTTTTTCTAATTTTTCGAAATACTAACCCCTTTGCGTTTTTTCGATATTTTTGACATACTAACCCCTTTGTGTTTTTTCGATATTTTCGACATACTAACCCCTTTGTGTTTTTTCGATATTTTTTACATAATAACCCCTTTGTGTTTTATCGCCGTTTTCGACATACTAACCCCTTTGTGTTTTTTCGACATTTTCGACATACTAACCTTTTGTGTTTTTTCTAATTTTTCGACATACTAACCCCTTTGTGTTTTTTCGACATTTTCGACATACTAACCCCTTTGTGTTTTATCGCCGTTTTCGACATACTAACCCCTTTGTGTTTTTTCGATATTTTTGACATACTAACCCCTTTGTGTTTTTTCGATATTTTTGACATACTAACCCCTTTGTGTTTTTTCGATATTTTTGACATACTAACCCCTTTGTGTTTTTTCGACATTTACGACATACTAACCCCTTTGTGTTTTTTCAACATTTTCGACATATTAACCCCTTTGTGTTTTTTCTAATTTTTGACATACTAACCCCTTTGTGTTTTTTCTAATTTTTCGACATACTAACCCCTTTGTGTTTTTTCGATATTTTTTACATACTAACCCCTTTGTGTTTTATCGCCGTTTTCGACATACTAACCCCTTTGTGTTTTTTCGACATTTTCGACATACTAACCTTTTGTGTTTTTTCAAATTTTTCGACATACTAACCCCTTTGCGTTTTTTCGATATTTTTGACATACTAACCCCTTTGTGTTTTATCGCCGTTTTCGACATACTAACCTTTTGTGTTTTTTCTAATTTTTCGACATACTAACCCCTTTGTGTTTTTTCGATATTTTTGACATACTAACCCCTTTGTGTTTTTTCGATATTTTTGACATACTAACCCCTTTGTGTTTTTTCGATATTTTTGACATACTAACCTTTTGTGTTTTTTCTAATTTTTCGACATACTAACCCCTTTGCGTTTTTTCGATATTTTTGACATACTAACCCCTTTGTGTTTTTTCGATATTTTCGAAATACTAACCCCTTTGTGTTTTTTCGATATTTTTTACATAATAACCCCTTTGTGTTTTATCGCCGTTTTCGACATACTAACCCCTTTGTGTTTTTTCGACATTTTCGACATACTAACCTTTTGTGTTTTTTCTAATTTTTCGACATACTAACCCCTTTGTGTTTTTTCGACATTTTCGACATACTAACCCCTTTGTGTTTTATCGCCGTTTTCGACATACTAACCCCTTTGTGTTTTTTCGATATTTTTGACATACTAACCCCTTTGTGTTTTTTCGATATTTTTGACATACTAACCCCTTTGTGTTTTTTCGATATTTTTGACATACTAACCCCTTTGTGTTTTTTCGACATTTTCGACATATTAACCCCTTTGTGTTTTTTCTAATTTTTGACATACTAACCCCTTTGTGTTTTTTCTAATTTTTCGACATACTAACCCCTTTGTGTTTTTTCGATATTTTTTACATACTAACCCCTTTGTGTTTTATCACCGTTTTCGACATACTAACCCCTTTGTCTTTTTTCGACATTTTCGACATACTAACCTTTTGTGTTTTTTCAAATTTTTCGACATACTAACCCCTTTGCGTTTTTTCGATATTTTTGACATACTAACCCCTTTGTGTTTTTTCGATATTTTTGACATACTAACCCCTTTGTGTTTTATCGCCGTTTTCGACATACTAACCTTTTGTGTTTTTTCTAATTTTTCGACATACTAACCCCTTTGTGTTTTTTCGATATTTTTGACATACTAACCCCTTTGTGTTTTTTCGATATTTTTGACATACTAACCCCTTTGTGTTTTTTCGACATTTTCGACATACTAACCCTTTTGTGTTTTTTCTAATTTTTCGACATACTAACCCCTTTGCGTTTTTTCGATATTTTTGACATACTAACCCCTTTGTGTTTTATCGCCGTTTTCGACATACTAACCCCTTTGTGTTTTATCGCCGTTTTCGACATACTAACCCCTTTGTGTTTTTTCGATATTTTTGACATATTAACCCCTTTGTGTTTTTTCAAATTTTTGACATACCAACCCCTTTGTGTTTTTTCGATATTTTCGACATACTAACCCCTTTGTGTTTTTTCGATATTTTTTACATAATAACCCCTTTGTGTTTTATCGCCGTTTTCGACATACTAACCCCTTTGTGTTTTTTCGATATTTTTGACATACTAACCCCTTTGTGTTTTTTCGACATTTACGACATACTAACCCCTTTGTGTTTTTTCGACATTTTCGACATACTAACTCCTTTGTGTTTTTTCTAATTTTTGACATACTAACCCCTTTGTGTTTTTTCTAATTTTTCGACATACTAACCCCTTTGTGTTTTTTCGATATTTTTGACATACTAACCCCTTTGTGTTTTATCGCCGTTTTCGACATACTAACCCCTTTGTGTTTTTTCGACATTTTCGACATACTAACCTTTCTTTTTTTCTAATTTTTCGACATACTAACCCCTTTCCGTTTTTTCGATATTTTTGACATACTAACCCCTTTGTGTTTTATCGCCGTTTTCGACATACTAACCCCTTTGTGTTTTTTCGATATTTTTGACATACTAACCCCTTTGTGTTTTATCGCCGTTTTCGACATACTAACCCCTTTGTGTTTTTTCGACATTTTCGACATACTAACCTTTTGTGTTTTTTCTAATTTTTCGACATACTAACCCCTTTGTGTTTTTTCGATGTTTTTGACATACTAACCCCTTTGTGTTTTATCGCCGTTTTCGACATACTAACCCCTTTGTGTTTTTTCGACATTTTCGACATACTAACCTTTTGTGTTTTTTCTAATTTTTCGACATACTAACCCCTTTGTGTTTTTTCGATATTTTTGACATACTAACCCCTTTGTGTTTTTTCGATATTTTTGACATACTAACCCCTTTGGGTTTTATCGCCGTTTTCGACATACTAACCCCTTTGTGTTTTTTCGATATTTTTGACATACTAACCCCTTTGTGTTTTATCGCCGTTTTCGACATACTAACCCCTTTGTGTTTTTTCGACATTTTCGACATACTAACCTTTTGTGTTTTTTCTAATTTTTCGACATACTAACCCCTTTGCGTTTTTTCGATATTTTTGACATACTAACCCCTTTGTGTTTTATCGCCGTTTTCGACATACTAACCCCTTTGTGTTTTTTCGATATTTTTGACATACTAACCCCTTTGTGTTTTTTCGATATTTTTTACATACTAACCCCTTTGTGTTTTATCGCCGTTTTCGACATACTAACCCCTTTGTGTTTTTTCGACATTTTCGACATACTAACCCCTTTGTGTTTTTTCGACATTTTCGACATACTAACCTTTTGTGTTTTTTCTAATTTTTCGACATACTAACCTCTTTGTGTTTTTTCGATATTTTTGACATACTAACCCCTTTGTGTTTTATCGCCGTTTTCGACATACTAACCCCTTTGTGTTTTTTCGATATTTTTGACATACTAACCCCTTTGTGTTTTTTCGATATTTTTTACATACTAACCCCTTTGTGTTTTTTCGACATTTTCGACATACTAACCTTTTGTGTTTTTTCAAATTTTTCGACATACTAACCCCTTTGCGTTTTTTCGATATTTTTGACATACTAACCCCTTTGTGTTTTATCGCCGTTTTCGACATACTAACCTTTTGTGTTTTTTCGACATTTTCGACATACTAACCTTTTGTGTTTTTTCTAATTTTTCGACATACTAACCCCTTTGCGTTTTTTCGATATTTTTGACATACTAACCCCTTTGTGTTTTTTCGATATTTTCGACATACTAACCCCTTTGTGTTTTTTCGATTTTTTTTACATAATAACCCCTTTGTGTTTTATCGCCGTTTTCGACATACTAACCCCTTTGTGTTTTTTCGACATTTTCGACATACTAACCTTTTGTGTTTTTTCTAATTTTTCGACATACTAACCCCTTTGTGTTTTTTCGACATTTTCGACATACTAACCCCTTTGTGTTTTTTCGATATTTTTGACATACTAACCCCTTTGTGTTTTTTCGATATTTTTGACATACTAACCCCTTTGTGTTTTTTCGACATTTACGACATACTAACCCCTTTGTGTTTTTTCGACATTTTCGACATATTAACCCCTTTGTGTTTTTTCAAATTTTTGACATACCAACCCCTTTGTGTTTTTTCGATATTTTCGACATACTAACCCCTTTGTGTTTTTTCGATATTTTTTACATAATAACCCCTTTGTGTTTTATCGCCGTTTTCGACATACTAACCCCTTTGTGTTTTTTCGACATTTTCGACATACTAACCTTTTGTGTTTTTTCTAATTTTTCGACATACTAACCCCTTTGCGTTTTTTCGATATTTTTGACATACTAACCCCTTTGTGTTTTTTCGATATTTTTGACATACTAACCCCTTTGTGTTTTTTCGATATTTTTTACATACTAACCCCTTTGTGTTTTATCGCCGTTTTCGACATACTAACCCCTTTGTGTTTTTTCGATATTTTTGACATACTAACCCCTTTGTGTTTTTTCGACATTTTCGACATACTAACCTTTTGTGTTTTTTCTAATTTTTCGACATACTAACCCCTTTGTGTTTTTTCGATATTTTTGACATACTAACCCCTTTGTGTTTTTTCGATATTTTTGACATACTAACCCCTTTGTGTTTTTTCGATATTTTTGACATACTAACCCCTTTGTGTTTTTTCGACATTTTCGACATACTAACCTTTTGTGTTTTTTCTAATTTTTCGACATACTAACCCCTTTGCGTTTTTTCGATATTTTTGACATACTAACCCCTTTGTGTTTTATCGCCGTTTTCGACATACTAACCCCTTTGTGTTTTTTCGACATTTTCGACATACTAACCTTTTGTGTTTTTTCTAATTTTTCGACATACTAACCCCTTTGTGTTTTTTCGACATTTTCGACATACTAACCCCTTGTGTTTTATCGCCGTTTTCGACATACTAACCCCTTTGTGTTTTTTAGATATTTTTGACATACTAACCCCTTTGTGTTTTTTCGATATTTTTGACATACTAACCCCTTTGTGTTTTTTCGACATTTACGACATACTAACCCCTTTGTGTTTTTTCGACATTTTCGACATATTAACCCCTTTGTGTTTTTTCTAATTTTTGACATACTAACCCCTTTGTGTTTTTTCTAATTTTTCGACATACTAACCCCTTTGTGTTTTTTTGATATTTTCGACATACTAACCCCTTTGTGTTTTTTCGATATTTTTTACATAATAACCCCTTTGTGTTTTATCGCCGTTTTCGACATACTAACCCCTTTGTGTTTTTTCGACATTTTCGACATACTAACCTTTTGTGTTTTTTCTAATTTTTCGACATACTAACCCCTTTGTGTTTTTTCGACATTTTTGACATACTAACCCCTTTGTGTTTTATCGCCGTTTTCGACATACTAACCCCTTTGTGTTTTTTTAGATATTTTTGACATACTAACCCCTTTGTGTTTTTTCGATATTTTTGACATACTAACCCCTTTGTGTTTTTTCGACATTTACGACATACTAACCCCTTTGTGTTTTTTCGACATTTTCGACATATTAACCCCTTTGTGTTTTTTCTAATTTTCGACATACTAACCTTTTGTGTTTTTTCTAATTTTTCGACATACTAACCCCTTTGTGTTTTTTCGATATTTTTGACATACTAACCCCTTTGTGTTTTATCGCCGTTTTCGACATACTAACCCCTTTGTGTTTTTTCGATATTTTTGACATACTAACCCCTTTGTGTTTTTTCGACATTTTCGACATACTAACCTTTTGTGTTTTTTCTAATTTTTCGACATACTAACCCCTTTGCGTTTTTTCGATATTTTTGACATACTAACCCCTTTGTGTTTTATCGCCGTTTTCGACATACTAACCCCTTTGTGTTTTTTCGACATTTTCGACATACTAACCTTTTGTGTTTTTTCTAATTTTTCGACATACTAACCCCTTTGTGTTTTTTCGACATTTTCGACATACTAACCCCTTTGTGTTTTTTCGATATTTTTTACATACTAACCCCTTTGTGTTTTATCGCCGTTTTCGACATACTAACCCCTTTGTGTTTTTTCGATATTTTTGACATACTAACCCCTTTGTGTTTTTTCGATATTTTTGACATACTAACCCCTTTGTGTTTTTTCGATATTTTTGACATACTAACCCCTTTGTGTTTTTTCGACATTTACGACATACTAACCCCTTTGTGTTTTTTCGACATTTTCGACATACTAACTCCTTTGTGTTTTTTCTAATTTTTGACATACTAACCCCTTTGTGTTTTTTCTAATTTTTCGACATACTAACCCCTTTGTGTTTTTTCGATATTTTTGACATACTAACCCCTTTGTGTTTTATCGCCGTTTTCGACATACTAACCCCTTTGTGTTTTTTCGATATTTTTGACATACTAACCCCTTTGTGTTTTATCGCCGTTTTCGACATACTAACCCCTTTGTGTTTTTTCGACATTTTCGACATACTAACCTTTCTTTTTTTCTAATTTTTCGACATACTAACCCCTTTCCGTTTTTTCGATATTTTTGACATACTAACCCCTTTGTGTTTTATCGCCGTTTTCGACATACTAACCCCTTTGTGTTTTTTCGATATTTTTGACATACTAACCCCTTTGTGTTTTATCGCCGTTTTCGACATACTAACCCCTTTGTGTTTTTTCGACATTTTCGACATACTAACCTTTTGTGTTTTTTCTAATTTTTCGACATACTAACCCCTTTGTGTTTTTTCGATGTTTTTGACATACTAACCCCTTTGTGTTTTATCGCCGTTTTCGACATACTAACCCCTTTGTGTTTTTTCGACATTTTCGACATACTAACCTTTTGTGTTTTTTCTAATTTTTCGACATACTAACCCCTTTGTGTTTTTTCGATATTTTTGACATACTAACCCCTTTGTGTTTTTTCGATATTTTTGACATACTAACCCCTTTGTGTTTTATCGCCGTTTTCGACATACTAACCCCTTTGTGTTTTTTCGATATTTTTGACATACTAACCCCTTTGTGTTTTATCGCCGTTTTCGACATACTAACCCCTTTGTGTTTTTTCGACATTTTCGACATACTAACCTTTTGTGTTTTTTCTAAGTTTTCGACATACTAACCCCTTTGCGTTTTTTCGATATTTTTGACATACTAACCCCTTTGTGTTTTATCGCCGTTTTCGACATACTAACCCCTTTGTGTTTTTTCGACATTTTCGACATACTAACCTTTTGTGTTTTTTCTAATTTTTCGACATACTAACCCCTTTGTGTTTTTTCGATATTTTTGACATACTAACCCCTTTGTGTTTTTTCGATATTTTTTACATACTAACCCCTTTGTGTTTTATCGCCGTTTTCGACATACTAACCCCTTTGTGTTTTTTCGACATTTTCGACATACTAACCTTTTGTGTTTTTTCTAATTTTTCGACATACTAACCTCTTTGTGTTTTTTCGATATTTTTGACATACTAACCCCTTTGTGTTTTATCGCCGTTTTCGACATACTAACCCCTTTGTGTTTTTTCGATATTTTTGACATACTAACCCCTTTGTGTTTTTTCGATATTTTTTACATACTAACCCCTTTGTGTTTTTTCGACATTTTCGACATACTAACCTTTTGTGTTTTTTCAAATTTTTCGACATACTAACCCCTTTGCGTTTTTTCGATATTTTTGACATACTAACCCCTTTGTGTTTTATCGCCGTTTTCGACATACTAACCTTTTGTGTTTTTTCGACATTTTCGACATACTAACCTTTTGTGTTTTTTCTAATTTTTCGACATACTAACCCCTTTGTGTTTTTTCGACATTTACGACATACTAACCCCTTTGTGTTTTTTCGACATTTTCGACATATTAACCCCTTTGTGTTTTTTCAAATTTTTGACATACCAACCCCTTTGTGTTTTTTCGATATTTTCGACATACTAACCCCTTTGTGTTTTTTCGATATTTTTTACATACTAACCCCTTTGTGTTTTATCGCCGTTTTCGACATACTAACCCCTTTGTGTTTTTTTGACATTTTCGACATACTAACCTTTTGTGTTTTTTCTAATTTTTCGACATACTAACCCCTTTGTGTTTTTTCGATATTTTTGACATACTAACCCCTTTGTGTTTTTTCGATATTTTTTACATACTAACCCCTTTGTGTTTTATCGCCGTTTTCGACATACTAACCCCTTTGTGTTTTTTCGATATTTTTGACATACTAACCCCTTTGTGTTTTTTCGACATTTTCGACATACTAACCTTTTGTGTTTTTTCTAATTTTTCGACATACTAACCCCTTTGTGTTTTTTCGATATTTTTGACATACTAACCCCTTTGTGTTTTTTCGATATTTTTGACATACTAACCCCTTTGTGTTTTTTCGATATTTTTGACATACTAACCCCTTTGTGTTTTTTCGACATTTTCGACATACTAACCTTTTGTGTTTTTTCTAATTTTTCGACATACTAACCCCTTTGCGTTTTTTCGATATTTTTGACATACTAACCCCTTTGTGTTTTTTCGATATTTTTGACATACTAACCCCTTTGTGTTTTTTCGATATTTTTTACATACTAACCCCTTTGTGTTTTATCGCCGTTTTCGACATACTAACCCCTTTGTGTTTTTTCGATATTTTTGACATACTAACCCCTTTGTGTTTTTTCGACATTTTCGACATACTAACCTTTTGTGTTTTTTCTAATTTTTCGACATACTAACCCCTTTGTGTTTTTTCGATATTTTTGACATACTAACCCCTTTGTGTTTTTTCGATATTTTTGACATACTAACCCCTTTGTGTTTTTTCGATATTTTTGACATACTAACCCCTTTGTGTTTTTTCGACATTTTCGACATACTAACCTTTTGTGTTTTTTCTAATTTTTCGACATACTAACCCCTTTGCGTTTTTTCGATATTTTTGACATACTAACCCCTTTGTGTTTTATCGCCGTTTTCGACATACTAACCCCTTTGTGTTTTTTCGACATTTTCGACATACTAACCTTTTGTGTTTTTTCTAATTTTTCGACATACTAACCCCTTTGTGTTTTTTCGACATTTTCGACATACTAACCCCTTTGTGTTTTTTCTAATTTTTGACATACTAACCCCTTTGTGTTTTATCGCCGTTTTCGACATACTAACCCCTTTGTGTTTTTTAGATATTTTTGACATACTAACCCCTTTGTGTTTTTTCGATATTTTTGACATACTAACCCCTTTGTGTTTTTTCGACATTTACGACATACTAACCCCTTTGTGTTTTTTCGACATTTTCGACATATTAACCCCTTTGTGTTTTTTCTAATTTTCGACATACTAACCTTTTGTGTTTTTTCTAATTTTTCGACATACTAACCCCTTTGTGTTTTTTCGATATTTTTTACATACTAACCCCTTTGTGTTTTATCGCCGTTTTCGACATACTAACCCCTTTGTGTTTTTTCGATATTTTTGCCATACTAACCCCTTTGTGTTTTTTCGACATTTTCGACATACTAACCTTTTGTGTTTTTTCTAATTTTTCGACATACTAACCCCTTTGTGTTTTTTCGATATTTTTGACATACTAACCCCTTTGTGTTTTTTCGACATTTTCGACATACTAACCTTTTGTGTTTTTTCTAATTTTTCGACATACTAACCCCTTTGCGTTTTTTCGATATTTTTGACATACTAACCCCTTTGTGTTTTATCGCCGTTTTCGACATACTAACCCCTTTGTGTTTTTTCGACATTTTCGACATACTAACCTTTTGTGTTTTTTCTAATTTTTCGACATACTAACCCCTTTGTGTTTTTTCGACATTTTCGACATACTAACCCCTTTGTGTTTTTTCGATATTTTTTACATACTAACCCCTTTGTGTTTTTTCGACATTTTCGACATACTAACCTTTTGTGTTTTTTCTAATTTTTCGACATACTAACCCCTTTGTGTTTTTTCGATATTTTTGACATACTAACCCCTTTGTGTTTTTTCGATATTTTTGACATACTAACCCCTTTGTGTTTTTTCGATATTTTTGACATACTAACCCCTTTGTGTTTTTTCGATATTTTTGACATACTAACCCCTTTGTGTTTTTTCGACATTTACGACATACTAACCCCTTTGTGTTTTTTCGACATTTTCGACATATTAACCCCTTTGTGTTTTTTCTAATTTTTGACATACTAACCCCTTTGTGTTTTTTCTAATTTTTCGACATACTAACCCCTTTGTGTTTTTTCGATATTTTTTACATACTAACCCCTTTGTGTTTTATCGCCGTTTTCGACATACTAACCCCTTTGTGTTTTTTCGATATTTTTGACATACTAACCCCTTTGTGTTTTTTCGACATTTTCGACATACTAACCTTTTGTGTTTTTTCTAATTTTTCGACATACTAACCCCTTTGCTTTTTTTCGATATTTTTGACATACTAACCCCTTTGTGTTTTATCGCCGTTTTCGACATACTAACCCCTTTGTTTTTTCGACATTTTCGACATACTAACCTTTTGTGTTTTTTCTAATTTTTCGACATACTAACCCCTTTGTGTTTTTTTGACATTTTCGACATACTAACCCCTTTGTGTTTTTTCGATATTTTTTACATACTAACCCCTTTGTGTTTTATCGCCGTTTTCGACATACTAACCCCTTTGTGTTTTTTCGATATTTTTGACATACTAACCCCTTTGTGTTTTTTCGACATTTTCGACATACTAACCTTTTGTGTTTTTTCTAATTTTTCGACATACTAACCCCTTTGTGTTTTTTCGATATTTTTGACATACTAACCCCTTTGTGTTTTTTCGATATTTTTGACATACTAACCCCTTTGTGTTTTTTCGATATTTTTGACATACTAACCCCTTTGTGTTTTTTCGACATTTTCGACATACTAACCTTTTGTGTTTTTTCTAATTTTTCGACATACTAACCCCTTTGCGTTTTTTCGATATTTTTGACATACTAACCCCTTTGTGTTTTATCGCCGTTTTCGACATACTAACCCCTTTGTGTATTTTCGATATTTTTGACATACTAACCCCTTTGTGTTTTTTCGATATTTTTGACATACTAACCCCTTTGTGTTTTTTCGACATTTTCGACATACTAACCTTTTGTGTTTTTTCTAATTTTTCGACATACTAACCCCTTTGTGTTTTTTCGACATTTTCGACATACTAACCCCTTTGTGTTTTTTCGATATTTTTTACATACTAACCCCTTTGTGTTTTATCGCCGTTTTCGACATACTAACCCCTTTGTGTTTTTTCGATATTTTTGACATACTAACCCCTTTGTGTTTTTTCGACATTTACGACATACTAACCCCTTTGTGTTTTTTCGACATTTTCGACATATTAACCCCTTTGTGTTTTTTCTAATTTTTGACATACTAACCCCTTTGTGTTTTTTCTAATTTTTCGACATACTAACCCCTTTGTGTTTTTTCGATATTTTTTACATACTAACCCCTTTGTGTTTTATCGCCGTTTTCGACATACTAACCCCTTTGTGTTTTTTCGACATTTTCGACATACTAACCTTTTGTGTTTTTTCTAATTTTTCGACATACTAACCCCTTTGCGTTTTTTCTATATTTTTGACATACTAACCCCTTTGTGTTTTATCGCCGTTTTCGACATACTAACCCCTTTGTGTTTTTTCGACATTTTCGACATACTAACCCCTTTGTGTTTTTTCGATATTTTTTACATACTAACCCCTCTGTGTTTTATCGCCGTTTTCGACATACTAACCCCTTTGTGTTTTTTCGATATTTTTGACATACTAACCCCTTTGTGTTTTTTCGATATTTTTGACATACTAACCCCTTTGTGTTTTTTCGATATTTTTGACATACTAACCCCTTTGTGTTTTTTCGACATTTACGACATACTAACCCCTTTGTGTTTTTTCGACATTTTCGACATATTAACCCCTTTGTGTTTTTTCTAATTTTTGACATACTAACCCCTTTGTGTTTTTTCTAATTTTTCGACATACTAACCCCTTTGTGTTTTTTCGATATTTTTTACATACTAACCCCTTTGTGTTTTTTCTAATTTTTGACATACTAACCCCTTTGTGTTTTTTCTAATTTTTCGACATACTAACCCCTTTGTGTTTTTTCGATATTTTTTACATACTAACCCCTTTGTGTTTTATCGCCGTTTTCGACATACTAACCCCTTTGTGTTTTTTCGATATTTTTTACATACTAACCCCTTTGTGTTTTATCGCCGTTTTCGACATACTAACCCCTTTGTGTTTTTTCGATATTTTTGACATACTAACCCCTTTGTGTTTTTTCGATATTTTTGACATACTAACCCCTTTGTGTTTTTTCGATATTTTTGACATACTAACCCCTTTGTGTTTTTTCGACATTTACGACATACTAACCCCTTTGTGTTTTTTCGACATTTTCGACATATTAACCCCTTTGTGTTTTTTCTAATTTTTGACATACTAACCCCTTTGTGTTTTTTCTAATTTTTCGACATACTAACCCCTTTGTGTTTTTTCGATATTTTTTACATACTAACCCCTTTTTGTTTTATCGCCGTTTTCGACATACTAACCCCTTTGTGTTTTTTCGATATTTTTGACATACTAACCCCTTTGTGTTTTTTCGACATTTTCGACATACTAACCTTTTGTGTTTTTTCTAATTTTTCGACATACTAACCCCTTTGTGTTTTTTCGATATTTTTGACATACTAACCCCTTTGTGTTTTTTCGATATTTTTGACATACTAACCCCTTTGTGTTTTTTCGATATTTTTGACATACTAACCCCTTTGTGTTTTTTCGACATTTTCGACATACTAACCTTTTGTGTTTTTTCTAATTTTTCGACATACTAACCCCTTTGCGTTTTTTCGATATTTTTGACATACTAACCCCTTTGTGTTTTATCGCCGTTTTCGACATACTAACCCCTTTGTTTTTTCGACATTTTCGACATACTAACCTTTTGTGTTTTTTCTAATTTTTCGACATACTAACCCCTTTGTGTTTTTTCGACATTTTCGACATACTAACCCCTTTGTGTTTTTTCGATATTTTTTACATACTAACCCCTTTGTGTTTTATCGCCGTTTTCGACATACTAACCCCTTTGTGTTTTTTCGATATTTTTGACATACTAACCCCTTTGTGTTTTTTCGATATTTTTGACATACTAACCCCTTTGTGTTTTTTCGATATTTTTGACATACTAACCCCTTTGTGTTTTTTCGACATTTACGACATACTAACCCCTTTGTGTTTTTTCGACATTTTCGACATACTAACCTTTTGTGTTTTTTCTAATTTTTCGACATACTAACCCCTTTGTGTTTTTTCGATATTTTTGACATACTAACCCCTTTGTGTTTTTTCGACATTTTCGACATACTAACCTTTTGTGTTTTTTCTAATTTTTCGACATACTAACCCCTTTGTGTTTTTTCGACATTTTCGACATACTAACCCCTTTGTGTTTTTTCTAATTTTTGACATACTAACCCCTTTGTGTTTTATCGCCGTTTTCAACATACTAACCCCTTTGTGTTTTTTAGATATTTTTGACATACTAACCCCTTTGTGTTTTTTCGATATTTTTGACATACTAACCCCTTTGTGTTTTTTCGACATTTACGACATACTAACCCCTTTGTGTTTTTTCGACATTTTCGACATATTAACCCCTTTGTGTTTTTTCTAATTTTTGACATACTAACCCCTTTGTGTTTTTTCTAATTTTTCGACATACTAACCCCTTTGTGTTTTTTCGATATTTTTTACATACTAACCCCTTTGTGTTTTATCGCCGTTTTCGACATACTAACCCCTTTGTGTTTTTTCGATATTTTTGACATACTAACCCCTTTGTGTTTTTTCGACATTTTCGACATACTAACCTTTTGTGTTTTTTCTAATTTTTCGACATACTAACCCCTTTGTGTTTTTTCGATATTTTTGACATACTAACCCCGTTGTGTTTTTTCGATATTTTTGACATACTAACCCCTTTGTGTTTTTTCGATATTTTTGACATACTAACCCCTTTGTGTTTTTTCGACATTTACGACATACTAACCCCTTTGTGTTTTTTCGACATTTTCGACATATTAACCCCTTTGTGTTTTTTCTAAATTTTGACATACTAACCCCTTTGTGTTTTTTCTAATTTTTCGACATACTAACCCCTTTGTGTTTTTTCGATATTTTTTACATACTAACCCCTTTGTGTTTTATCGCCGTTTTCGACATACTAACCCCTTTGTGTTTTTTCGATATTTTTTACATACTAACCCCTTTGTGTTTTATCGCCGTTTTCGACATACTAACCCCTTTGTGTTTTTTCGATATTTCTGACATACTAACCCCTTTGTGTTTTTTCGATATTTTTGACATACTAACCCCTTTGTGTTTTTTCGACATTTACGACATACTAACCCCTTTGTGTTTTTTCGACATTTTCGACATATTAACCCCTTTGTGTTTTTTCTAATTTTTGACATACTAACCCCTTTGTGTTTTTTCTAATTTTTCGACATACTAACCCCTTTGTGTTTTTTCGATATTTTTTACATACTAACCCCTTTGTGTTTTATCGCCGTTTTCGACATACTAACCCCTTTGTGTTTTTTCGATATTTTTGACATACTAACCCCTTTGTGTTTTTTCTAATTTTTCGACATACAAACCCCTTTGTGTTTTTTCGCCATTTTCGACATACTAACCCCTTTGTGTTTTTTCAAATTTTTGACATACTAACCCCTTTGTGTTTTTTCGACATTTTCGACATACTAACCCCTTTGTGTTTTTTCGACATTTTCAACATACTAACCCCTTTGTGTTTTTTCGACGCTTTCGACATACTAACCCCTTTGTGTTTTTTCGATATTTTTGACATACTAACCCCTTTGTGTTTTTTCGACATTTTCGACATACTAACCCCTTTGTGTTTTTTCTTATTTTTCGACATACTAACCCCTTTGTGTTTTTTTGACATTTTCGACATACTAACCCCTTTGTGTTTTTTCAACATTTTCGACATACTAACCCCTTTGTGTTTTTTCGATATTTTCGACATACTAACCCCTTTGTGTTTTTTCGACAATTTCGACATACTAACCCATTTGTGTTTTTTCGACAATTTCGACATACTAACCCATTTGTAATTTTTCGACATTTTCGACATACTAACCCCTTTGTGTTTTTTGACATTTTCGACATACTAACCCCTTTTTTTTTTCGCCATTTTCAACATACAAACCCCTTTGTGTTTTTTCGACGCTTTCGACATATTAACCCCTTTGTGTTTTTTCGACATTTTTGACATACTAACCACTTTGTGTTTTTTCGATATTTTTGACATACTAACCCTTTTGTGTTTTATCGCCGTTTTCGACATACTAACCCCTTTGTGTTTTTTCGACATTTACGACATACTAACCCCTTTGTGTTTTTTCGACATTTATGACATACTAACCCCTTTGTGTTTTTTCGATATTTTTGACATACTAACCCCTTTGTGTTTTATCGCCGTTTTCGACATACTAACCCCTTTGTCTTTTTTCGACATTTTCGACATACTAACCCCTTTGTGTTTTTTCTAATTTTTGACATACTAACCCCTTTGTGTTTTTTCTAATTTTTCGACATACTAACCCCTTTGTGTTTTTTCGATATTTTTGACATACTAACCCCTTTGTGTTTTATCGCCGTTTTCGACATACTAACCCCTTTGTGTTTTTTCGACATTTACGACATACTAACTAACCCCTTTGTGTTTTTTCTAATTTTTGACATACTAACCCCTTTGTGTTTTTTCGATATTTTTGACATACTAACCCCTTTGTGTTTTATCGCCATTTTCGACGTACTATCCCCTTTGTCTTTTTTCGACATTTTCGACATACTAACCTCTTTGTGTTTTTTCTAATTTTTGACATACTAACCCCTTTGTGTTTTTTCTAATTTTTCGACATACTAACCCCTTTGTTTTTTCGATATTTTTGACATACTAACCCCTTTGTGTTTTATCGCCGTTTTCGACATACTAACCCCTTTGTCTTTTTTCGACATTTTCGACATACTAACCCCTTTGTGTTTTTTCGATATTTTTGACATACTAACCCCTTTGTGTTTTATCGCCGTTTTCGACATACTAACCCCTTTGTGTTTTTTCGATATTTTTGACATACTAACCCCTTTGTGTTTTTTCAACATTTACGACATATAACCCCTTTGTGTTTTTTCGACATTTTCGACATACTAACCCCTTTGTGTTTTTTCTAATTTTTGACATACTAACCCCTTTGTGTTTTTTCTAATTTTTCGACATACTAACCCCTTTGTGTTTTTTCGATATTTTTGACATACTAACCCCTTTGTGTTTTATCGCCGTTTTCGACATACTAACCCCTTTGTGTTTTTTCGACATTTACGACATACTAACTAACCCCTTTGTGTTTTTTCGATATTTTTGACATACTAACCCCTTTGTGTTTTATCGCCGTTTTCGACGTACTAACCCCTATGTCTTTTTTCGACATTTTCGACATACTAACCTCTTTGTGTTTTTTCTAATTTTTGACATACTAACCTCTTTGTGTTTTTTCTAATTTTTGACATACTAACCCCTTTGTGTTTTTTCTAATTTTTCGACATACTAACCCCTTTGTTTTTTCGATATTTTTGACATACTAACCCCTTTGTGTTTTTTCGATATTTTTGACATACTAACCCCTTTGTGTTTTATCGCCGTTTTCGACGTACTAACCCCTATGTCTTTTTTCGACATTTTCGACATACTAACCTCTTTGTGTTTTTTCTAATTTTTGACATACTAACCCCTTTGTGTTTTTTCTAATTTTTCGACATACTAACCCCTTTGTGTTTTTTCGATATTTTTGACATACTAACCCCTTTGTGTTTTTTCGATATTTTTGACATACTAACCCCTTTGTGTTTTTTCGATATTTTTGACATACTAACCCCTTTGTGTTTTTTCGACATTTTCGACATACTAACCTTTTGTGTTTTTTCTAATTTTTCGACATACTAACCCCTTTGTGTTTTTTCGACATTTTCGACATACTAACCCCTTTGTGTTTTATCGCCGTTTTCGACATACTAACCTTTTGTGTTTTTTCTAATTTTTCGACATACTAACCCCTTTGTGTTTTTTCGACATTTACGTCATACTAACCCCTTTGTGTTTTTTCGACATTTTCGACATACTAACCCCTTTGTGTTTTATCGCCGTTTTCGACATACTAACCCCTTTGTGTTTTTTCGATATTTTTGACATACTAACCCCTTTGTGTTTTTTCGATATTTTTGACATACTAACCCCTTTGTGTTTTATCGCCGTTTTCGACATACTAACCCCTTTGTCTTTTTTCGACATTTTCGACATACTAACCCCTTTGTGTTTTTTCGATATTTTTGACATACTAACCCCTTTGTGTTTTATCGCCGTTTTCGACATACTAACCCCTTTGTGTTTTTTCGATATTTTTGACATACTAACCCCTTTGTGTTTTTTCAACATTTACGACATATAACCCCTTTGTGTTTTTTCGACATTTTCGACATACTAACCCCTTTGTGTTTTTTCTAATTTTTGACATACTAACCCCTTTGTGTTTTTTCTAATTTTTCGACATACTAACCCCTTTGTGTTTTTTCGATATTTTTGACATACTAACCCCTTTGTGTTTTTTCGACATTTTCGACATACTAAAACCCTAACCCCTTACCCTAAACCCTAAACCCTAGCCCTAGGGTTTGGGTTTTGCGACTCTTTATGGTTATTTCTGATCGTTGTTTTATTAGGGTCATTTTGGAGTCATTATGCAATTTCCAGCCGTTTTTAGTTGTTTGCTGCTTGTTTTTATGTGTATGTCAATTTTGGGATTTCTTTTGGCTTGCTCTTTGACCGTTCTTGTCATTTGTAGTCGTGTTTCGTCTTTTATTGGATGTGAGGCGGTCAGGGTTCGTTTGGTTTTTTTTGGACGAGAAAGCAGACTACTCAAGATATCACTGATAGTGACACCACAATGAATGACAGAGATTTCACTTAGCTGAAGTGGAAAATGAATCCTTCTCCAAAGCAGAACTTCCTTTTCTTCATTTCTTGACTGGATGTCGTGGCTGATTTAGACCTGTTTTTAGTCCCTGAACCAGAGAGCTCTCCAAGGTGGCGCCCCCTACTGAAAAGACTTCACCGGTGCGGCCTCATTTCCATTTTCTGGTAAACTTTTATTTTTAGAGCTTGACAGTTTACTTTAAATGACTTCCAATAATGAACCTGCTAATAATAGACAAATAAGAGTGGCTTTTAAAAAGCATGGACAAAAATGTGCTGTCTTTTTATATCTAGCTAGATTTTCACATTTTTTGCTCGTTATCAACCTAAAATTTGGGCTCTTTTCTAGCTAGCTATCTGGCTAGCTTTGGAGCTATCTGTCTCCTTACTTTATGAACTATTTAGCAAGAAATCTAGCTAGCTTTTCACATTTTTTGCTCGTTATCAAGATAAAATTTGGCCTCTTTTCTAGCTAGCTATCTGGCTAGCTTTGGAGCTAGCTGTCTCTCTATGAACTATATAGCAAGAAATCTAGCTAGCTTTTCACATTTTTTTGCTCGTTATCAAGATAAAATTTGGCCTCTTTTCTAGCTAGCTATCAACTTCCCTTTTAATTTCCTACCTGTTTACTTTTGTAGATAACCCATATTTTTAGCAAGCTATATCACTATCTTTTGACTTTTTGGTGCATGCTATGAAGCCAAAGTTTTGCTTTTTTGCTAGTTTTCAAAATAAATACTAGTATCCTTTCTAGCCAGCTCTCTTTTATTTTAACATTCTATCGTAGTTTTTTACTTTTTGCTTGGTAGCTAGCTCCCTTTTCATTTTTTACCCGTTTACCTTTCTAGCCAACTATCAAGCTACTTTTTTTTATCGATTTAGCGAGCCATCTGAAGCTGCCGGTCGGATGTATGGAAATCTCGTTCTGTCTTCTGTATATGTGTACAAGAATGTCAGACACCAAGATAGATCGACTTCATCTAAGTTGCTATTTTAGAAGAGATCGGAAAGCAGAATCTTTTGCCATTCTCCAAATCCGGTGCGTGGATTTGGTTCCAGAGCGCCGGAGGGGCCCGACAAGCGCCCGTCTAAAAGTCAGGGGTCCCGCGAGAAAGGGGGTTGCGAAGACAGCCGGCATCCGAGCGGAGGGGCGCCTCCCCGCCGCTAACGCTGACCCCGACGCGCCGACAGCGGCCCTCGTACGAAGCGAGCCCCTCGAGCGGGGCGAGGGGCCCCGCGAGACCCCTGCTCACGGTGCCCAATCCGACGTTACTTGAGTAAAATCTCAAAATATGAAAAGAAAACATCCACGGAGATTCGCTTAAAAGCTAAACAAAACGGGACGCTAGATGGCTTGCTAAATAGCTAAAAAGGGAGTTGATAGTGAGCTGGGAAAGTAAATAGGTAAAAAAAAAAACTACCAAAAAAGGAGCTAGATGACCTGCTGAAGAGTGTAAAGCCAACTAAAGAGCCTATCTAGCTAAAAAAACGATGCCAAAAAGCTAGATTGCTCAGACCGAGGCCACAATTTAGCTTGCTAACTAGCAAAAAAAAAAAATGTTAGCTAGATATCCGATATTTGGCCCCCTTGAAATTTGAAACTCCTGGAGTCAGAACAAAATCTAGCGTGTTTCCATATTTGTGAGTTGGCAAATCAACCGGTTGATTCAAAGCAAATGCATCAATTAGAGACAGAAACATGAGAAACATCAACAATAAGTGGTGCACGAGCATGAAGTGAAACACACTTTATTGCTTTGGGAATCTTTCCGTATCCAAACGCAGCTTTCAACTTCTCCGCGGCGGTATCTCCGACCTACCGGGGGCGTTCCTCCTTCTTCACGAAGATCGCGAGTGGATTCCATTTATCGTCGTTAGTCATTTAGATCGACGTCGAATCGTTCAGAGATCCTCACCGAACTTCTGGACAGAGTTTAGGGGCACACGAGGACAATGGGCGTCTTTGATGCGAGGCTGTTCGCAGTCAGCCGGGAGATTCGTTTCTTCTTTTTCTTCCTTAAGAGACGAGACGGCGAAAGGGAGCGCACGTGCCGAGCAGATGACGGCGAGTCGTCCCGATGCCCGAGGCGGCCGCGCTAAGCTAGCAGCCGCTCGCGCTGCGCATTAGCCCCGCTCCAGATGACGTTTCGCACTCCTCGTTCTCGTTTTTAAAGGGACAGTGTGTCAGATTGGAGCACTAGCGGCCAACCGGGAGTGCAAGAAAAGCACGAGAATTCGAGGGAACGAAACGCAACGTTCGGATTCTCTTCTTTTGCGGGGAAAACAAAATGTTAAACTAAGAAAGTAAAAAAAAAAAAAACGGGGAATAAAAAAGTGATAAGGAAACTATGAAGTCAAAAAGAAAAGAGACAAAAAAAAGAATGGAAAAGAATACTAGAAAAATGAAAACCGGGAAAAAAATCGGGGCGGCAGTAGCTCAGGAGGTCGAGCGCTCGTCTCGGGATCAAGGGATCCCGGTTCGAATCACGGCTCGTCCGTGTTACATGCCGAAGTGTCCTCGGGTAAGACACTGAACCCCCAATACCCCCAATAAGCAGCTTAGCGCCTTACATGGCTGCAAGGCCGCTATTGGGAAATGTGGAGCACACTGTAAAGCGCTTTGGGAAGTCATTGACTTGAAAAGCGCTACAGAAATGCAGATCATTTCATTTCATTATCCAAAAAAAGAAAAAGAAATCCTTTAGCGAGTCCATTTAAAGCACATCCTCAAATATTAGTAGAACTATTGCTTCCAAAAAACAGCGCGTATCAATTTAGAGCGCTTTGCCGTAGTGCTGCAAAACCCGAGAGCCGAGAAGAAATCTCTACGTCGGAGAGCCTTCTCCCTTCGAGCCCCCCCGAGATTCGATCTGCAACCACGACACAAAACACACTTAGGTTTAGAGCTTAGGGTGAGTTTGTTAAGGCCACATCCGTTGCAACCCGCTCATTCCATTTTATATTCGACTTATTTTCAAAATCATTGTGAACCGTATTGTTCGTTAATGCAACATCTATTGCAGCCCGCTCCTTCCGGAAGGGGGATGACCTCGTGCGTTTTTTCTTTGCCCTCGTGTCGGTTTTAGATCGGGGCAGGGTGTCGGTATCGTCGAGTCCCGTTTCTTTGTTTGGCCCATCATCGCAAAGAGCTTCGCAGATTATTATTATTACAGACTATTACGACAGCATCCCCTGATCTAAAGCCGACACGAGGGCGAGGAAAAACTCAAATACCTCAACGTGAGGAAAATGAAGAAACCTTGAGACGGGAGCGCCTATGTGAGCTCATCCCCCTTCCAGGAGGACCTGGCTGCGACGGATGTTGCCATAACAAATAATAAACAGATCTTGACAATCTCAAATAGAGGTTATTCATATGCTATATACGTGTTTTCAACATTTCATCCGAGGTCGCGGATCGGATCTGGGCATTCCGCAGCACTGCGACCTGCAGATTTCTTCTCGGCTCTTAAGATTTCTATTGGATCGACGCAGAAAGCCAATAATTGTCTGCCAAAAAGAACCACGGAAATATGAATTGCTCGGTGTGCTCACCCCGTCCACATTTTCAAGGATTCCACCCGTGCAAAAATGCATTCGATAGAACGACTATCGGATGCTTTTCTAACTTTGAAAGTAAGCCTCCCGCATTTGGTTAGAAGCCGTTCACTTTTCGTGCGCATTGGCGCTTTGCAGAAAAGTCAAGTAGAAATCACCAGCACGCAAACTTGCACCAAATTGCAACTCCCTGGCTTCAAGGGAACAACGGAAATGGAGAAAAGGCTCGGTCGGCGCCGCTCGTTTTGAAAAATATCGCGACGGGGAGCGCGTCCGTTTCAGACGACTTCCTCCTTGAAATACGGAGCGCGAGTTTGGAAAGATTGCGGCTCCATGCGACGGTCTGCCGAGCCCTTTGAGACTCCTCGTGATTTAGGGACCGCCCGATAAACGGGACTCGACTCGAAGGTTCGAAGAATAAAAGACGGGAAAAGAGAAAAGGGAGCAAAGAAAATAAAATCAGGAAAAGGCAAAAGCAATAAGTACGAGGAAAAGGGGAAAGAAAACCAATATCAAAATGGAAAAAACGGGCAAAAGTAGAAAAAAAAATAAGTGGAAAATGTTTTTTTAAAAAAGAAAGGAGACCGGAAAAGCCCGTTGTTATCAATGAGGAGAATGCGCAGAAGCGTGCCAAAGTCAGAGCGACCTTTTCGAGAGGCAGGGGGCGCCATCGGGCAACCGACTCGCTCAAATCAGAGCTTCGAAAAGCGTCCCCATAAAAGGGACGGACAAGAGTGCTAAAAAGCACAACAAAATACAAATGACAGGGACTCGGGGTCACCTCTACGCCACGTGTTCTCGTTTGTTGGCTAGAAAGGAAATCGAGCGCGTCGGTCAAACGGGGAGGCTAACGGGAGAAATGAACGAGAGAAAAAAAAATGAGCGATGAAAAGATCAAAAGAATGCAGAATAAAGGGGAAAGACGAGACTAAACTAAAACGAGAAAAAAAAATCAAAATAATTTAGAAAGATGAAAAATGGAGAAAACAAATTTCAAAAAGAAAGTCAAATGGGGAAAAAGAATAAAACACGAATCGTTCGGCAAAAAAAGAAAGACGGAAAGGGTCGAAGGAAAGAAAACCAATTCTCTTCCTCGATGCGAGTGGGGCGCTTCATGCGACACGCTGTCCCTTTAAGGTGACTTTTTAGCCAAGCAGACGATGACACCCTTTTTTCCCCTCCCTCTTATGCAAAAGCGTTTGAGCAACCTTGTTGTGTTTGATCTCATTTAGCTCTTCTGTCATTTGAGCATTTTCCTGTGCCAGGCTTTCTTTTCGAGCGAAAGCCCGACGGCGCCGTCTGCCGGACCCATCGGAAAACAACAACCGTGCCGTTTTTCAAAGCGGCCGTTCCTTTATGGAAATTCCACGTGTGCCAAAGTGACTGACCTGCTGGCTAAATAGTCGTCTCAGCTGCATTTCCCTTCATTTCTTGTCACGTTTTGCTTCCTTTTGGTCGTTTGGGGCTCGGATTTCTGTAGTTGCTGTTTTTCTAGAATAGTATGACTGTAGTAGAATCTTTATACAAGTACTTTTCCATGGGAGTATTTTCAGAGTAGTTTTTTGGACTATTTCCGTCGTAGTAGTATTTCTGTATTGTAGCATTATATATATATATATAGAAATTAAGCGTACAGGGAGAGCAGTTCGTTGTGTTTTACGGAAACGTGGCTCACGTCTAGCATCCCGGACGCTAACGCGGAGCTACTCGGCTTCAACGCAATTAGGGCGGACAGAGACACTTTAGCCTGCGGGAAGCGGAGAGGAGGCGGACTCGCTATCTAGGTGAACAGGAGGCGGTGTCACCCCGGGCACAAAGATTTCCATCTGCCGCAGGGACGTCCAACTTTTGGCCTAGCGTGTGACCTCATCCACTCAACACAGTACCCGGAGGCCATCCTGTTCATCAACAACAAAAGGATACTGCTGGTAGTGTGAATTTCCCAAAGGGGATCGATAAAGTATCTATCGATCTATCTGAGCAGAAGTAGTATTTTGATTTTTTTTGGTGTCATCAATATTCTTCTAGCGTGTGTGGAGCCCTTTGAGACGCGTCGCGACGCAGGGCCAAGCAAAGAAACAGAACTCGACCTGCTTTTTGTAACCCGGTAGCTACGATGAAAAGAAAGGGCTCGCACTTTTTTATCCGAGGGTTGCGAGCCATCGACGACTTCTCTCCTTATTCAGAAGGTCTACTCGACTTGAAACTTAACGTTACCCGAGTAGAATTCGGTAGCTCTTTACGAGACACTTCCCAAAACCGACCGGCCAAAAAAGGAAACGATTTATTGTCCGAAACGTTGTCGGAACCGACCAATTCGGACACCGACGCTCGTCGACGCCGGAGCGGGAAGAAAAGAAGAACGGTCTCTCGGAGAAATCCTGGAAACGGAGTCCTTCCACTTACCCCGGGAGCGTCGTCCCGTTAGCGCTATTGACACTACGGGGGACTCGTGCCTGAAGATCCAAACGTAGCGGTCCGGTCCAGAGGTCCTAAAAGGGGTTCTACAAGTTGTGGGAAAACTGTTCCGGTATCCGCTCGAGTATTTAGAGTACGTGCTTTACTATACCCAGAACATTCAAATCAGGTAGGACGCGTTCGAGGACTATCGGGAGTGTCGGAAAAAGCGGGGCTTTTGGGGAAAAGCACAATAATCAAGCGACAGAGGTGTAGAAAAAGAGAGAGAGCGTTTATTGCTTAAAAAGGAGCGGGAAGGAACAACGAGGGCGAGCGTCCTCCCGGTCGGATGGCAAAAACAAACAAAAAAAAGTGTCTGGGAGAAATCCCGGGAAAGGGAGTGTTTGGCGCTTACCCCGGTGGGGGGGGGGGGGTAAGGTATCCGGGAAAGCCGTCACATGTCGTTTTCGTCTTCTTCTTCCTGCTCGGAGCCCGTCTGCTTGGCGGCGGCCATTTGCGCCTGCTGCGCCGCTTGCTGCATCTGGAGCCATTCCTGCTGGGCCAGCTCCGCCTGCTGCTGACGCGCCTGGCCACCGGGGGGCGCCCGCAAGCAAAAAGACAAATTCTCCTCAGCTGGGAACTCGCTCGCAGATTTTGGCCGCGGTACGCGTTACGGACGGGAACCGGGGCGAGGGCCGCAGCTCCCGTCGCTCTTCGCCGGTTGACGTTGGAGAACGGAGAACGCAAAATACCAGAAAAGCTCTTTCGTGTACGTACGCATATAAGAGTCGCAGAAGAAGAAAAAAAAACCCGATAGAAATCGTATTTTGGGGGAGAGATTGGATGAAATAAAGGGCAGAAACAAACCTCTTGAAATAAAACGGAGGGCGACGGGCCAAATCCGTTCGTAAGACGATCGAAACGCCCATTCGTATCTAGAATTCAGCTAGCGCCGGCTTCCCAAAGCGTCCTTTTCGCTTCAAATGCCGAATCCGCGACGTCATTTACGAGCTTTACAAACTGCACGATTCGCTATCCTTTTCTTTTCGGTGCGTCCGGTCTCATCGTCTTTGTATCCGTTACCGAGGCGCCAATCGGATCTTTTTGCTATTCCTAATATTCTCTTACGTCTACATGTACAGCGGCACCTGGGTTTTCGGACGCCTCTCAGTCGGAACAAATGGGAGTCCGACCAAAATTTGAGAAATTCCGGCTTCGCCGTTCGTTCAAAAAAATCAGAGTTGTAATGCGCGAGTGCGTACGCTAGGGTGCCGTGCTGAGCGGCGTACGGGTGTTTTAGCCCCTAATGATGCCTCCCAGCAAGCGGCAAAGTTGCTACAGGTGAAAAAAGAAAAGTAGTGCGTACAACTATTGCATTTAAGAAAGAAATAATAGCAAAATATGAAGGAGGTGGAGAGTCTGATCTTGCTAGGGAATACCCCACCGTCCACCTGCGCCTTCTGCCGACCACCACAAAGGTAAGAAATCCTATTCATAATTCTTTTCTTCATCCTTTTTTTTTATTTTAACACGTTCACGTTAGCGTTATCTTTCGTACGGTAAGATTACGATAACGCAAACGTACGATCAGCTCGGGTGAGCATTATGTTTACGTTGAACATTCAGGTAAACATTCAGGGTGTTGGAACGGAGCCCCCTTTCCAACGAAGCGCTAGCCACTTGTGGTGCTAAATGACGTGTAAACGACCTGATTTTTTTATTTTTACACGTTCGCGTTAGCGTCATCTTTCGTACGGAAGATTGCGATGACGCGGACGTACGATTAGCCCGGGTTAGCTCTATGTTTACGTTAAACATTCGAGGTAAACGTTCAGGGTTTTGGAAAACGATTGACATTATTTTTAAATGGAAAAGTGATTTCGGCGATCGAACAAATCGGTTTCCGAACAGGGTTCCGGAAAGGATTATGGTCGAGAACCGAGGGTCCGCTGTATATTCTTTCTTGGCAACTGTGTGGAATTTCATTGAGCGGGGAAACGTGGTTCTTAACGATGACAAGAACCGATTTGAATATGAATTTCCGATCTGTTGTCTTTTTACATCCATCGCCGGCGACGCCAAAGGTGCTGTATGGAATTTAGAACTTCGTTCATCACCGCCGCCCCCTTCCGGCTCGTGTCATCATCGCAGCCTCGGTCAGCTCGTTCGCGATGGATTTCTTAGACGCGCTCCGATAAACTCTTCTATTTTTTCGTTCTCGGCGTTTGAGATCTATGCCACGCGGTGCTTTTCGTTCTTTCGCCCTTTTTGTGAAGCACTAAGAAAAAGGAAAACCCGCTCGCCTACCCCCCTTCCTCCTCTCCGAACGGCTCTACAAAAGTAAAAGGGAAGCAGACGGGTGCCGTGCACAATAAAAAATAAGGGCTCTTTAAACCGAGTCGGGCATCGTTAAATGTAATTCGAGTGTACCAAAGCGCTTTACGGTAATAACCGAGAAACCCTACGTCAAAAACAAATCGAAAATAAATCCAAACAATGAGTACAATCACATAAAAGTGTCCTGGTACCGGCGAGTATTAAAAGGCATAGGGAGCGAGGTGGAGGTTTTTAGCCCGGATTTACGTCCTAAAGAAAGAAAAGCGTGGAATTTTTGGAAGGACGCCTCAAACGATGAAATCTGTTCTGGCTTTTAATCGGTTGCGGCGCGAAGATCGGAAAGAACGCTATTTATCCCGACACTCTTTGAGCTGATTTTTTCTTCTTAAAGTCTTAATGACACGTTGACCCAAGAGTGTCATGTCCAATCTCATCGCATACACGTTTCACTACCTCGTTATCGACGACGATAAAGAATAAGACTGCGACTCACCGTCGTTTTAATCATCTAGGACTCGTTCGTCGAGGAAGCGCATTCGATGGTGAAAACGATTGAATAGCGCATCTCGATTTGGGAACGAATAGAAAAATAGTGCACGTGACAGAATCTTCTAAAATCTAAAAAGCAAATAACATCATACAAAGGTATGCTATGTAAGATATCCTTTTCCTAGCACCTTATCCAAAGATCATATTATATTTCAACTTATCACACAACAAAAAAAGAAGAGCGATACATTCCAATTAAAATGACGCAACATTTTCTTCTACACAAAAAATATTTTTTTTGTCAACAACTAAAAACCCCTCCGGAAATGGCAACAAATATGGTTTTGGGCTTAAATCTTTCATGAAGATAAATATTCCCAACCTGCAAATGATTTATCCTATGCTAAAAAGTAGGGTGCGTCGTTTGAGGCGTCCGTCCTTAAAAGTGAAATATTTCTCTATTGTGGACGAGTTCAAGGAGCCTTAGTATATGTATTTTTGCACCGCGCCGATCGGCTTTTACTTCTATCAGAGCTGTTCCGGCCACGGAGCGCAATAGGCTAGAGGGAAGGAGGTGGCTGGGGACTGTAGAGTGAATCCTCTTCCTTAATTCTAGGACGAAACTGGTGAAAGTAAGAAACGGGCCGTTTCAAATACAGCCCCCCCAAGAGATGAAAAAAAGCGTTTGTTCAAGCGCGTTCACATACGTAACAAAAGGAACTTAAAAGAGGCAGCGATGATTTTTTTTCAGCCGGAAGATGGGATCAGCGAGGAGAATATTTTGAGCCGACACGCTCGACCTTTGGGAATCTGCCCTTCGTGTTGGGTTCCACGCGTCATGGTTATTATTTTTCTTTTGAGTCGAATAAGTTTCTCTTACAATTGGTTGACTTTGTCGTGTTTGACTGTTCTTAAGGATGCAACGTTTGATAAAAAAGGATTTCAATAAAGCGCAGGATTTTTTTCCCTCTATACAACTGGTCTTGAGCAAAGCGGTACTACGGATAAGAACTTGTTACCTTTGCAAAAAGCTCCTGCTGCTGTCGTAGGAGCTCCTCCTCGGGGATTCCCAAATTCTCCAAGCGGGAGCTGGCCTTCCTCCTCTTGAGGGCCACGCTCTTGCACTCCTGCAGCACGTCCTTCACCTCGGCCATGTACGAGGCGAAACCCAGGCTCTCCAGCGCTGAAAACGCACGTCGCCGTGGCAACCGGAAAAGCACAACACGTCAAATGAGTCGTCCGCTATTGTTGCCGGCCGGACGGGTTTTTCAAACAGAGTGAGGCGTCGCGATTACTATCTCTGCTGAGAGTTGCTCATGCACTATAACGTATAGGCCTGCAGAGGGATGGGCGCCGCCGGGCTGTACTTGCCATAAACACACCACAGGAAACGGTGCCCCTAGCGCTTCAGGAATCAAACCAACTGCCCACCCTTTTGCCTGCAGGATTTTTTGGAAGAGTTTTTATTGTATTAATGTAGTTGTATTTCATTATATTCCCGTAGTAGTATCTCAGCAGTATCCCTATAGAAATTCTGCAATCGTTTCTTTGTAGTACGATACTAAGATATCTTTTATTTATTTTCGTACCATTTGGTAGTAGGGTTTTTGTCGTATTCTTGTAGTAATTCTACATCATAGTCTCTGTAGTATTCTTGTCATGTGTCTGCAGTAGTACGGCTGTGGTATCATTGGAGTAGTGTCCTTGTAGCATTCCTGCAGTATTTCTATAGTATTGCTGCAATATAATCTCTGTTGTATTCTAGGAGTATTTCTGCAAAAGTATCTCTGTAGGAGGAGGTGGTTTGCGCGCCTACGGCACAGTTCTGAGGTCATGTATTCAAACCCAGCTACCAGCCTTCCTGTGCAGCATTTGCATGTTCTCCTGCGTATCTCTGATATTATTCTGGTATTTCTGCAGTACTATCTCGAAATCTTTGCAGTACTCTTGTAGAGTGTATGCAGTATCTGTCGAGTATACTCGGAGTATTTTTGCATACTATTAGAAGTGTGAGTATACCGTTGATGACGTGTTCCGGCGAGATGGTTTTCTTGTCGGACTTGTTGCAAATGTCGTTGGCTTCCGAGGAGATGAGATGAATGAATTCGGTGCAACAGTTGACCACCAGCTCGCGGGCGTCGTTGGCGACGCGAACGTTGGGCAACGTCTCCTTGATCATTTTGTTGATCGCCGCGCGAGGTATCGTCAAATCGTCGTCGTTGTTGTTGCTGTTGTTGCCCGACGATGAAGCCATCTTTCAACTCCCCCCCAAAAACCAGGAAGCGTGCTCTCTAGCGGCCAGCCGCCGCTACTGCAAGAGCCGCCAGCTAATTTAACGACCTAACCGCCCGGCAAACCGACTCAAATGAGATCAAATTCCACCCGAAAGACCTAATTTAAGAATGATAATTTATCAAGGAATCAGAGCTAATGATCGGCTTATAAACCGAGCGAATCCGGCCAAGTTGCTGCAACGTCGCCCGCCACCATAGCTAAGGCTAAGCTAATGCTAAGCTAATGCTAAGCTAAGCGAGACGAACAACGGAGCCGCTCGCGCGCTCCTCCGAAAACGTTCCCGGGCGTCGTCGAGATAAGAGCCGATAAACGAGGCGCCTCTAAACCGCAAAGAAATCGAGAAAATCCGTTAAAGGCCTTCAAAGTCGAAGAAAAGCAGATAATCCTCCGCTCCTTTCAAGATTACACTTCAATAAAGCTAGCTCACCTCGAAGCGAACGTGACGTCACGCCAAAGCCCGGATGTTTGGTGATGCGTTTTTGGGCATGGGAACAATTTTAGTGACCCCTAAAAGTCCAAAAACAATACAGAGTTCCTATTTTCAAGAAATAAATGCACTAAAAATAGGAACATGTTTCAATTCATTGCATAAAGTATACATATATATATATAAATCCCATGTTCGTCCAACTCCAAAATGGAATCAAAGAGGGAGAAAAATGGAACGCGCGAACACATAAAATGTCTCCAAAACCACGAAAAGAAAACGCAATATTAATTTCGTTGTATGATTTTTCTTACATGTTCATCTCTGAGTGCCGTGTCTAATCTCATAGCAGACTATTTGCACTGTGTTGCTATCAATGCCATGTAGAGACGATTCTATTGCATCTCTTTAGCGTCCCCTAGTGGCTTCTTGATGCTCTCTTTTAAACGTACAATGGTAGAAAAAAATAGATGCGTTAACACAACATTTTCCAATGAAAGTAAATCTCTCTCTCTCTCAGTTTTTCTTTCTTTTTTTCCTTTCTTTCGTTCTTTCTATATTACTCCTTTATATCTCTCTCTTGTTCTCTCGCTCTGGTTTGAATCTCGCAGTCCGGCCCCCGTGAGCTGTTTTATTTTCCGCCACGTGGCCCCCGAGGTCAAACGAGATGGCCACCGCTGCCATACAGCAACATCGAGTGATCAAAAATGACACACTGTCCCTTTAAAGTGCGCCGGATTTCGAACGTCTCTCTTATATCATTGTTAAAAAAGTGGACATTATTGTTATAGCCGGCTTGTTTTTTTTTAATTGCATTTAAAATCCAAAAGTAAAGCAATTCCCATATTTCTAGTCAATGTTGATGTACTTTGTTGTTTTCCTCGCATGTCAAATATGTGTCACGGCTGACAAATTGGATTAGATGAAATGAAATCCTTAATCCGATGGAAAGCCGTCGTCATGGTGACCGTTGGAGGCACCCGCCCTGATACAAAAGTTTAAAGGGACAGTGCGTATTATTTAACGCCTCATAGTGAGTAAAATACTCTCTCCCGATATGTCTCTCTTTCTATGTCACTCTCTCCATGTTGTTCTCTCTCTCTCTCTCTCTCTCTCTCTCTTGCATTTTTTTCCTTTTTTTGGGTTTCATTTGATTTTTTGTTCTATTAATCTTGTTTTTTTCTCTTTTCTTTTTTTATTTGTTCGGTTCATTCTTCAATTTCTTTCCTATTCTTTTCAGGTCAATCCGAGTCACCGGAATTTATAATCGTCATCGGGCTTCGAAGAAAACAATGGGCTTAAGAGTGTGGATTTTGTTGAAACTTTATTGAAACCAATTTTCTGCAAAATGTAAAGACGAACCGCACGAGGACCTTATAGGGTCAAGCAACCGGTAGGCGTGTCCGGCGGGCGGGGTCAGCCGCCCTCGTCCAATGAAAAGCCTCGACTGCTCCTCCGTCTCGGCGGACGCGGCGGAAAGTGCTGCTAGGGGGAAGGGCGACCCGGAGGGCGGGGCTAAATGAGCGAGGGGGCGGGGCTTCAGGCGCTCTTGTCCAACGAGAAGCTGCGACGGCTCCTCCATCTCAAAAGCTTGAGGAAGTTGAGGCTGGCGTTGAAGATCTTGTCGTGCTCGAAGACCATCTTGTAGAAAGTATCGATGGGGAGATCGCCGTTGGGATCGGCGTACTTGAGGGTGGTCATGGGCGTGTACAGCGTGTTGGTTTGGTGGCGGAACGGCGGATCCTCGGCGCTCATGATCTTCAGCGTGTGCTGGCCGAGCAAAAAAAAAAAAAAGCGGACGGGTGTGGCGACCGGGACCGGGGGAGGGGGGAGCGGCGCCGGTCGGTAGGCTTACCTCGGCCACGTCGTCCGGCGACTGTCCGAGCGTCTCGAAAATCTGCTTGTAGTTTTTCAGGTAGATGTTGGTGAACATGTCCGCCGTCACCGGGTCGGCGTCGCTCAGGTCGGTTTTCAGGCCTTCCTCGAAAACTTTGCGCTCGAACTCCGTCACCACCGGACCCGGCTCGATCAGGCTGATGCTGAAACGGCGACCGTCCAAAGTAGTTTGAACAAAGTTGATGAGCGTGTCTACAACGGTGGGACAAATGTCCAAAACGTAGGCACGCGTTCGCTCTTGCCGTCGGTGTCCGCATAAGACTATCGTGAAGAGCTGACGGGGACAAAACAATGTTGGCTACCGGTGGCGATGCGCCCCCTTTCGTCTCTGTGCAAACTACGCCCTTGCTTTAAAGGACGAGGGTATTTTTGCAGATGGGGATATTTTTGCAACGCCTTCCTAAAATGAAGTCAAGGTAGCGTATGTAAGATCTCGGATGTCGAAACGGTTCGGTTCCACCGCACGTCGGTGTCTAGCGCGTCGATGCCGTTTTTGAGCTATAAGTCGGAAGCCCGTGCGCGGCACGGTTCTGAGGTCGTGAGATCGAACCTCCCGTGCGGAGTTTGCATGTTCTCCCCGTGCTTGCCTGGGTTTCCTCCGGGCACTCCGGTTTCCTCCCACGTTCCAAAAACATGCATGTCGGGTGATTTATTTGTGCCCTGCGACTGGCTGGCAAGCAGTTGAGGGTGTCCCCTGCCCACTGCCTGAGGATAGCTGTGATGGGCTCCGGCACCCCCGCGACCCTACTGAGGATAAGCGCTGGAGATAATGAATGAATGAAAGATGGTAGCCTGAAATGTGGCAATATGACCCCGAGACCAAAAGGCGCAGTGCAGAGGAACGCCGGCAGGGTCTCGGCAGGGACCCCCCCCCCCCCGGGCGTGACGGTATTTTCCTCACTTGAGATTGAACCTGAGCGCCTGGACGGCCAAACTCTCGCAGAAGCCCTCCACCGCAAACTTGGAGGCCGCGTAAACGTCGTTGAACAGGATGCCTGACGGGCAGAAAAGGGGGTTAAAGGTCACGTCAGAGATGTCAAAGGCGTTGGAGCTCGGGTAGGGTTAAGGGTCGCGTGCTCGAGAAATAGAAGGCTTTCGGGAAAAAGAAAGAGAGAAAACAAGAAAGACGTGGAGAAAGAGAGAGAAGTATGGTGAGCTTTAGGGGGTAAAGAGATTTTGTTGGGGTGAGAGGATTAGGGTCAGCGGGTGGCTCAGCGTTACAGGTTAAGGAGTTATGTTTGTAGGTGTTGTGGGGGTTAGGGTGAGAGGATTAGGTTTAGGGCTGGGCATAGGGGGTTAGGTTTACCATTAGGGATAAGAGGACTAGGGTTAGGTGGTTTTAGGCTTGGTGTTAGTTTTAGAGGGTCAGAGTAAGAGGGTTACAGTTGGGGGACAGGATGTGATGGATTAGGGTTAGTAGGGTTAGGGCTTCAGAGGTTAGGGTTAGAGTATTAGGGGTGGGGGTTAGGGTTACAATTAGGGGTAAGGTTTAGATTTAAAGGGTCTGAGTTAGAGGGTTACAGTTGGTGTAAGGGTGTAGAGGATTAGGGTTAAGATTAGATTTAAGATTTGGGTTTAGAAGGGTAGGGGGTCAGTCGTTAGGGTTGGGGTAGGTTTGAAGGGTCAGAGGTAAAGTGTCAGAGTAAATAGGTTACAGTTTGAGTTAGGTGGTTTAGTGTTAAAGGGCTGCGCTTACAGGATTGGCGGGTTAGTGTTAGGGTGTGGGCGGAGTTCAAAGGGTTAGGCGATCGGGTGTCCCTCAGCCTGCGCAACGAGGCCCTCACCTTGTATGCCCATCACGCTGCTGATGACCACGATGTGGCCCTTCTTGCGGCGCTTCATGTCGGGCAAGATCTCCTTGAGGAGCCGAACCAACCCGAAGAAGTTGGTGTCCATCACCGCCTTCATCTGCTCCAGGGATTGACACTCGATGGGTCCGATCAGGCCCAGGCCCGCGTTGCTGACTGCCCGCAGACAAGCGCACCCGCCCCTTTTATTTTGAAAATCCCGAGAAAGGACTCGGGTTTGGCCGGCCGTCACTCACCCAGGATGTCGACCCTCCGCTGCGGCAGGCTCTCCACGCACTTCTTGATGGAGTCTTCGTCGCAAACGTCCAGTTGCTTGATTTCCAGAGTCCGGCCCAGAGTGCGCCCGCACGCCTCCACCAGGGCCTCGCCTTTGCTCGTGTCCCGCATGGTGGCGTACACTGCGTTAACGTTACGCTTTAGTAGACGCTCGGAATAAGGAGAGGAGACGTCCGGGGATTTTCGACCGGCGGGGACGACCGGGAGAGAAGCCTTCGGGCGGGGTTACGCTTTAGTAGACGCTCGGAATAAGGAGAGGAGACGTCCGGGGATTTTCGACCGGCGGGGACGACCGGGAGAGAAGCCTTCGGGCGGGGCGTCGCCCTCCCCGGAGCCCTTTCTCGAGTGCCGTTAGCGTCTACTCGTTGTCGTCTTGTTGTTAGCGTTTGGTTAGCATGTAGTCTTTGGCCTTTAGTCATTAACATTTACTCGTTAGCACATCGCCGATAGCATTTAGTCTTTAGCGTGAAGGCGTTTGCATCTACTCATTATCATCTTCTTGTTAGCTCGTGGTTAGCATGTAGTCTTTGGCATCAAGTCATTACATTTATTCGTTAGCATGCGCCCTAAACAGTGTGGGTACGGAAGAATAGCAAGATGATTGGCTCGTAGCGACAACGACGTCAGTCTTTTAAAGTCACTTCGGTTTCAAAGATTTGGCCGGGGGCCCGCCCCAGTCCTGGAGACCTGTCCCGTCTTTCTCCTTTGGGGCCCGACCCCAATGAACAGTACCAATCCTTTTCATCTCATTTGTTGTCACCCGTAACTGTGATTCTGAGACTGTCCCTGAAAGCATCTCCCTATTTGTTTGATGTGGAGTGCCCCTGTGTTTTATTGACAACATGCTAACACGTAAATGCTAACAGATGCATGCTAATGATCGGATGCTAACAAGTCATGCTAACGACCTCATGCACATGAGTATATGCTAACGATTCCTGCTAACAATTACCGTATTTTCCGCACTATAAGGCGCACCCCGAAAAAATAGTTGTGTTCATAATAATGTGCAGCCAATGTCCTCTTATATCCGTGAGGGTAGTCAATCCAGGAGAATAAAATATTTACAAATACAGAATAGAAAAAAATGCTTTCTGTATGCTGTCAGCCACATGCTATACGCATTCATCTTTTTCGGCCAATCGCAGGCTTTGTTTTGCCGTTTAAGCCAATGGCAGTCTGTAAATGATCAAAAGGATCCGCCCCCTTGACCTCTGAATAACTTTAGCCAATAATGATCCATTCAAATGATGATTGACACATTGGTTAGCCAATGAAACGCCGGTAAATAAATCCCAGCATACACCGCGTACTACTTGGCGTTCGGGGGAAAATCTAGTCGGCGGCTGCAAGTTATTTGGAAAACTTTGCAATTTTAAAATTGATCCATGAATAAGGCGCACTGTATTATAAGGCGCATGGTCAGCTTTTGAAAAAAATAAAGGCTTTTAGGTGCGCCTTATAGTGCGGAAAATACAGTAGATACTAACGACTACGTGCTAAGAATGAGATGCTAATAACTACATGACGGATGTTAGTTAGCCCCAATTGCCACCTAATTGTCTTGATGATCTTTACTACTGTGGTATTACTGTGGCTGTATTATGTATTTTTCAAGTATTTCCGTGATAGAATCTGTTGTATTACTGTGGTATTTCCATAGTTGTATTTTCATAGTATTTTTGAAGTGTTTATTGA
This sequence comes from Urocampus carinirostris, assembly GCF_059441175.1. Classification (NCBI taxonomy): domain Eukaryota; kingdom Metazoa; phylum Chordata; class Actinopteri; order Syngnathiformes; family Syngnathidae; genus Urocampus; species Urocampus carinirostris. Next base: position 41,861,331 of record NC_142360.1, on the reverse strand, counting down.
AGACGGTTGATAGTTGGGAACGAGCCGGCAGCTGTCGTTTACTTCGAAGTGCCGGCTCGTAGTGCCGTCGCGTTCACCTACCTCACGTCACGATTTAGAAGGGAGCCGGCTCCCGTCGCCGACTTTAGACATAGAGCTCTTGCGTGAGTATCGCATCGCTATCTAGAAGGGAACGGGTTCTTGATCGGCGGGAAGCTAGCTGGCTCAAAGTCATGCATTTGAGAAAGATACATGACTCTCTCAAAGGGAGTTGGCTCCCCACTAATCAGGAGCTGGCTCAGAGCCGTTACATTTACGAACGACACATTGTCTGGAAGGCAGATGGCTCCTGATGTGAAGGAACAGTAGGAGCCAGTTCATTGAACCGTTACTTTATGTTGACTTTAAAGAGTCAGCTCAAAGAGCCGTTACTTCTTTGACAGCCACATTCCTTTCGGCAGAGCCGGCTCATCATTTCATTACGTTCGCTATTAGGAAGCTGGCTCTCGATATCATTCTACTATGGAATTCATACACATTACAAAACTACTACAAAATACTCAAAGAGCCAGCTCATGTAGCCGTTCCTGTCGCAAACACCGCGTGGGCGGTTCGAAGGGAGCCGGCTCCCGTCGTTCACTCCGAGGAAGCGGTTCACCGAGCCGTTCCCGTCGCGAACACCGCGTCGACGGTTCGAAGGGAGACGATTATTGTGGTCCCCTCCGAGGAAGCGGCTCACGGAGCCGTTCCTGTCGCGAACACCGCGTCGGCGGTTCGAAGGGAGCCGACTCCCGTCGTTCGCTCCGAAGAGCCGTAAGGTCGGGTCCTACCGCATTCAAGCGCTCGCGCATCCTGCACCGAATAGAAAAGGAGGATTTTACCCATGAACCTCTTCTTCTCGTCCTTGGCGATCCGCGTGGCCAGCGCTAGCCCGATGCCGGACGAGCAGCCCGTGATCAACACCACTTTTTGACTCATTGGGGAAATCCTTCCGCACCCGTCCCGTATACGTCCGACCGTCCCAACCGGAAGATGGGATCCCTTCTGGCCGCCCGCCTAAATCCCCTGGCTTAATCCGGCCAAAAGTGCCAGTCAGCACTGAAGCGCACACGTGGGACATAAGACGCGTTCGCGTGACCTCGATCGGGAAAACACGCTTGCTGACACGTTAACAAACACAACCATTATTTGGATAAGTGTACACGACGCAAACGGTCTGCATTTCTCTAGCGCTTTTCGAGTCCGTGAAGAGCTCCCGAAGCGCTTTACCATGTGCTTCACACTCTTCCCTTTTACACACTAACCGATAGCAGCGTCAGCCATGCGAGGCAACTTCCTGCTTATCGGGGGAGTCGGGGATTCATCGTCTTGCCCAAGGACACTTCCGCATAGAACACGGAGGAGTCGGGAATCGAACCTGTGACCCCTCGATTCTGAGACAAGCACCCGGGAGCCCATTTCGACACTTTGTGGTTAAAGGGTCAGGGCTTAAAACCTGCCAAATCGTCCCTCTTTGGACCCAGCGATCCTCTATTAGGAGTCGCCAGCAGGGGGCGCCGCGTTGGCTTCAGAAATGTGACCATCCTGATGACCTTGAGCTTTTTTCAAATCTTTGTTTTGGACATTTACACGCTAGATTTTGAAACACACCCGTTTTACATTTTAGAAAAACCTTGCCATGAAATATATCGGGCCCCGTTTTGACCATTTCATCTCATTTGGACTATTACTGCAGTTGTATTTTCTTAGTATTTTACGGTCTTCCTGCAGTCCCATTTCTCTCGCATTTGTATTCTATTTTCGTAGAATTTCGGTCGTAGATGTGTAGTACTTAAAGGATTTTATACGCTTGACTGGGTTTAACGCAATGAAGATTTTCACTGACTGGGCTTTCATGTACAAGGTCAGGGCAGACTTGTTGGAAAGGCATCCTATTTTGTGGAGGGAATTTTGAGAACGGGACTCGCGGATTTGCGGACGCAGGACGGCGGGCCGTGTTGTTTTGGGAAGCCGGACACGGAGGCGCCGCGTTGCGAGAACCTTGGGCGCAAAACAACCGCTTGCCCGTAAGAGGAGCCGAGACGCCGTCTGGCGGGGAGTCGTGGGCCGATAAGAGAAAGCTAAAGGACTTCAGAAGAAGGCTTCACACGGACGCCAACGTCACTTTGTCTCCGATGGAGTTCGCTCAGTTCTTCAGTTAGGAACAATAAACGTTGGCCCCGTTGTAGAAAATGTCGTTCATTTTTCTCTCGGGAAACGAGCGCGCATCGATTGTCGGGTGAATGTAGGTCGTGTTTGGTTCATGGAGTCAGATAACTCGTTTCAACCACGAGTTAAAAGGTACATTATGATCAGAATTCCCAACATATTGTATTTCTGTATAGTGGTATTTGAATATTTTCATAGCTGTAGCGGTTTTCTTTTCAGAATGAATTGAAAATATGAGGTCAGTGTCTAAACACTCGATGTGATATTTAGTTTGGTAGTACTTCTGTCGTAGCGACACGGGGGAAAAGTGGACAGATTTTGCACCCAAAAACTCTTTTCATGACAAGTACTTTAATATGTATGGTTATTGTATTTGGAGTATTTTCTTTTGGCGCTCCGCAGGCGAGCCGCCTCCGCTCCACACCTTTTTCTCCTAATGCGGTCGATTTTTTCGGGGGAAACGATGAAATCGTAGAGAAACGCTTAATATGCACAAAGATCCGCAGGTAGACTCAGGAGCAGGTTTATTTGGTCTTCAGAATCTCACGCGGGACGCTTTTGGTCCCGAAAAATAAACTCGCCGAAACGGATGGAGGTGAAACGGGGCGAGGCGTGGCATTTTTTGCTAACGGGCCATGAGGAAGGCCATGGGGTCTTGGTCCCAGAGCGCGGGGTCCCAGGCCATGAACCAGCCAGTGAAGGAGGGCGGCTCCTGACCCTGCTTGACCGTGCAGATGGGGATGCCCCGACGGCCCGCCGGGTCCGCCTTCAAATAGTCTTCGGCTGATGAGAAAAAGAGAAAAAAAGTCACTCGCTGCGTACATAAGAATGTATCCTTTCGTATCGGTACTTTGCCGGCGACGGTCTTGCGACGCGTCGGGCCTTATCGCACGACCGTGAAAAACCGACCGCGTTCCGTTTAACAAAGGTCGCTTGTGAAGATGTGACTTCCTCTGCCCGTTTACAGTTTTTGTAATAAAAGACTTAAGAAAGAAAACTTCATGAGCCGGTTTGAGGCCTTTAGCGGGAGAACGCTCTGCCGAACAATCGGTCCGGAGTGTACTCCGGTTTGACTTTGTAATTTTGAGATCAAAGTCCCCGAGTGAACTACTCTCCTCAACTTATACTTTGTCCGGTCCCGGGAGTCGAACACGCGAGGTGACACGCGACGTCTCCGCCGACACGTCCGGTTACGCTTACCGATGGCGAGCGCTCCCTTTTTCTCCGTCTCGTTGGCGTCCTTCCCGAGCCAAATGAAGACCTGAAAAACAGGATTCCCTTTTTATTATGGAATATCTGCAAAGCGGACTTCCTTTTAAAGGACTAGAATGCAGCGTTTACACCGAGGGTCTCAGACCGATTACGGGCGTCGAGCTGCCGTTTGTTAGCGATAAGCGCAACTTTCTAATAGAGCAACTTAGTAGTGTAGAGTAAAAAAGTCATGAGGGAGCTGGATGGCTGACTAAAAGAGTCAAATGCCAACTAAAAAGATGGATAGTAAGCTAAAAACCTAAGGAAGATACTGTAGCCAGCTAGAAAGGAGGCCAAAATGGAGCTTGATAACTAGCAAAACATTTCAAATGTTAGCTAGATGGCATACACAAAATGTAAAAATGGAGCTACATAGATGGCAAATATTTTGCTCATTTGCTTTCCAATACCTCTTCATTTGAAAGGATTTTATACATTTGACTATACATTTTCAGAAGAGGTCTGTGGGCATCTCATCTCTCCTTTGGGGGCACCCTTGTGCCCACGCGCACCACATTGAAGACCCCCGTTTTTCATCATAATTTGGTCATTCGTTTAACTCTTTGTGAGCCAATTTTGCTCTTATTTTGGTTCTTTTGGGGCCATTTTTTGGTTATGTACGGTCATTTTTGGTGATTATTTTTGGTCATTTCTTCAGTTTTATCGGTTTGGGGCCAATCGTGTTGCCGTTCTTTGATTTTAGGACAGATGTGCTATTTGAAGCTAGGAGATGTGATATAAAGAAAGGGTTCAGTGAAGGTTTGTAGAAAAGCTTGGATTTTTTTTATTGGAGGCCTGGGCTCTCTTCCCTTTTCTACAGGCAAGTTCAATATGCATTGATGTCTTCTCTCCTAAAAACCGGGGCTCAATTCTTGTTTGTCTTCTTAGTCAATCATAGGTCCATTTTTGGTCGGATTTTGTCATTTATTTCCTGGTCAACGTTTTGTCATATCTATATAGTTTGTGTTTTTTGGGGGTCGTTGTTTCATTGTCACTTTTGGCTGATTTTTTGGGGGGTGGGGCTTCATTTTTGGTCAATTCCTGGCAGTTTTCTAACTAAATTTGAGATTTTTTGATCATTTTTTTGTCATTTCTCAGTTTTTTGGGGGGTCTTATTTGGGTTAGTTTTGTTATATTTGGGTCGTTTTTTTTTGGCCCATTGCGTTTCTGTTCTTTGGAAGCTCGGAGATATAATAAGTATTTTCCTTTTTCAAAGCGCGTCTTCATCTTGAGAACTCAAGCTCATCAAGCGTTTGCCCGAGGGGACGAGCGGCACGGTCATATCCGTGCGATGCCGGGCCGTTTGACGTTCCCCTTTTTACCACGGCGTCCCCTTGTAGTGTTAGTTATTCCTCCCCTAATCCTGTGACTGAACTCTTATCCATCGTGAAAGGGAGCCGATGAGGTCACGCGAGGACTTGGGCTGATGGCATCTCCTCGTGGGCTAAAATCGAGGAATTTCGAACCCCAGAGTTTTTGTCGGCGCGTCGTACGTATGTCGTCGGTCGATCGGAGAACTTTATTTTGAAAAGCGTGGAGGGGAAACCCGGGGCGGTCCCGGGACAATGACTGGAAAGGCCCGCCGGTTCTTTCTTCACTTCTGCTTCCGGGACAGCGGGTCTACATTTTGTCCTCGGGATCCTTCCATCTCCATCAGTAGATCCACCATTTAAAGCCATTTGAACGATTCGTGATACTAGAGACAAAGAAGACATTTTGGACCAATTCTGACAGTGGATGGTCAGCCCCACCTAACCAGCAAATCCTATTTGAAACAAATATCATTTCAAGCGATTCTCCCTACACCTATAAAGGAAACATTTGGTCCTTTAAGCCGTCCTCTCCCGTTCTCCTTGCGAGTTCCAAATCCCCGACGTCTCCTCTCCTTCATTCGGGTGTCTACTAAAGTATAAACCTAGGAGGGCCCGGCTCGAAAAACGGACGCGTATGCAGAAAGTGAGACGATTTCACCTGCAGGGACGTGTCCAGGATCATGACGTCGTCCGTCTCGAGGTCCAGCTGGTCCAAGTCTCCGGGGACCTCCTCCACCTGCGCTCCGCAAACACGATCGACACACAAAAAAAACGGTTTTCCGGGAAGTCGAGTTCCTTCGAAAAAGAAGCGAAGAAAGCCAAAAGACACGAGAAAATGTTGCGCTCACGTCCAAACGTCCGCTAGCGTATGAGCATCCGAAGAGTCGGGCTTTTCGGACGTTGGCGTCCCGCAGGACCAAAGAGGTTTGGTAGTCCTTGCGACCGCCCAGCGCCTTCCAAAAGTCCTCTAAAAAAAGGTCATCCGTGATTATGTTGTCAGTTTTCCGGACATTATTCCTTTGATCATTTAATCCTCAGGTTACTTTGACGTCAAACGATATATTTCGTTTTTGCAATACGGTACGCAATATTTTTATCAAGTAATGACTCGCTGTATTAATGAGAAGGTATCCTTTCGTATCAGTGTACCTTCCCAGCAACGGTCTCCCGCATAGTTCGCCTCGTCATACGACCTTAAAAAACCATCCGTGCGCAGTTCTGAATTTTTGTACATCGATTCCTGATTTGCCTTCAAGCGAGAGTTCCCGGAAGACTCCGTTAGGAGGTTCACGGTCAGTTTTGCGAATCCCAGCTCGCGGTTCTCTCCGTCCCCCTCGTCTGGATAAGAACAGCCTCTGGATCGACTGCAGAAAAGGATACCCGGCTTTCTTCGGGTCCGGTGAGGCCATGTGCTAACGCGAGAAAAGATAACGCGACGACCCGTCTCGGTGTTTTGGGAAAAATTTCCGGGTCGACGCACTTTTAAAACCGTTCTCGCTCATTTAAATGAGTCGTTCGTCTTAAAAAGCTGTCACAGAAAGCCTTCCCCCTACCCTTCTTTCTAACGCCGCCGGCGCTTGCGTCAACAACGTGCTTGATTCTATCGTTTGATTCGGTTTGGTCACGTGAATGGGACGTAGTACGCGAGACTCAAAGCAGGCGCGTTATTTGGAGGTTGAAAATCCGTCGAGACGTCCCTCTCCTTGTTCGGAGCGTCTATTTAAGTTCAAACCGAAACGGCTTCGTTCGGTGGCGTGTTAAAAAGCAACGTAGGCCGGGCCGGCCTTCTCGCCCACCTGGTTCTTCGGTCTCCGCCACCGCGACGGGGGCGGGGCCGCCCAGGACTCGCACCACGTGATCGGCCGCCGTCAGCTCCTCGGGCGTGGCCCCGCGACCTCGCCACAGGAAAACGCCTTCGGGACATTTCAACACGAAAACGTCGTTGGAGTTCAGGGACGAGGCCTCCGCCGGAACCTGAAAAACAAAACGGCCGCCGGTCCAAAAGTCTGCAAAAACGGCAGCGAGAGTGCCGCGTCGATCGGCCGGCTCTTCGAAGTGAACCACTTGAGCGGGCTTCTTTGGAAACGGCAAGGAGTAATTCAGAAGCCTAACCGCTCGACGAGGTGAAGGGCGGGAGTTGGCTTCCCCTCGAGATCGTGACATTTCGTTAATGAAGACGACGGAACTTTGAAGTGAACGACGGGAGCCGGCTCCCATTAAAGATCTTTAGCTCATGAAGATGCGCGCTATTGGTCAATATGTGTTTTCATGGATTCTTTCTTGTTAACTTTAAATTCGTTAGATTTATACATATAAACTTGTGTCTTTAGATCTGTAAATATTTGGATGTACATGTACCCTGTACGTTCAGCTTTTGTCTTATATGTGATCACATTTCTCGTTGCTCGGTTAGCTCGACTTATCTTAACCCGACCCGACTTGACCGAGGCCGGGCGACCGTACGTCGCGTTAACCTGAGCTATTCCAAACCTCGCAGTTCTCTCCGTCCCCGTTTGGAATAAGAGAAAGTTTGCCGTAGAGTGAGACGATAAAACGATCAATTTAGAAGTAGTCGATTTGTTTTCAACGAATATGTCATTTGCTGCGGAACATTGGATCATTTTGAGATCGACGCAGACATTTTTTAAAAATATGAAGAGTCATCTGGGAGCCAAAAGAGCCGCTCTCTTGTCACGAGCCGAACCAAAAGAGCCGCTTCTCCAAAAACACAGAATTCATTTTTTGCGTGGTGTGTTTCGGCGTGGCTTAGCTCAGACGACTTGACTTAGCCCGAGCGAAGCCTAGTCTGACTTAACCTAGGAAAACGACGCGAAGATCTGTCGGGGAGCCGAAAGACTGCTCTTTTGAGTGAGCCGCAATTCCCAGGAAGCCACTTCTTGGCATGCCCCTTAATGAGCGAAGGGTCTTAAATGAAACGCACCTCCACAGCTCGGGTGTGCTTGGTAGAGCTTTGACGAACGTGGAAGAGGCGAGTGAGGGCCGCGGGGGCCACCGTTTCGGGCTCTTTTCGAGACGTGCCCCCCAGGTAGACCAGCAGGGGGCGTCCCCCGAAAAGACTCAGGAGGTGAGGCGGCTCCTGCCCCTGAGTCACGCGTACCTAAAGGGGGCGCACCGCCACAACGTCAGCGCGGGATTCCGGGGAAGCCTTCAAAATAAAAGCCTCACCTGCGTGGCCACGCCTCCCATGGCGTCGTCAAGGGCCACCGCCAAGATGGCCGACGCTCCCAACTCGTCTTTGGAGCACTTGATCCCTTGCCTGGAAGGGACACCTTACACTTGAGTCGTGCTAGCATGCTAGCACCTTAGCCTTACTCTCAAATCTGGTTTCCCTAATGCTAACTCAACTGTTTTTTGACTTAACGGTGACCTCTAGTGGTCAAATATTGCAGTGTCCCTTTAAATTTCATATTAAGGCGAGGTCCACAAAACATCCCGAGGGCTGCCGGTTTAAAACCTCCCGGTTAAGGTGCCAGCATGTCAACTTAGCATACAGCGAGTTCTAGCGGGAAAATTGTACCGTAACGACCCACTGTAGCCCTCAGGGCCGCAATCGGGCCCCGAGCCTCCGTTTGGAGGCCCCTTGCGCTCACAAACCATATGTAGATGATGTGCCGGTTCCTTCCGCCGTCGTCGTAGGAGTAGAGCAGCAAGTAGCAATCTCCGCCGAAGAATTGTCCGTGTTGGGCCACGCCCACTTCCACCCGGTCGCCGCCCTCCACGCGCCACACCTGGGCACAGCTGGACGTTGGCCACGCCCACAAGACCCACGGGAGGAAAGCGCGCCTACCTGGAGGCTGCCCGAACCGTCGTCCGCCATGCCGTGCTGGGCGGCCATCCGGTTGTCGCCGTGGAGACGGGAAGCGTCGAAGGGGACCGGCTCCACCGTGGCCACGCTGCCCCGCGCGTAGCTCCGCCCCATTCCGCGAACCTCGTCTTTGTCCAGCCAGTCCCGGAAGAAGCTCTTGAAGAGCGTGCTCTCTGCCCCTTGTGGCAAGATCTGGACCTGCGGGCCCAGAGGAAAAAAACAAAAGTGAAAAAGCACTCTGCCCCCAGTGGCGAAATCCAGAATTGTAGTTTTCACAAAAAAATTCTAGACGAACATGCTTTTTGCCCCTTGTGGCAAGATGAAATGAAATGATCTGCATTTCTAGAGCGCTTTTCAAGTCAATGAAGACTTCCCAAAGCGCTTTACAATGTGCTTCACATTTCCCAATAGCGGCCGTGCAGCCATGTAAGGGGGGGGGGGTATCAGGGGTTCAGTGTCTTACCCAAGGACACTTCGACATGTAACACGGACGAGCCGGGATTCGAAATGGGATCCCTTGATCCCAAGACGAGCGCTCTACCTCCTGAGCTACTGTCGCCAAGATCCAAAATGAGTTTTCTTAAAGGTTCTGAACAAGCTCTCTGCCCCTGGTGGCGAGATCCAGAATTACAGTTTTCACAAAAGTTCTAGACGAACATGCTTTCTGCCCCTTGTGGTAAGATCCAGAATAACAGTTTTCTTAAAGGTTCCGAACTAATAAGTTCTCTGCCCCTGGTGGCAAGAACCGGACCTGCAATTTTGCCAGAAGTCTGGAAGAAGGAGCACATTGCCGAGCTCACCTGACACTCGGGCGAGTAGTTCTTGTCGGCGATGAACCGGTGAGCCATCTGGAGAGCCGCTTGCCGCTCGGCCTTGTTCGACTCCCGACCTGAAAAACTTCATTTGACCAATCGCGAGAGGGGAAAAGAGTCGAGAAGGGAGCCCGCTCCCGTCGTTCCCTCAAAAGAGCCGGCTCCCTTCCGGATCGTGACGAGTCCCGGCTCTTTGGCGGGAAAGACGGGAGTCGGAGCCGTCCGCCGCCCTCCAAAGAGACGGCTCGTAATCCCGATCCGTTCGCAAAAGCGTGCCATTTATATCTATCCGCAGACCTTTCCAGAAGAAGATCTTTCCGTCTTCTCCGTTGTCCAGGATGTAGCATTCCTCGCTACTCAGCAGGTCCTGCCGGAAGGGATTCTCCCGGGCCAGCGACCGGAGCGCCATCTGCCCCGAGGCGTCCGACACCTGCTCGGACAAAAAGGCGGAAGCTTTGGCGCCGCCCGGTGGCGGGCGGGGTTTCGGCGGGGGGGCTACCTTGTAAAGGGAGGCCGGACCGCCGCTCTTGGCCGTCCGCTCGGCGTCGGGCTCTCCGGCGGGAAGTCGGGACGGCTTGGCTCCCAAAACCTGATCCCGGAAAAAAAACGGACGAAACGGAAAAGGATAAAGTTAAAGGAAACCGGGAAAAAGACAAAAAGGACAGAATTATAGAAGCAAAACAAGGGGACAAGAAAAATCAGGAGAAAAAAAAGGAGCAGAAAACGATGCCAAAAGAAAAAGGGGGGAGACACAAAAAGTAAAAAATCAGGAACAATACAAAGCAGACTAGCATAGAGGGAATGATCTCTAATACCACAGAAAAAAAACCCAGAAAAATAATAATAATTTGAATGATCCTGACGTTGAATTCATCTCATTTGATCGCATGTTGACCTTGGAGGGCCGTGTCTAATCTCCTTGCAGAAACGTTACAAGTCCTCTTTCTGAGTCCCCTTAATCGCGGCGGTGCTCCGCGTTTGCAAAATCGAGCGGTGAGCCGCCTTTAGGCGTCGGTTAGCCAACGACATTACCGACTGCATTTTACGAGCCGTCGGGAAATCGGGGTCCGAGTGCGCGCGACCGGTAATTGACTTCTGGAAGGAGAAGTCGCACCTTTACGACTCTTTCACAATGTCGAAAAAGTCAAATACACGGTGGCAGAGGTTTTAGAGCTGTGAACTGGCTACTTTTGGAAAAGCTTTGAGCTCCCTTTAGTAAAAGGTGTCAAATCCGATTTTTAGTTTGATTGAGATCCGATTCGACAAGGTACCGTGTTAGCGTTCGAGCTCACGTGTTCTCCGGCTCGGATGCCCATGCCGCACCCTTCTGCAGGCATTCCATCGCAATCAAGATTAAAAAGGCTTCTATCGGTGACTATAGGAGTTGCACTCTCGGAGAGCGTTCCATCGGAAAAGTCGGCAAAGGGGTCCGTCTTCTCCGAGACGAGCGTTGGATCCGTTCAGGTCTCGGATCGCAATAAGAGGCCGATTCGACCGGACGAGTGGAAAATCGGCACCCCGGTCAGTAAGCGTCCGCGTGGAATGGCTCCGGACAATCCACAAATGGCATTTACTCGTCTATTATGTGATTCGTCGTGTCATTTTTTGTCAAGTATGTGATCTTTTATCGCTTTGTCGTGCATCGTGTCGGAGATATCGTCATCCCGTCACGCTTTTTATTTCGTGTTGTATATCGTCTCGTTCTCGACACTCGTACGGTGACGAATATCATTCGTGTCGTCCATCGTGTCCTCTTGTCACGAATTCTCATTTAATTTTGTAACGGGCGGGGGGCGGGGCCTCACCCGTATCACCGGCTCCGGCTCCTCCCCCTCGTCGACGAGGCACAGTTGGGCTCTGCCTCCCCTCTCGTTGTCGCGGATATCCATGGCGAGCTGCGTGGCCTTCAGCCTCTCGTAGCGGTTCGAGTCGCCGCCCGCCCATCGGTAGATGTCCTGCCCGTGGGGAAGCGCCCGTCAGAGCCACGCCCCTCCAGGTGAGAAGCCCCTCCCCCCCAGTCTCACCTTGCCCAGGTCGACGATGAAGCAATCTCCTTTGTTGAAGCTATCCCAGGTGAGGTCCACTTCGGTGGCTCTCACCTGGCGACGCCCCTTCACCCGCAGCAGCCGTCGAACGTCCGCCTGGTTGGTCACCGTGTGGCGGAAACCGGAAGCCACGCCCCCTTTCTGCAAGAGGCCCCGCCCCCACGTTAGAAAGAGGGCGGCGTCCGTGCCAACGGGCCCCCTCTCCAGGAGACGCCTCGCCCCCGTGTTCGGAGAGGGCGTCGCCCGCTTGCGCCATGCCACCTTTCTGCAAGAAGCCCCGCCCCCCTTTTAGAAAGACGGCGGCGCAAAGGCTACCTGGTACTTGAGGCCGTGTTTGAAGTATCCCAAAAAAGTCAGCGACTCCTGGTTTTGATGCTCCGTGAACTGCTTGGCGGCCCCGCCGAGCGCCTCGTCCAGGTGGGTCATCAAAATGGCCGCCGCCGCCTTCTCGTCCTGAGACGTTTGCGATCCTGCGGGCGGACGAGAAAAAAGAAAGTTTTCCGCCGATCGGCGTTCCACCCTATTTGCCGCGGAGCTGTTTCATTTTTCGTGCATTTCGCCCCACCGTGCGTTGCCTGTGGTCATTTTTGAATGTCATTTCTTCACACGTAACATTTTGTCATATTTTTTTACACATTTTGTTGAGCATTGCGTCGTGCATCTCATCTCGCGAATCTGTCACGGTGGCCACGGCACCCAATCGGCCTCGCCCACGGACACCCGCTGAAACGCCTCGACAGATCGCTCCCCGACGACTTAAACGCCGTCCCGCGAGTTGCCTTTTGTCGGAGCGTCCGAGAAACACCGTTTTGACGCGTCGAGCCCCGCGAATCTCCGTTTTTGCCTGCGTTTTGCCCCCCTTTCTCCGTTCGATTTTGACCACTTCCTCATTCCGATCGATCTACTTCGGTCTGTGACAGTATCGTGTCGTTTGTCGCGCGCATCCTGTTGCATATTGCGCATCGCGTCACGTACTTTGTTCTTACAAACCGGTATCGAAACGAGGGGGCGGGTCAAACGGGCCGTTCGCCCGTCGGTCGATTGACCGGCGCGACCGCGGCCCGTCGGTTCGTCGCCGATCGACCGATGAGTCGGTTGGACCCGCCCCCTCGTTTGCGGCGATAAAATACGTCACCGTCGGGACTCGCGGTATTGACGTTACGTGTCGCGTCGGCTTTTTGGCGTTTTTTGTCCCGTAGCGCGTCCCGGATGGCGTTCCCTACGGTGTGCGGTCGGTGTCGGGGCGTTACCGATCCAGGTGTGGATGTTGTGAGAGGAGGCGCCGAAGGTTCTGAGCAGGAGGTAGGAATCCCCCATGAAGAAGGTTCCCTCCGCTTCTTTGGGGACTGGAACCAGTTGCAACTTTTCCACCCTCCAAATCTGGAGACCCTCCCGCTTGCCCGCCGTCTCCAAGGTTTCCGCGCTCCAGGGCATGCTGCCGGAAAAAACAAAACAGGAAATGTGTTGACCCGTCGGACGCGGGCAGAGACGCAGAAGACGAAAAGTACACAGAAAAATAACCGGGGGTCGCTCGGGGGCCGTTTGCGGCCCTGGAAATGATCTTCGGGGGACCGGCGATTTTCAACAACAAAGCCTAACGTTAGCGTAGATGCGGACGTTAGCTTTTTGCTTATCACTCACCCGGCGCTCAAAACGTACACGCTAACGCTTGAAAGGGACGTAACGCCACCCCGCCGTATCGTCAGCTAGCATTTCCTGGTTTGACGCCATGGCCGATGAGACCTTCGAACAAAGGTTCGGTTTTAATCGAAATGCTAAACCGGGGAGACGGTCACTGCTGTCGAACTGAAGTTTAGAAGAGTGACTTTACCTTGCACGATTGAATCGATCATTTTTCCAAACAGGTGACCCTAACCCTTAATATTGGATTCCACTTGAAATGTGAAAGAAGGGGCTGCCAGGGGGTGTAAGGACCGCTGTTGAACCGAAGCATTCTACGTGGAGATATTTGGGATGCAAGTCCGCCTTTACGCATCAGTTAGCCTACGGCATTCCCGACTGCTTTTTACGAGCCGTCACGAAGTCAGGGTCCAAGTGTGCGCAACCGGTAATCGACTACTGGAAATCAAGTCACACCTTTACAACTCTTTCACAATGTCAAAAAAAGTCAAATACACAGTTGCAGAGGGTTTAGATCCGTGAACCGGCCACTTTCCGAAAAGCGGTGCGCAGTGACGCAAGCGGGCAGGAAGTCCAAAATGGGGGACACCCCTAGAACGGATGGACTCCTTGAACCATTTTTCGTCGGGTCCTTTTATCGTACGCAGCCGAACCCGTTTTGCAGGCGCCGCGCTCGGTCTGGCACCCGGTCTAGACTAAGAATCTGGGAATTAGAACCGTGCCCAATTATTGACACTTAGTGATGTGTCATTTGCAAACAACCGGGCTCACAGAGCCGGCTCTCTAAAAAAGAACCACAGAAAGCACTGAATCTCTCTTTTGCCTTTTTTTCCGACCCTTCTCTAATCTTTTTGCTTCGTTTTTTTTCTCTTCCAATTCCCCCCACTCTAGGTTTTTCCTTTCTATAAAAATATGTTTCTCTTTCCTAGATTTTTGCTTCAATTCCCCACCCCGGCACTCATTTTCGGTTAAGACAGAATTTCCATGACGATTGGGTATTTGGCCGGGGCTGTCCTTTGCAGCTTGTTTTAGTGAACCGGCCCTTTTGGCTCCTCTTCACAAAAAGAGCAGTCTCTCGGCTCCCCAACAAATCTTCAGATACCTCTCTCTTTTCCTCTCTCTCACTCCTTTTCTTGAGCGCTTTATTTCGATCGAAAGGAAAGCATGTCGAAGGGGAGCCAACTCCCGATGAGCGGGGTGCCAGCTCCCCCCCTTCAAAGAGCCGTTTCGTTGGCCAGCGACACAATCGCAGGCTCAGGTCTCAGGTGTGGCTCAAAGGGGGCGTGGCCAGTTCTTTCCTTAATCGTTATTATTCTTCTTACCTAAAAGGGGAGCGGCCATGTTTGGGGATTTTGCTCCCCCGCAGGCGCAAGAGAAAAACTTAAGAGTGCAGATTGTACCCGGAGGGTGGTGGGCCTCTCGTCACTTAGGAACTCCATTACCCATGATGCCGCACGGTTACCGTTTGCTCCGATACGCACAGGAAAAGATGAGAAAAGCGCCCCGCCCAAAATGAGATGAGAAAAAAAAAAACACAAATAGGTTCTAGTAGCGAGAAAGGAGACATTAGAAAGGGACAGAGGACACAAAGGAGGGTTGAAATCCCAAAACAGTACCTGTCGTTGGTTTTTCTTCTTCTTCTTCTTCTCCAACAAGTCGGCCGCTCGATCGATGGATCTCCTTGCTTCCGGGAAGAAGGCGCGGCGCCGCACCTTTATAGCTTTCAGCTGTGGGAAGCCCCGCCCTCCTCGGGAGGCCCCGCCCCCTGCCTTGCCCCAGGTGCGAGAACAAAAAGCCACAGCTGGCTGGCCGCCCTGGAAACCCGACACCGAAACCGGAACCTGAAACTCAACCCCGACACCGACACCGACACCTTTCTGGTCTTCCCGCAAGCTCGTCCAGCAAACGCTCATCACACAGAAACGAGTGGGACTCCTTTTCTTAAAGAGACAGCGCGTCCACTGGATAGGTTGTCGCGCGGACAGAAACGAGCGCTACTAGGAAGAAAACAAACTACAGAGATTCCGAGAGATCGAACACCGTTTTTCTTCTCGTTTTTGCAACGACGAGAATGAGTGAAAAAGAGCAAGGGGAAATCGGTGGGGGGGGGGAGAGAGCGATTCAAGCAAAGAACAAAAGAATGAAAATGGAAAGAAAAGAGGTCAAAGTTGAACAAGGCAAAATTAGGAAAGAAGGAAAAAAAGAAAGAGGAAAACTGAATAAAAAGGTAACGAAAAAAAAGAATAAGTGGAAAAATAGGAAAAACCAATACGATGAGAAAAGGAAAGAAAGCGAGAACTAAGGCCGAAAAAAGGAAAAGGAGAAAAATGGAAAGAATGAGGGAAGAAAGGGCAAAAAAAGGAATCCCAAATGAAAGAAAAAGAAAAAAGCCCTTCCAGACCGCTTGCGATGAAGGGCCAAACAAAGAAACAGGACTCGTCATCATGATACACGCTGCCCCTTTATTTGATTTTGCTATCCAAAGTCTTCTATTGGCAAAGAAAGGGCAGCTTCACTCTTGACTCCGCCTCCAAAACCGTTTCAAGGACAAATGTGCTCGAAGGAGGAATTTTAAAGGGACGGTGAGTAATATTTGACGACCGGACCTCGTGGTGATGCGTGTCGTATGAGTGCTAAAAAGCGCAAGGGGAAAAAAAACATCAGGGACACAAAGTCACAGAAAAGCAACATTTTATTTCTGACGAGCCTTTTGAAAAGGAAAAAGGGAGGAGATATCAAAAGAAAAAAAGCAACCCGTAAAGGAAAAGTGAAAAATAATGGATACGAGTAAAAAAGAAAGAGAAAAGGTTCAAAATGAAGGAAAAAAGGGAAAAGGAAAAAGGGAAAGAATACAGAAAGAAAAGAGGAAAAAGAAACAGAAGAATAAGCCAAAAAATGGAAAAGGAAAAGACAAAAAAGAAGAAAGGAAAAAAAAGAAAAAAGGAAGGAAAAGAAAGAAGCCAAAAATGAGAGAAAGGGGCGAGCGTCCCAGTGTGAAATCGAGTCGAGTCTCTTCTCGTCTCTTTCGGCTCCTTTTGCTATAGGCCGGTTTACGCTAGTCTGCTCGCGGTGTTAGCTTTCATGCTCAACTGAAAAAAGACAATTCCTTCAACCGTTTCACAACTCCGTTTACACGGTGTTGTTCTTTGCATCGGATGCGACTTCACGTTAGCTTCGCGTTAGCATTGCGCTAGCAGGCGCCTGCTTTTCCTTCCCAAAATCGCTCACTTTCTCGGGACGCAATATAAAAAAAGGAAATAAAACCCCCAAGATGGCCATAAAGTGAGATGGGCTCCTTCTCAAACGTGCCGATGAAGAAAATCGGCAGGGCTCTATCGCCATCTACTGTTAAGGAAAACAATGGATATTCCGGCCGGATATTGCCCAGCATGTGGAGGGTTTTTAAGAACGACTCGAAATTTCTTATCTGAGGGTTCTGAACAGCCCTCTTTTATTCTCCTCGCGAGTTCAAAATTCATCGATGTCTTCTCTCCTTATTGGGAGCGGTTACTAGAAGCTTGTCACCTTCTTAACAAAGCAAAACTTTTGAAAGAAAAACACAGACAGAAGATAAGAAGTGGGACCATTTAGATGGAGAAATATTTCAGGAAATTTTCCATTCCGCTTTATTGGATTTGGTCCGGTCTAAGCCACGGTGGCGAAGGAGAGCACCATCCCAATCGAATTCCTTCCCCAATATTCTGCTCAAAGAAAGTGATCCGGTCACCGCCCCTTTTCAAATATTCCACCGGCGAGATTGAAAACCCAAGACCCGTTACGCGACAACAAAACAAAGGAGACAAGCCAGTCCAGATCCCCATCCCGTTGTCCGGTTTGGACTTTGCTGGTTCCGGAAGCGGTCCCAGAGGTAGGAAGGAGGCGGTCTCGGAGGTGGTTTGTCCTGGAGGTGGCCTTCGAGGCAGTCCCGGGAAGTGGTCCCGAAAGCGGTCCTAGAGGCAGGTCCGAGGAGGTGGCCTTCACTTGAGTCCGGCAGCCAACTTCTCCATGGCAGCCTTGCGTTCTTCGGCCTTCTGTTGCGATCTTCGGAGGACGTTTCTCAATTCCTGAAGGTGGTCCAAGGTGCCCTCCAGTTCCCCCTTCACCGTCTTCATCTGACTCTCCAAAATCTGAGTCTGATGGAGAGAATTGCGGCGATGGCGACGACTGGAACGGATCTTCTCCGAAAGGTCTTCCACTGTGGAGACACGAGGTGAAAGTTGGCCCGAATTTCAAAAGTTGGGAATAGCGTGGAAAAGAACAAGAACCTCTCGAGGAGAGCTTCTCTATAAAGTTCGAGCGATCGGAGAAAGCACGCCGGAGGAGAAGTCGGAACGAAAGACATTTCCTCCGGAGTCGGCATATCCTTCCTACGGGGTGTAAAATTCCACCGCACTCAGAGCCTGTTCTTTCAAACCGCCTTCGATCCCAAACACGATCGTGTTTGCCGTCGATGGAATTGTTCTATGACCGTTACGTCTTCAACCTGGTGCCCCCTGCTGGCCCATTTGGGATTTTCTAGTCAACATGAGTCAACTTAACCCTACTTCCTACTTAGCTCTGTTTCATGTTTTTTCTTTTTCTTTTTTCTCTCTTGCTTTCTCACTCCCTTTCTTTCTCTTCCTCATCCTTCCCCCATTTATTTTTGTCCGTTTCTCTTTCTTTCTCTCTTTTCCTTCTTTCACTCGCTTTCGTTCTTTCTCTTATTATGGAAACGCATACCAAAGATTCCCACCCCCCCTGGAAATCACAATTGCTTTGCTCTTACGAGCCACACTCTTTGAGAAAAGCGTGGCCGATCAGAAAGCGGCGTTTTTCCGAAAAAAAAAAAGAGCCAAACTCTCATCCAAAGCGGCTCTTATTGCTGATCTGAGCGGCTCCCACTCAAAAGTAGAGCGAAAAAACAGCCAAAATAAGCGACTGAGAAATGACAAAAAAAAAAAACAATCACAAATGATTACGAAAAAGGAAAAAGAAGCAAAAGACGACTCGAAGGAGTGAGGAAGATGCGAAGCCGAGAGCCGGAGATTGCCGTCCCTTGGCTCTTTTTAGCCAGACGGGCCAAAAGAGGATCCTTTCTCGTGTCTTGGTTCTTTTTTGGGACATTTTTTGGGATCATTTACGTCATATTTCGGGTCAAAATGTAAATTTACATGTATTTGTTGTTATTTGGTCATTTCTTGGACTTGATTTTTTTTTTTTATGAATTTTCCCGGACTGTTTATATGTTGTATTTGGATCATTTTTTTGGTCGCTTTTTTTATTTTTTGGGGTCCATTTTTCGTCTTTTTTTTTTTTGGGAAACATTTTGGGTCATCGTTGGTAGGGTTTTTTTTATGTTTTTTGGGGGTTCATTCTTTTGTCATTTCTGGTCATATTTCTGCCGATCTCCAGTAAACGATCGCGGGTTTTTTCGTCCGATCAAAAGTCGAGCGAAACGGAGAAAGGATCCGAGAGTACGCCAAATACCAAATTGAGTTGAAAACAAGGCAAAAAGGGAGCTCCAATCATGAAAGAGGATGAAAAAAGGACTTGAAATGAAGCCCAAAATGACGATTCGGAGCTGAAAGACCTGAATCACAGCTCTATTTAAGAGAGCCGTTCTTGTTTTTTCAGTCCGTATTCATCACGCGCAACGCGGTTTTGTGTCGTTTTGTCGTCATTTTTAATATTTGGTTTATTTTCAGGTCATTTCCCGGTTGTTTTGTCCTTTTTTTGATGACTTTGGATTGCCCCTCCCAAAAAAAACATGATTTACCAGAGAACAAAAGAAATATGACCACAAAAAAAACCCTACTAACAATGACGCATTTTTTTTATTTTTTTTTTAAAGGAGAGCAAAAAGGAGTCCCAAAAAAAACGCTACCAAAAAGGATCACAATACACCAAATTAAAATAATAATAATCCTAAAAATCAAAGCCCAAAAAAATAAATTCGACCAAAAATGACCACGATATCACAAATAAAGGATCTTCTTTTGGTCACTCAAAAGAGCCGACGGATACGGAATCGAAAAGGACCAGAATGGACGACAAAAACGGAGGGCGACGAAAAGGTCCAAATCTGAGGAAAAAAAACTCCCAAAAAAGACCGAGATATGAGAAAGGAGCCACGGACTTTTGGTGGCTAAAAGGCTCGGGATCCACGGGGGTCTTTTAGGCCGGCGGGGCCAAAAGAGCCGCTTCCCTTAGTAAGAAGAACCTACCCATATTTTCCTGCATCTTCTCAGGTTGTTCCCTCTTGTCCATCAGATCTTTGGTCTGCTGCATGACTTTCTCCATTTTGGCCAGCTGGGCCGCTTTGCTGTCGCTGTCCCGCCGGATCTTCAGCAGTTCCCGTTCTCGGGGACTCAAGTCCTCCATCGCGGCCGCTCGTCCGGGTCCCGTCGGCCCGGGCCCCTTTTGTAGGGGCGGGCGGGCCGCGCCCACGCCCGCCCCCCGACTCCGCCTCCCGTCGGCCCCGCCCCCTCGGGAGGTTCTTCTCCGTGGCCCCTTCCGTCCGCGTCCCTTGAAAAAGACGAGGAATAAAATCCGAACCACTCCGTCAAAGTTTGGGGTACTGCGAAAAAGTAGCTACGGTACTCAGAGTGTACCAAAACGAGCCTAAAAATAGCAACTGTAAAAAAAAAAAAAAAAACACAAAAAAGACCCGAAAACAGTGATACAAAAATTGGCAAAAAAAAAAGAGACAAAAAAAAAACCTAAACACATTTAAAAAAATAATAATTTTGGGTTGTTATTTTTGTTTCTATAGAGGGGCCCCAAACGTTTCACCGATTGCCCACGGACCACATGTTTGACACCTGATTTAAAGGCACGGCGCGCCACCCAAAACAAGTGCTAAAACGCACAAGGACGGCGACTCCGAGGGGCGGAGTCAGGAAAGGGGGCGGACCAAAGCCGGCGGGAAATCCGGAAGGCACCGCCAAAGGCGCGATGGAACAAAAGGTGGCTCAAAAGAATGCCTTGCTCGAGGACGCCCGTGGCAAAAGCCTTCCTTTTAAAGAGGCGGTGCGCCGTGGCTGACCATCAGATGGCACTCTAGTCTAGTAACCCAAAACCAGTGCACGGTGAAGAATACAAACGGCGGAGTCACCCAAACGTCGGGCCATTTTTGGCATATTTTGGGGTTCATTTTGGTCATATTCAAGTTTTTTAGGGGTCCTGTTGCTGTTCTTTGATTTGCACACCCTTTTTAGGAGATGTGATCCTAAGAACAGGTGGAAATTTCTCTCCCTGTTCTCCTAGCGTCATCAAAATCCATCGACGTCTTCTCTCCCCGTTCGGAGTGTCTACTGAACCGTCGACTCTTCCGTCCTTTTTCACGTTTTCCCCCCAAAACGGGGACGGGAGTCAGGACTTCAACGGGGATAGGGCACGCGATCACGCGGAAAGGGGGTCACGGCGCCAAAAGCGCAGACGATCGGGATCACAAAAGCGGCCATTGTACGACCGGAGGGCGGCAAAAAGCAAAAGCGCGTGTCTTCTTTTTTTGGTGCGGCCGTAAATGTGGGTCAAAAAACATCAATGGGACTCTTTGTCGGGCCACGGGGACAAAATGTGATCCGGCGAGTCGTACAATATTGCTTTTTGTCTTCCAAAGAGCACAAAGTGTGAGCGCGTTCCTTTTTCAGATCAGGGGACGTTGTCCAAACCGTTTACTTCCCGGCCACATTCCGAGGATCGGCCTTTCTCGCTGGAAATGCGGCAGCCGTCTAAAGAAGGGAGACGGAAACGCCATTTTCCAGCTGAAGCCCCCGACCTTTCTGACTTTCTCGGCGCTAGAAAATCGACGCCCGTTCCTGAGGAAACGGGTCGGGAACGACCGTCCGCCCGGGCAGAAAATCTGTGCGGTTCGGTATTTCGTTCCTTGTGGATTTTCGGGGTCCGGGGCGGCGGACGAGTTCCCCGGCTTTCCCCTCTAAACAAAGAGGCCGCGTCGCTTCCGGTCGGATCCTAAGGAAGGAAGCGGCGCCCGCGTCGGCGGCCGACGGAACTCCGTTCTGGGCCGGGAACCGCAGCGCGGTCGGGGCGAGCCGTTCCGTCGCTCCTATTTAACTCCGAGATCTCGAATCGTCCCCGGCCGTCCCGGCGCCGCGTCGAGGAAACCGAAACGATGGCCTCGAGTATCGGAACCGCGCGGCGCATCTCCGTAGTGCGGGACGAGGCTTCGGGACGAAGGCGCTGTATCCGAGTTTGAGGCCCGCCCTTCTACCGGTAGACGCGGAAAGTGCTCCGATCCCTTTTGCGCAGGGGAGCAGACCCTTGGTCGTAACGGCGGCTGACGGGCCGTGACTGTCAAGTCAAGTCAAGTCATTTTTATTTGTATAGCCCTTAGGTTGCCCGACGCACCCCGCCGGAAGCCGTCCCCTTACGCGCCCAATGGATCCCGTCGTCAAGAAAAGCCCGACGGCCGTCTTCGTGACATCATAGGCGAGCGGCAGCCTTTCCGGCAGCTCCGTGTTATTTCGCACTTTTTGTGATTTATCGCTTTAAGCGTCTGCTTCTATCTTCCGTGTTTTTTGCGTGACTTTCTATCCTACGGTTATGGCTTTTAACGCACAAAAATGCCTTTATTGGAGGAATGGACTCCTCGCCCTGATGAATTCTCGTGGCGGCGTGACGAGGGGGCCCTGTCCTGGATGCAGAGCTAAGGTGAAGGCTAAGCGGCTAGCGGCGTTATAAGCCTTCGGTACCGTCCGTAATTTCTCTACCAAATAAGGCCGAGGAACCGGCTGTTAGAGACACTTTAGCCTGCGGGAAGCGGAAAGGAGTCGGACTCGCTATCTAGGTGAAGCCGAGGCGGTGTCACCCTGGGCACAAAGATTTCCATCTGCCGCAAGGACGTCCAACTTTTGGCCTAGCGCGCGTCGTCATCCACCCCGCTGTGGCTAAACTACAACAAAGCACGCCCAGGCCATCCTGAAAATAAACAGTGGAAATGTGAATTTCCCAACGGGGATGAAGAAAGTATGTATCTAACTTCAGAAAGCTTTTCCTCTCCCCGTTCGTCAGCGCTCGCGTGGACGAAGGGACCCGCAAACTCATCCCGGCCGGCGTGTTCGTCGCACCGGATCGACGTCGGGAAATGAAAGCGAGGCGCGCGCCGCGGCATAAAGCAAAGGTGGCCCTCGCCCGACCGCGTGGTAGCGACCCCCACGCTTCCGGATGAAGACGCGGAGCGTGTCGAGCGGGACCGAGGAGGGGAAGGATTTCCTCTTCTCTTCGGTCGGTCGACGGGACATTTCTCCGTGTATTCTCGGAATATTTTCCGTCGTGTGTATTCGTCGTCGTTTTTGAGTGTATGACGTCGTACGATCGTCGTGACTCACCGCGTCCCGATTGGCCGGGCGGCCTATAAGGGGGCGGAGCACGCAGCGAGGGAAAGGCCCATCTCATCGCCTGCACAAAAAAAAAAACAGCTGGATTTTCACATCGACTTTGTGGCGTTTTTCTAGTCGATTTTGTCTCCGTTTCTCTTACCGAGCGATCGGGCGAAGCCTCGGGGCGGGGTACCCCGGAGCGGGCGGGGACCAAACTCTGCACCAGGAAGACCACGGGCCTGCCGGCGTTCTTAATGGCCGCCACCGCTTCCTCGTGGGTGGCGCCCTCCAGGGACACGCCCCCCACCTGCACACAAACCCCTTTTTAGCTCTTTTTAGGGAAAGCGACTCTTTTGGCCAGGCTCGCTCCAAAAGAGCCGGCTTTCCGAGGATAGCTCGACTTTCAAATTGTTTATGCAGAGCCGAAGATACGCCAATGAGAAAAAGGAAAGGTAGATGGAGAAAAAGAAAGAGATTGAAAGAGAGAAGGGGAAAGAGAGAGAGAATTGAAAAATAAGAGAAAGAATCAGAAGAAAATGAGGGACCGTGAGAGAAAGAGAGAAAAGAAGGAGAGCAAGATAATCACGAGGAGAGAGAAATGGAGAGAGAGAAAGGGAAACAGAGTGAAATGAAGAAAAAAAAAGTGAGAAGGAAAAGGGGATGTAAAATTGAGAAAGAGGGAGATAGAAAGAGATGGAAAGACGAATAGCGAGAGAGAGACAGAGAGAAAAACAAAAATAAAGAAAGAGAAATATTAGGGATGAAGACAGAGAGTGAGAAAGATGGAGAAAGAAAGGAAGAGAAAGCTAAAAAGTCGGAGCAAAAAAAAAGAGTCGGCGGGTTTTGCCGATCGCGAAGCCGAAAGAGCCGCTTCTTACCTCCAAGATCTTGTCGCCGGTGTTGAGGGCGTGCGTTTTGTGGGCGGGGCTGGCGGGCAAGACCCTCTTGATGAACACGCCCCTCAGCTCTTCGCCGTCCCTGGTTCGCTTGAGGACGCGAAGGCCGCCGCCCACGATGCTCAGGCCCAAGGCCGCGCCCTCCTCGGGCCACACCTCCACCCTGCGGGACACGCCAGCGTCAGCCAATCCCACGGCCCGGGGGCGCCGGTGGGCGGGGCCTACCTGCGGGGGGGCCCCCAACGGCCCGAGCGCCGGCTCTCCTGGCGTTCTTCCTCCTCCTCGCCTTCCCTGCGTCAACGGTGGCAAAGTCAAGGCCTGCGGACCCGACGCGGACCGCCGCGTCTCGTCTCGTACGTCCGAGCGGTCGACGGGACGAAATGGGAAAGGGAAAAGGAGAAAAGCCGGGAAGGGGCCCGGAAAACGGGAATAAAGAAATGAAATGGGAAAAAAAGTGAAAAGAAAAAAGGGCAAGAAGAAAGGTATGAAAAAAGAAGAAAAAAAACAAAGAACGTGGGAAGGAAAAATGAAAAAAGACCAGGAGAAAAGCCAGGTTAAAAAGGAAGAAAACAAAAATACAAAGAAAAGGAAGTAAAAAAAAAGATATCAAAGAAAGAAGGGAAAGAAAATGGTTAAAAGGCAAAGTAAAAAGAATAAAGAAGCAAGGGGAAAAAATGATGAAATCAGGGGGAAGAATGTAAGAAAAGAATGTAAAAGGAAGAAAAAAAGAAACGGGGAATAGGGCAAGTAAAAAGAAGGGGGAAAAAAAGCAAGTCAGTAAAAATGGATGAAAAGGGGGGAAGAGGAAAAGGCATTGGAAAAAGAAAAAAAAGAAAAAACAAATGGGAAAGGGAAAAAAAGCAGACCGGAGAAAAAAGGAGGAAGAAAAACGGCAGATTCGAAGATTTTTGGGGGATGTGGAAAAAGTTGGATGTTGTATGGTGTACAGGACATTACTGCGGTGCTCCTTTCCGCCGCTACCGGCGTGCGGTGGCCCGGCATCCACTCCGAAGAAGAAATGGGGTTCCTACTTCCTGGTTCCTATGTCATCATAACAACGTGTGGAAGAAAGTGGAATAAGAAAGCTCCATGCGGTTGGGGTTAGGGATGCTCGATGATAACCCTAACCCTTTAGTTAGCAAAATATTCAGGCTTGTTGTTGTTGAGACACTCAATCCGAGTACCATAAAATCGGTCTCTCTACCGCCAGATCATTTCTTCCTCATGCCATGAGGCTCTTGAACTCCACCCGGGTCGACTAAAAGCCCACACGAAACCCCACCCCCACATTTGCATATGACCCGATTTTTATGACAGTTTCCATTTTTTCTAGCACTATTTAAGTACTCTAGAGCCAAACGTTACATTGGGTATTTTGGTCACCTAGATCTTTATTATCTTATTTTTCGACACAAGGATACTGCCGGAAGTGGCAATTTCCCAAAGGGGATGAAGAAAGTGATCTATCTATCCATCTATCTAAGAGCACGGAGGCTCATTTCCACTTTGGCTTCGTCTTCCAGAAAAAACGCTTTCTGAGCCGGGTGCGAGCAGAGTTCTCTTGTAAAGGTGTGACAAAAGACCGCAAACAAAAAGTCGAAAGACGGATTTCCCTTCGGCGAGGGCGCCGTAGCTCCGCCCACGCTTACCGCGCTCTCGATCCAATCGTTCCGTGCGGTTACCGTTTATCCTACGGCGTCCGAATAACGGAGATAGATAGGGTCCTTTCTAGTCCACTGTAGACCGCAGTCCAGACTTTGGACCGGCGGCATTAGCTCAGGAGGTAGAGCGCTCGTCTCTGGATCAAGAGGTCGCAGGTTGGATTCCTCCGTGTTATATGTGGAAGTATCCACGGGCAAGACACCGGAATGCCCCCTACAAGCGGGTAGGCGCCTCGGTGGCTGACTCCCTATCGGTGTGTAAGTGTGCGTGTGAACGGGCGAGCGTCAAGCACATTGTAAAGCGCTTTGGCCGCGGCCCGCCGACCCACTCGCTCACCTCTCGTTCTCCTCCTCTCGCTCGCCCGCCGCCGTCCGGCCGCCTTCCCGGTGGGTCTGTCCGGGCTCCGCCTCCTCCTTCCGAAACTCCTCCTCCTTCCGTAGCTCCTCCTCCTCTAGCCCCTCCCTCTCGTCCTCTCGCCCTCCAGCGAGGCGCCGCTGCTGCGAGGGAGCCGGTGACTTTGAAGACCGGAGAAAAAAAATTAAAAATAAATAAATAAAAACCGAAAAAGCGTGAGCTCGACGCTTTCCGGCTCTGGCAAAGCGTTTACCGGCTTTTCGAGCGGGGGTTGGGAAAACCGCGGCTGGCACACGGTTAAAGTGGCCCGCCAAACTCAAAGGTTCAAAATATCACCGATAGTCATAATAAGAGTAAAAGTAACGCGGATGAAATAGATTCTGAGTGCCGACCGCTACGGAAATTCAACAAAATACAATAACGTTAAAGGATTTGAGACATTTTGACTATAAAAGGATTTTAGACGCTTGACCGAGTTTAACGCAATGAGGATTTTCACCGAGTGGGCTTTCATGTTCAAGGTCAGGCGGTTGGAAACGCATCCTATTTTGTCGAGGGAATTTTCATAACGGGACTCGCGGAGGCGACGTCGTTTTGGGAAGCCGGACATCGAGGCGCTCGCGGATGAGATAGCGAAGCCCGGGGGGCTTCCTTGGCACGCCCGCGGGAGGAGTCGAGACGCCATCTCGCGGGGAGGCGGATAAATCGAGGTGGCGTTCGGTCAACGGAGTCGGATAACGCGTTCCAACAATTTGGGAAACGCTACATTTTGCGAGTTCATTCCCGACAACGGTCATAAAAAAAAGCTGGGGAAGCACCCCAAAAAAACCATTGGACGGGTAAATACCCGATGAAACCTCCCCAAAATGATCACTGAAATGACTCAAAACGGTAAAAAAAAAAAAGAAAGGCACCCCGATGAAAATGGTTGAAGAACAAGCTGAAAAAGACCCCGAGCCATAAAACAGTCTGATCCTAAACCAAAACGACATTGAAAAAGATTGATTGAAAATCCACTTCAAAAAGGAACCCTGAAGACGACCCCCCCCCCCCCCCCCCCCCCCCCGAAAAAGACCCCGTTGTAAAGGAATGTACCGTCTGCCTTGGGTTTTCCCTTGCCCCGATGTGGCTTTCCAGATCGGGGATGCCAAACGCCCGCCGTGACCTCATACTGCGGTAGCGGTGTGGACCGGGATGCCCCCCTCACCAGACAGCCCCCCCCAATCCCCTCCTCCGAATCCACTCAAGAGCGCGCGGTCGTGTCGCTGAGCTCGGCACTTTGGCGCCGTCCCCGTAAACCGAAATGGGGGCTGGGGGGGACAAGACGGCTGACTCGGCAGAGTCCGGGGCCCGGACGGGAGGGAGGGAGGGAGGGAGGCGGGCGGGCGAGCGAGGGACGGCTCGTCAAAAGGGGATGCGGGGACGATGCGCCGCTGCCGCCGCCTCGACCGGAGGAAGAAGAAAAAAAAGATGAAGAAATAAAAGGAAAAAAGGATGAGAGGAAGAGATGAAGGAAAAAAAAGGCAAGAAAGGACAAAAAGAAGAAAGGATTTGAAGAAGAAAGGAGGGATGAAATAATGCAAGGAAAGACGGGAAAAAGGAAGGTTGCTAGGAAGGCAAAAAAGAAGGAAAGGAAAAAGGGATGAGATCAGGAAATGAAGAAAAGAGTTCTCAAAGTCAATTGAGTTGGGGCCCCTTAAGCCGGGGTCCGGGTGAGGTCGGGTCATACGGGCTTTTCCACAAAAACCGCTCTGATAAAAACATCAACATCATTTTTAGCCAACAAAAAGGAAAAAAGCAGAACAGAAAGAAGGTACGAAAGAAAAAAGGAAGGCTGGGGGATGATAATAGAAAGGAACGAAATAAGGAATAAAGGATTTGAACAAGGAAAGAAAAGGGTGGATGAGAGGACGGAAGATAAGAAGGCGGAAAAGAAAAACGGGGTAAAAGGGGAAACAATGGATTCAAGGAAGAGGGATAGGAAAAAAGGGTGAAAGGGAGAGAAAAGGGGGACAAGGAAGAAGTGAAGAAAGGGAGGAAAAGAAGGAACGAAAAAAAAGAAAGGCAAATATGATGAAAGAAAGGGAGGAGGGAATGAGTAAAGGAATACAAGAAATAAGGAAGGAGTGAACAAAAAGAAGGTCAAAGGGCAGGAGAAAGGGACGGGGGAAAATGTTGGATGGAGGAAACGAAGGGCGAAAAAGGAGTAAGGGAGCAAAGAGGATGGAGGGAATGATGAAGGGAAAAAAGGGGACAGAGAAATAGAGTGAAGAAAAAAGGTTGGGAGGATGAGAGAACGATGGAAAAAAAGGATGGATGAAATGAAGAAAGATTTAAAAGTGTGAAAGTTAGGATGAAATGAGAGAAGGGAAGAATGAAGGAACAGAGGTAGAACAAAAGGAAGAAAGAAATAAAGAAGAGTAAGGATCTTCGGAGAAGGGGATCGAGCGTGGGAAATGAAAGAAGTCCGTCTGAAAATAAAAGTTCTGGAGGACGGCCGCCAGGGGGAAGCAGACACTACAAAAACAATCGGCCGAGGTTTGCCCCACTGAGGGGGAGAAAAAAACTTTAAAGGGACAGTATATATACTATATATATATATGGTGTGAGCACTAGATGTGGCTGTATTATGGAGTGCACCCCAAACACAAAGAAAAGCCTCAAAGTGACTCAACCGCAACATGTGTCTTTTCACAATAAAGGAAAGAGAAAAGTGAAACTGAGCAAAAATGGAAAAAAAGGCTTTTCCGCTCGTCTGGTTTTTGTACTCATTCATTGGGTTTTTTTCTGCCATATTGGAGAATTTTAGGGCCAATTTTTGCTCACTCATTTTCTTTCCCAGTCATATTTTGCTTGTTTTTCCCTCTTATTTTGATAGCTCGCTCATTCCCACCTAAGGACAATTCGGTTAGGCCAATCAACCTGACATGCATGTTTTTGGAATGTGGGAGGAAACCGGTCTCCCCCTTGCAAGCACGGGGAGAGCATGCAAACTCCACACAGGAGGTTCGATCTCACGACCTCAGAACTGTGCCGCACACGCGCTAACCCCAGCTCCGCCGTGCTGGCCCTAGAAAAGACCTAGAACGCAATAAATCTATAACCTGACAGTACAGGACTTGGATGTTAAAAAAAAAAAAAAAACCTTGAATAAAGTACTGTACTTTTGCTGTCAAAGAAACACTTGAGCCTGTAAAGTGTGTCCTGGCGAACAACCGTGGATTGCGGTAACAGGATTTGAACCCGGGTTGCGGCAGTAGGAGCGCCCGACGCTTCCCCCCGACCCTTCCATATGAATGTCACGATCGCGACATTTTCATCACAGTACCAGAGACAGAGGGGAATTTCCCCGCGCGTTTCACACGTCTCTTCTCCTCTGTCGAAAACGTTCCGAGTGCCGAATTTGGGCGGGACTTACCGGGTGGGAGGGGCTGCGGGCCACGCCCCTCTCCCGCGCCACGATCAAGTCCAGGACGGTTCCGGGCCGCTGCAGTAAGGCCAGCGCCTGACGCTGCGTCATGCCGGCCTCCAGGGGGCGCCCGTCGATGGCCAGGAGGTGATCCCGCACCCGCAGGCGACCGTCCCTGAAGAGGACAAGCGGTGAGGGGGGGAGCCGAAACCGGTCCGGGTTATTTCGCGCGAACGACGGGAGCCGGCTCCCTTGGAAAGAGTGATGCGTCGTTAGCGGAAGTAATGGCTCTGTAAGGAAAGGACGGGAACCGGCTCCCTTCCGGATAGCGGCGTGCCGTCGGCGAGCGCAACGGCTGGCTCTAACGGCTCGCTCTTCGAAGCGACCGACGAGAGCCGGCTCTCTTTGAGATGGTGCTATTTAGTTTGCTGAGGTAACGGCTCTATGAAATAAACGATGGGAACCGGCTCCCTTCCAGATAGTGGCGTGTCGTCGGCAAGCGCAACGGCTCTAACGGCTCGGTCTTCAAAGCGACCAACGGCAGCCGGCTCTCTTGGAGAGGGTGCTATTTAGTTTGCAGAGTTAACGTCTCCATGAAATGAACGACAGGAACCGGCTCCCTTCCGGGTAGCGTAACGGCTCTATCGGCTCGCTCTCAGAAGCGCCCGACGGGGGCCGGCTTCCGATCGTCGGCCGGCTCCCGATCGTCGGCCGGACGGGAGCCCCGGACGTTCGGTCGGCTCCCTTTCGAAGGAAGCGGGCGGAGCCTCACCTGTGGGCCACGCCTCCCGGCCGCACGTGCTTGACGAAGATGTCGGCGGCGCCGCCCCGGCGTCCGTCGCGCAGGGTGGCGACGCTGAAACCCAAGCCGCCCCGAGGGGGCCGCTCCAGACTCACCCGCTGGGTGGGACGGCCCTTCCAAAGAAAAAGGAAAGGGAAATAAAGAAATAGATAGACGGGTAGAAACATATCCTTCGGGGCACTCACGGCGGCGGCGGCCACGATCCAGCGTTGAAGACGCCCGGGTGAGGGCGGGGCATCTAGGACGGGCCTATGCGGTCCGAGGGCGGGTGGCGCGTAAGACGCCGAGGGAGGGTGAAGTCCCATCTCACGGTGGGGGGAAACGGCCAGGTGGCGCCGGTGCTCCTGTGGCGACGCCTCAAAATGGGATGAAACCACACAAACAATTGACACATTTATTATGCCTTTTCTTTCTTTATTTATTTTTTCAATTTTCATTTTATTATTTTTTATCTATTTCCCAATTTATTTCCAAATTATTTATTTCCCAAATAAATAAATAAATTTATTTATTTTTTTATCATTTATGATTTTTATATTATTATATTTATTTGTATTTATTTATTTTGTCCCGTACGTTGTCGCGCATTCTGTTATTTATTCCTGGTGTATTTTGGAGCGCACCTCTTCATTTTATGGACGGGGTTTGTTTTTCGTCACGCTAATTTTTTTTTGGGGGGGGGCGCGCTTCATCATCCGGCGCGCCTTATACACGGTCAAATATGAAGAAATGCGGATTCTAACGCGGTACGCTTGACGTCGCGCTCGTGTAGCGATGACCTTTGGGCTTACTCTGAGGGTGGGCGGGGCCTTCTGGAAAGGGGCGGGGCCAGCAACAGCTCGTCAAAGGGGGGGCGGCGGCGGCTATAAAATGTTGATGGATGGGCGTGGAGGAGGCGGGGCATAAATCAAACGGAGGTATAAACGGCAAACCGGGCGACTTCCGATACGAAGGGCGCCATTATCTTAATTCGGACGCCGCCATCTTTACTACCGCCATGGTGAATCCTCTTGGCTTCTGATGTGTACTTTTTGTGTATTTCCCAATCTTTCGATCAGATATTTCTGGTGTATTGCTCGTGTATTTTTTTAAAACTCGGTTGCCTATTTTCGGTGTATTTTTTATTCCGTTTTATCAAATACGTTAAGATATATTTTTTGGTGTATTTCTTGCATTCGGTCACGTATTTTTTGTAAACGTCGTGGTGTGTTTTTGTGCATTTCGTCTGCTGTTCCGCGGTCTCGTTTTTCTCCTGTAGTGTTTGTGCCTATTTTAGTGTACGTCGACGTGTATCGCGTTGTGTATTTCTTGTCCATTTGGTCGTGTACTCTTTGGGGATTTCTGTGTATTTTGTCATGTATTTTTGGTTCATTTCACAATGAATTTTTGTGTATTTTTGGTGTCTAGGACGGGCCTATGCGTATTTTGTCCTCAATTTTTGGTTCATTTCGTCATCCGTTCGATCATATATCTTATCGTGTATTTTTAGCTTATTTGTATGTTGTGTACTCAGTGTGTATTTCGTTGTGTATTTCTTGTCAATTTGGTTGTGTACTCATTGGGTATTTCTTGTGCTTTTTGGGTTAATCTCATGATGATTTTTTGTGTATTTTTGTGTGTATTTCTGTCTATTTCTTTCTTTTTGTGTATTTTGTCGTCTATTTTCTCTTGATTTGGTCATCCGTTTGAACAAATATCTTATTGTGTATTTTTTGTTGATTTCGTTGTGTGTTCTGTCTTGTATATTTTGTACTTATGTCGTGTACTTTTTCTATATTCGCTATATATCGTGTATCCTGTTGTGTATTTGGTCAAGTATTTTTCCTGTATTTTGTCAGGAATCGCGTCGTGTTTTTTTGGCGAGCCGGGCGTCATCCCGCGACGGGCCACCGGGCGGCGCGTCCGAGAGCACCGTTTTTTTGCTAGCGTCGACGGTGAGCGCCACCTGCTGGCGGTGTAGCAGCGCCAGCACGCAGGCCAAGAGCGGGCCGTCCAGCACGCGCCGGAGCGCCTCCACGTCCCCTCGGTGCGCGCGCCATTCTTCCCGGCGGGCTAGCTTGGCTCGCAAGCGTCCGAGGGCGGCCGAGGCCCGCCTCCTTTCCTCGGGCCACGCCCCCCCGGGGCCAGACTCCTCCCTCATCCCGGAGACGGTCGCAAACTGAAAGGGAAAAGAAAGAAAAAGGCGGGGTCAAGAAATACCGCATCCGATATGGAGATGGCGGGCGAGGCGGGAAGCGGCCTTTTGATTTACGAGGCGCTCTGACGCGGCCGGCGCCGGCCGACTAAGTGCCGCCCGGCGCTCCCGATCGATTCCTCTTCCGCGCCGCAAAGACCTTCACGCTTTGCTCCTTTTCCGCTCGGCGCGAATGCGCAAAAGTCACCGAGGTATACGGAGAAAGAGAGGGACAAAAAGAGAAAGTTAGAAAAAGATTTAGAAAAACAACCCATAGGATAAAGGGAACAAAAGGGAGAAATTAAAAAAATGGTAAGAAAGACAGAGAGAAATGTAGAGATGCATAGAGGGAGAGAAATAGAGCGAGAGGGAAAAACAAGAGAAAAAAGGAGAAAGACAATCATAAAGAAAGTGAGAAAAAAAGAAAGGGACAGAAAGCAAGAGTGAATGACAAAAGAAAAGAAAGAACAAAAAAGATGCGTGACGGCAAAAAAGAGACTAACAGTGAGAGAAAGAAAATTATAGAGAGGGAGAGAAAGAGAAAAAGAGGGACAGAAAACCAGAGAGAATGTAAGACAGAGAGAAAGAGGATAAAGAGACAGAAAAAGAGGGAAAGAGCATAAAAGAGAGAAAAAGGAGGAACGAGGTGAAGTGAAAAAGTCATGAGGAAAGAGAAGAGGAAAAAGAGGGATAGAAATTGAGAAAAAAAAAATAGAGCCAAAGAAGGCAAAAAAGCGAAAGAAAGAGAAACAGAGAGAAAGAGATCATGTGACCAACAGAGAAAGATAGATGGAAGGGGGATAAAGAGATAGAAGAAGAAAAACAGAAGAGAAAGAGACAACAAAATTGATATAAAAAAGAAGAGAGATAATGATAGTGAAAGAAAAAAAATGAAATAGATGAAAACAATAAAAAACAGAGAGAGGGAAAGGATGGAAAGGGAGAAGGGGGGAAGACAGCAAGAGAGAGAGAGAGAGAGAGAGAGAGAGAGAGAGAGAGAGAGAGAGAGAGAGAGAGATAAAGAACTACAGCTCCGGTTTGTGTGAGCGTCTTGTCCTTGCTCAGGCGACATCAAGTGGACAGATTTCAAACTGCAGCTGGTTTCTCTGTCGCGCTTCACTCAGCGTCATCCTTATGGCCGGATGAACCCCGTTGGGCGGGCCAGACGCGGTCCGCGCGCCCTATTTTGACAAAACCTGTTTTACCGGCTTATATTTGGGCAGGTGCACGAAGACAAGAAAATGAAAGTCCAGCCAATTGACGAGTTTGAATCCACTTAAAATGTAGGAAAAAACGGAGAAAGATATAGTTGAATATTTTTAAACTTGGAGCGGCATAAAATTGAAAAAGTTGCTCGGAAAATGAAGTTAGCAATCCGCGAGCTAATGAGCTAACGCCCTTCACTTCCTCAACGCCAAAAACAAATTAATGTCCGCCCTACTCATGAGGCGTTTTCATATTACAAACGGGAAAACTTTTGATACAATCCACACACATAAATGAACAATTGATGGCAATATTTTTCATGAAAAAAAATAAAATCAACTTGACTGAAACTTACTTGAGTATCGCTCGCTCGACCGGGTTTAAATGTTGCCTTCAGGGACAGTGGGGAAAACGGCATCCCGACGTCATGCTCTTTTCCTTAATTTCGGCTTCCCCCCCTAACTATATGTCAATCTTTCGAATCGACCACACAGTGTGGTTTAAAGGTTTTCTCTGAAATATTGCTCGTAAAAAGGGACGTCAAAAAATGGGTTTCTATCTTTCCCGTATATCTGAGAAGTATACGTTTGGTGACGTCACGTCCGCAGACATGGCGCATCGTTGTTTGGATTGCAGTTTATGGGCCATTATTTTCTTTTTCTCGTCCTCTTTTTTCTTATTTTCTTTCCAATGGACGTTTGCGGCGGCGGCGGTGGCCGAGGAAGAAACAGACAGCTGCCGAGATCTGAGACTCGGACAATATCCTTTGCTTATCATTGGTGCGGCTCCTAGACGGAGGTTAGCTGATGCTAATGCTAGCCGAGAAGGAAGAGATTGACACTGCTCTAAAGAACGACACGTCGCCGTAATAACTAATAATAATAGTCACGACGATAAACAATAACAGTGTTGTATTTGATCGTGTCATTCGGAGGTAGACCATTGCATTTATCGGTAGGGGACACACCGCGCATGCTCCGTAACCGTGTGGCATCTTGGGTAATGTAGTTCTGGTACTCGACTGAAATTGTTTTTTTCCCCCTACATTCTTACTTCTTGCTTTTTTCTTTTTTGTACTTTTCGTTCATTTCCCTATTTTTTTCCTAGCGTGTTTCACTTTCTCGGTGTACTTTTTTTCTTCGCCTTTGCTTGTAATTTATCTTACTTCTTTTCTTCTCTTCGATTCACTTTTTTCTTTTTCTTTCCTTTATTTCTTCTTTTTTTATGTATTCTTTTCCTTAGCTTGTAATTCCATCCTAGCTTTATACCTCTTTTATTGCTTAATTTCATCTTTTTCTCTCGTTTTTCCTTTATTGTATTTCTCTTCTAACTTTTATCTTGTTTTTTTCTTGCCTTTTTCTTTTATCTATTTAAGCCTTTTCTTAGGGTTAGGCTTTCTTTTTTGAGTTTTATTTTTCCTATATTTATACTTCTGTTTTCTTACATGTTTTTATTCCCTTTATTTTGTTGTTTCTTCATTTTCTCTTATTTTCTTCTATTGATTTCTATTGTTTTCTGGCTTTTTTTTCTTGCGTTGGATCTCCTCTTCATTTTTTTCCTTTTGATTATTTCCTCCCCTAACTTTTTACCTCCTTTTTCTTGCTATTTTGATCTTTCTCCGAACTTTTTTTTAATCTTTTGTTGATTTGATATTTTTTCCTAGTAGTTTTCCTCTTTTGTTCATTGTTTGCTCTCTTTTTTTTCTTCATCTGTTCCTTTTTTTGTCCATAGCTCTTATGTCTTTTATCTTGCTTTTGGTCTATTTTTCTTTTTCCAAGCCTTTTGCGCTTTATTTTCCGCCCTACGTAAAGACATTTTTGTGCATAATGTCGGGAGCCCGAAGAGCCGACTCTTTTATTTTTGTGTGAGCCGATCCGAAAGAGCCGCTTCTCTGAGAAGAGAGGTGTTTTTTTTAGCACGACGGAGCAAAGTAGATCATATTTGAGCCAGTCGGACGTGAGCGCGACGGCGTCTCTTCCCGTTTCGATTTGTGACATCACTTCCTGTTTGCTGGTTCCCTTGACGACGGCGATGACGTATCGGTGTCGCGATCCCGAGATCGACCACGAAACACAGGAGCCGCTCCGTTGCCGGGAAGCGCTGGCCTGGGGTGAGTGGTGCGTCTGCGCACGCCTGCGTTACGTTTTGCTATACCGACGGGTCCTTTGCCAACGAAGCGACTCTTAAGAGCCGGCTCCCGATTCGTAAGGAGAGATTTTTCCTTTTCTCCTCGGTCTCTCTTGCCCTCCCTCTCTCTCTCCTCCTCTCTATAAACATCTGTCTCTTCGTTTCTCTTTCCTTCTAATTCTCACCTTTTATCTCCATCTTTTCTCCCTTTCTTTTTTCTCTGTATCTTCTTTGTCTATACAGATCTTTCTTTTTCTCTCAATGCAGATTTTTATTTCTCTCTCTGTATCGTAATGCCCCTTCGTCGCCGATTAATTAAGAAAATAACAAGCGGTATAAACATTCCCGCAAGAGCTAGCGTCGGTCGCAACGCGCAGCGTTGGTACGCACGCTCGGACCGACTTTAAAGTCCACGCGTGAACAAAAAGTAACAGACGATGAATACGTCTTTCTCTCTGACTTTTTCTTTCCTTCTCTCTCCCGGTTTTTCCCTTTGTCCCTCTCTCTCTTTTGTTCGCTTTCTACGGATCTTTCTTCTGTCCCTTTCACCATAAATTCAATCTTTTTCTTTCTTTCTCCAAACAGAATATTCTTTTTCCGTCTCTCCATTTCACTCTCTCTTTCGGTCTCGGTCGGGACGGGTGAACGGGAGCGTCGCGGCCCGCGCTCGGTACAAAATACGACTCGCCGAGCGGAAACGTGGTCGAAACGGTAATACGGGCACGGAACCGACGCGGCAGAAGGGCCGAGAGTCGCTTCTGGCAAAGCGCGCGACTCTTTTGCGGAGTCGGCCGTTTTGAGCGAAGGGTTTTGCGCGCGCCCGCAGTGGACTGCCTGCCGGCCCCTAACGTGACGTGTCGCCACGCCAACGGGAGCCTGCTTCGCTTTCAGGGCCACCAAGTCGCCTTCAACAAGAGCGTCCCCTGCAGGAACGTGTGAGTCATGGCGCCCCCGCTGCCGCCGCCTCCTCCTTCTCACACCTTTGCTTTTGTCCTCAGGAGCGGTTACTCGTACAAGATGGCGGTGGCGCTGTCGCTCTTCCTGGGTTGGCTGGGGGCCGATCGCTTCTACTTGGGCTATCCGGCGCTAGGTAAGAGACCCCGCACCGCACCCCTGCCCGCAAGATAGCGAACGCGGCGGCGCCGTCGGCCTGCTCTTTGAACCGGATGACAGGAGCCGCTCTTTGTTCTTGTCCGCAAACCCGACGGCACTATCACTTGTTGGGATTTAACTATCAAAAACCACCGTTTACCAAATTGTTCGAATTAGTTAACAGCAGTGTAAACAGGAGACGGCCCCCATCCGACTTGCCCGGGATCATTTCTACATTTCAACAAACAAAGCATAGACATTCTACTATTCCCCCATTGGCTATGTGTCATCTGCAGCTAACTTTAGCTTTCTCTTATCGGTTATCTTCTCCCCGCACGATGGTGTGTCGGCTGCTCCCGTGGGCGTGCCGAGGTAGTTGTTTTGTGCCCAACAATCTCCGGTCGTCCTTCGTCAGCACACCCAGGCATCCTGTTATCAAAACAACTGCCATTTATGCATTTCACACAGCCTGTCCTGACCTTTTATTGTACATTGAACTAAAGCACAGTCAGTGAATATCTTTATCGCATTAAACTGAATACATGTAACTTGTAGTCAATCGCATCAAATCCTTTATAGTCAAATGTATAAAATCCTTTACGCTTCAAAGAGAAGTCTGCCCCTTTCGAGATAGCGATGTGTCGTTTTGCGAACGTGACGGCTCTGTGAACCGGCTCTTTGAAATGAATGACAAGAGCCGGATTCTCTCAAAATTGTTGTTCACAAACACAACAGCTCCTTGAAGTGAACGACGGGAGCCGGCTCTCTTCGAGATAGCGATGTGTCGTTTGCGAAGGTAGCGGCTTCAGGAGGCCCAAAGAGTCGGTTCCCATTAAGGAACCCGAATTTGCACGGCTACTAGGTATGAGGCGAGTTAGCTAGCGCCACTTCTTGAAGTTTTGTGTCCGTTTTTCTTGTCTCAGGAGTTTTTTTGTGGTTGTTGTCGTTCAGGTGTGCTGAAGTTGTGCACGGTGGGCTTCTGCGGCATCGGCACGCTAGCCGACTTTGTGCTCATCGCCATGCAGGTAACGACCAATTGATCACCGTGATGCTAACAATGACGCTCTCGGTGCATTAACCGCAACGTGTCACGCATTAACAACGGCGCTAACCACGATAACGTCGTTGCTAAAGACGACGCTAACAGTGGCGCAAACCGCGACGCTGGCGATGCGTTAACGACAATGCGTCACGCGCTAACAACGGCGCTAGCAACGGCGCTAACCACAAGAACAACGATCCTAACGACGGCGCTAACGACACGGCTAACTATAGAACCCAGATGACGCTAACACATAATGTATTAACAACAACGCTAACAATGTTGCAAACTATGATGCTGATGGAGCATTTATGAAGATGCTAGTCACTAGGCTAGTTCCAATTCTAAAGAGTATGCCAACGCCCCCGCTAATGACGAGTTGTCATATATTAACAATGGCGCTCACCGCCGCGCCAACGACGATGCTAACGATAACGTCAATGAAGCGTTAGTGATGATGCTCGTAACGATGCTAAATACCGTTTTCGTGAAAACGTGAACGACGACGCCATCGATGACGCTAATGACAAATACGCTATCGAAGATGACGTCGATGGCAGCGGTGCATTTATGACCGCGCTAATGACGATTCGAAGGAAAATGCCAACGATGACGTTAACAACGACGCTAATGACAATGCTAATGACAATTCCGTGATAAAATGATAACAAAGAAGATAATGACGACGTCAACGGCGCATTTAGCGCTATGCTAACGTAGACTCTAAGGCAAACGTGTACGACGATCGGAGCGGTGCTAACGATGACGCTACACGTACAGTTTAACCCTAAGCTAACGGTGCAAACAATAACGCTAACAAAGACGCAAAGGACGCCGCTGACCACCAGCTATTTTCAGATCGTGGGCCCCTCCGACGGCTCCGACTACACCGTGGACTACTACGGGGCCCGCCTCAGCCGCCTCGCCGTTACCCAACACACCTACAGGAAGCCTCACCTGGATCTCTGAGGCCCCGCCCCTTTCCGGACCCGCCCTTAGGAGACCCACTCCGGCTCATTTTTATTTATTTTTTTTGCCCGGTGGCCGACGACATCGTTTAAAAGCGCAGGCGCCCGATCACTTTTCTCCGCTCCTGCTTCCGGGACATCGGCTCGGACGGGGGGGCCCCCGGGTGGCCTTCGTCCCCCATTGACAGCGGGGACAAAGGAGGCCGAAGTCCGGGGCCGCTGCCCCTCGGCGAGGAAGCTTGGCGCGCGCCAACCTCGAGACGTAGACTGTCCGTGTTTCTCTCCCTCCCTCTCTGTCCAAAATTTAAATCTGGGTTTTCTGAAGGGGCAGCGGCGTGACGCTTCCCCTAAAAAAGGTCAAAGGAGATTTCACGAGGACAAAGCGTTCTCGGCCTCGGTTATAAATATCCCGCCGACACGCTACAAAGTCCTTCTGGATCATTTGAAACGAGTCGATTATCCTGAAATGAACGATGGGTACTTTCAACTGCTACGGAATATCCCCCCCCCACCTCTCCCCTTTTCCTGCACGGTTTCTTTTCTTTGGTTATTTAGAAAGCCGCGATTTTCCCTCTTCAACAATGTCCTTTCTGATTTTTCTGGCCGTGCAAATAAACGGTAGTTTGTTGCATCATTCGTGTGTTGATATTTTCCGAGGGACGGATCGCTCACGATCCGTATCGATGATCGTTTTAAGGCCGGAACGGAATGAATATGTTCGGAGGACGGCTTCTTTTGGGGAGTCGTTCTGCCGTGGGATCTTCAGCCCCATCTAGCGGGCGATCCGCTCGCCAGCAGATCTCAAACTCCAATATCATTTGGAGGAACTCTCCCGAAGACGTTCCGAAGACTAAACTGAGACGACGGGTAGAAATAGGCCCAAAGGTTTCCAGAGGAGCGCTTTTTCCATGAAAAGGATTTTTTTGTTTCGGGTCATATTTTTGCGGGCGCTTTTATTTCTAGGGTTCTTTTGACCTGTGTTTTAGTTTGGTATTTGGGGGTCCTGTTTGGTGGGAGTTCGGGTTTTTTATCATCTGATTGGATGGGGTTCTTTTTCGGCTTTTCTGCCTTTTACTCTTGTTTTAGGAGGTTTGTTTTTTGTCATTTTGTCACTGTCCCTTTTTGGTGAATTTTCACCTTTTTCTTCCGAGGAGGGGTTTTTTGGGGTCACCTTAATCAATTTGTGCATTTTTGGGGGGGGTTCAATTTGGGTTGTGTTTTTAGTGGTCTTCCTGGTGGTCCTTTTATGATTTTTGGAAGGCTCATCCAATTTTTTGGCACCTTGAATGGGGTTTTTGTATCGGTGGGTTCTGGACAGGAACGGGTCATTTTCCTCCAAAAGTTGAGAAATGGCTCACGATCGGTCGAGGTCGGCGGGGACACGCCCTCTCGGTCCGGGCCGACGCCGCGTCCCCTACGCCGGGGCGGCCGATTGGCCGAACGCGCTCCCGTCCTTTGTCGCCATCGGTCAGGACGGGTTTCTTCACGCGCGTCCTCGGCCAATCGCCTTCGGTCTTGAAAAAATCCAGACACGGTTTTAGGCGTCACGTGTTTATTTCGAATCGGGATCCGTCGAACTCGTGCGTATTTGCATATTTCAAGATGTTCTCTTTTTTGACATTTGGGTGAAACGAGGACACTTGGCGGAAGGTTGCGACCGCGCGACAAATACATTAGAAGGAGGAGGAGAAGAAAGTGAAAGAAAGGAGAAGAAGGATGAGAGGAAGAAAGGGAGGAAAACAAAGCAGAAGAAAAAAAGGAAAAGAGGTGTTGCATAGAGACACCCGCTTCCTGCCGGGACAGGAAGTGGACCGAGCCAGCGGAGGGCGCCGAGGCGCCCCTTTCAGTTCCCAGAAAAAGAAGAAGGCTAAAAGGGCTAGCACGGCTATGCTAGCCGACAAGTCCCATTTTGTAAAGCTGCTGCGTCCATTTTGTTTCTTCCGTGAAATCTTTGGCGTACCACCAGAGGGAGCTGTGAGCCCAACGTGGAGCTACGGCTCACAAATGAGTGCTAGCGTCACATAAAGGGCGAGCAAAACGTTTTTTCTCGCTGGTATTTCGAAAATCCCCTTCAGGGTTCAGCAAAATAAAGTATCTGTAAACATGGCAGACGCCACTTCTTGTTGCAATTTTTTGGGCTAAAAAGTCGCGCGGTTTTCTTACCTTTTCTTCGCTTTTCCAAACGGATCATTTTTTTTTCCCCGTATTAGGAAAAATAGCCTGCAATTTCAAAACAAAGTATCTCCAAACACGATGCGCCGCCGCCGCTTCCTGACTTTTTGGCTTAAATGGAGCGAGCTAGCGTTAGCACGGTGTGGCGATGAAATCTCTGAGATGCTTTTAGGAAAGCTGAGCTCCCAGCATGCTTTGGGGCCGGGGGTGGTGGGCGTGTCAATGGGAGCTTAGCAGTGTGCTGTGCAGAGAGGTGAAAAAAGAGCCTTAGAAAAGGAGCGGCTCCTTTTCATTAGAGAGCCGGCTCAAAAAGCCGCTTTGTTTGCGAAGCGCCCGTTCCGAGTGTTCATCATGACTCCCCCCATCCAAACTTTTTGGCCTTGAAGATAGCGGACCAATCGAAATGGGGGGGCATCATTTGAAGTTTTGCTGTGGCGGTGCAGTGGCGGGAGGGGGGCGATAGGGGGGCGATCAGACGATGGAGTGGAAAGGGGGCATTTAACGCTGAGCTCAGCACAAACACAATTTATTGATCTCTCCTGCAGGACAGCAGAAAAAAGGGGGAAGAGGGGGGGGGGGCTGTCTGGTCGATGGACACTGCAACACTGCGTGAGGGGGGGGGGGGGGGCGGAGGAAGCAGGAGGAGAGAGAAAAAGAAAGTTCATTACAGAGAGAGAAGGAGAGAAAGTGGCAAACAGAGACGATAGAAAGAGAGAGAGAGAAATCAAGAAAAAAAAAGAAAGTTCATTTTATAAAGAGAGAGGAGAGAGGGTGGCATCCAGAAGAAGATGGAGAGTGAAAGCAAAGCTGAGAAAGACAGAAAGAGACGAGATGAAAATGAATTAGAGAAAAGGGGAAAGAAAAAAAGCGAGCGAGCGTCCGGGCGAAGGCTTCCCCGTCCAGGGTCCGCACCGACCTCTCCTTGTTCCCGTCTTTTATATTTTCCTCCCGTTTCGGGCGGCCGATTCAAAAGAGACACAGAGAACCCCGTGTTGGCTTTGAGAGCGCCCCCGCCTGGCGGGCGGGTGTGTGGCGTCACGGGACCAACCCCACGAGGGGGCAGTCCCACCTTCCCAAACCAAAGCACGCTGAATGGCGAAAAGACACAAATAGGGGGCGCTATGCTGGAAAAGGAAAACGGAGGCGGGCAAATGGAAAATAGAAGCGAGAGAGAGAGCGAGAAAAAGACTGAGAGAAAGAAGATGAGATAGAGACCGAAAGTTAGATAAAGAGAGAGAGAAAGACAGAGAGAAAAGAAGGAAAAAAGCGAGATGGTGGGTGGGGCTGCGGGAAAAAGAGGCGGAGCTACGGCTTCTCATCAGCCCATCGCCGGGACGTAAAGCTAACGCTAGCTCAGAAGCAGCGCGGGACGGCTCGCCTTTTTGGGCCTACGGCAGCCAAAAGCGGTAATGGGGCGTGTCCGGCCACAAAAGACGTTTGACGTCGACGTTTGATCGCGTTACGAGGACGGTTAGCGCCACCATGAGGCACTGTAACAGCCATGTTAGCCGTTAGCTAAATTGTACATAGCCTGCAGCTTGGATTCCCAGGGCTTCTCAAGCTAACGGATTAGGATTTCACCAGGCCTTTACGACCGTTTTGGGAAAACGACTGATGTCGTTCAGTCAGATAGCTAGCTAGCTAACCATTGCCAGTGAAGAAAACGCTAACTTTTGAAGCTGACGCAAAGATAAACGATGTCAACCAAAAGCTCAACCGCAATATGACGCGGCACTAGCTAGTCAACTGGAAGACTCTCGGTGCTGCTAGCGATGTTGCTAATGTGGCAAGCACAAAACATTATGACGCGGTTCTAGCTAGCAGAGTGTTATGCTAACAAGAAAGACAGAGCGGCTTAAAAGGGGAAGACTCTCGTTGCTGGTGGCGTCGGACGCTCACCGCGTCGCTGATGTAGCAAGCTCGAAACAATACGTCGCTAACGAGAAAAAGAGGAAGACTCTACATTAGCCGTGTTGCTAACGCATCGAGCTCGGGGGATAGCAGCGTCTAGGGCAGGGGCTGACCGACGGGTAGCGTGAGAAGGCGGAGCTTACATAGAAAAGGGAGTGGCCACGTCACGTGAGTAACTACATTGGCACTAAAGCTAACACATGCTAACACACGTTTTTTTTCTTTCATATGTACGTTTTCTTATAGCTTGATATTTACACGTGGGAGGGCGGCGCCTCGTCCCCCACCCGAGGCTAAGTGCTGGCGTTGGGCCGCGCCTCTTTGAGAGCGGCCGACGGCGGAGGGCCACGCCCGCTCCGAGACGATCCGTCAAAGAACAACGATATCCGTTCGGGAAGGTCGAAATCCGTCGAAAGATTTCGGCGGACGGTCGGGCTGGCTTATCGGAAAACGGGAACAAAAATGCTTCGGCTTTGAAAGAGTTACCCGAGAATCCGTCCGGGACTAAAACGGATCGCCACGAGAAGGTCGGCAAAAAAAAAATGGCCCGGCGGGCAAGTTTGCCCGGCGACGGCCAATCGGCAACAGCCGATCCGACGATGCCCAGCTGTCGTCGAAATTCCCCCAAAAGTTTTTGAGGAAAAAAAACAAAGTGCAAGCCGCCGGTGTCCACCGTGCGGAACGTGGGCCGGATCGGTCCGCCGGGGGTTCGAATCCGGCCCCCGAGACGACGCTGAGAGAAAATGGAGATGCAGTTTGAAAGATCGCCACCTGATGTCACCAAAGCCTGGTGCCATTCCCAAAGGAACTGAAGCTCTCTCTCTCTTACACGCTCGTTCTATTTCTCTCTTCCTCTCACACACTCTCATTCTCTTTCTCTCTCTCTCTCTCTCTCTCTCTCTCTCTCTCTCTCTCTCTCTAATGTACTAGTCCAGCCTCTAGGAGGTTCTTTTCTAGCGCGTGGCCCCTGAGCTGAAATGACGTTGACAACCCTGATTTAAAGGGATCACATAGGCAAAATCGTCCACATCAGGTCTCAAAAACGAGAAGAAGAAGAAGACGGAAAAATGTCCTTTTTTTTTTTGTCTTTGCACGTCCCGTTTTAGAGTCGACGGACGGCGACTTCAAAATCGAAGAAAAAGTAGCTCGCAGCTTCCACAGATTGCACGTTTTGCTCGTCGAATACGATATTTCATATCGAACGGGAAGAAGAGGAGGAGGGTCACGTGACTGGCGGAGCCCCGCCCACTCGTCCTTCATTCCAGGAGGTAGGCCCGACAGTGGGCGGAGCCTCGGGTCCGTCCGACCCCGCCCATTCACAGTATCCCCGGGAAGTCGGCGTCAGGAAGGGGGTGTTTATTGGCCGGGGGAGTGCGGAGAGAGGGTAGAGGGGCGGGGCTATAGCTGGTGTTGAGACCGCTCCCCTCGTGGAAGCCCCTCCCACGACGAAAGTGGAGGAGGAGGAGGAGGTCTTCTTTGGCTTTTGCCCGCCAAAGACGCCGGGAAGTTCTCACGGTATGGAGGCGGGACGGGATCGCTCGGCCCCGCCCGCGTCCGGAAGCCGGCGGGCGGAGTCAGGTGCGCGGGGGCGGGCTCAGCCTCCCTCATCCTTAGCCCAGGTACCACTGGAACAAAAACCAAACCGCAACGGAAAGCGGGTCAGCGGCGAGTCGGACGTGTCGGGCGGAGCGCCTTCTCGGAGGCCGTCGCGGCCACGCCCCTCTTTCCTTAAGTCGAGCGCGCGTGAAACCTCGTGGACGTCGAGCGAAACAAAAAACGGGACGGGAGCCGGGTCTGCCGCCCGGGGTCGCCGGGGTGACGGGAGGGCTCGGGTGGGGCCTTTTTGCCATGGATTACAGTGGGACCTCTTTACGTTTTACATTTTACAGTTATTATGTTATTGCTTTATTGTTATTGTTTTGCACTTGTTGTTTTTGCACATTACGAGTGTCACTATATTACTAATTTACCATTACAGTATCAGACGTTTTTTTGCGTGTTGACTAAATGGAGGAAAAGTCAAATGTTATGCCATGCTGTTGTTCAAAGATGTTAAAGATGTGTCACGAAAATGCTTTACCTCAGAGAAAATAATGAAACGGCTGTTTATTCATTTTGGGAGTGAATGGAGTTGTGGAAAGCTCCTTTGTTATCTATTCATAAAGTTTGACTGACCTATCTGACTGTTTTGTTGACATTCCCTTTAGCGCGCCACCATCTACCGGTTGCATAACGTAACTACATCCTCTACTGTAGCCAAGTCAAGTCAAGTCACATTTATTGATGACGCCCTTAATCACAAAAATGTCTCGAAGGACTGCACAGGATTACAATTACAAAATTGCACAATTTCCTGATTTTAAACCAGCATGCGCTTATAGCGCCTTATAATGGGGTGCGCCTTATGTATGGAAAAAGTTTAAAAAAATATATCATTCATTGAAGGTGCGCCTTATAACACGGTGCGCCTTATAGTGCGGAAAATACGGTAAATGAAATAATTTAAAAAAAAAAAAATATATATATATATATATATATATAT
The DNA here is from genome assembly GCF_059441175.1 of Urocampus carinirostris. NCBI lineage: Eukaryota > Metazoa > Chordata > Actinopteri > Syngnathiformes > Syngnathidae > Urocampus > Urocampus carinirostris. The sequence continues at coordinate 41,816,580 of NC_142360.1, read as the reverse complement.
ATATATATATATATATATATTATATATATATTTTTTTTTGAAGGGGCGTCACTACTTGGCGGATTTTCACTTTTGGCATGTGGTTTTGGTCCCCGTTACCCGCCATAACCGAGGGATGACAGTATATTCCAAATGCGTTTTGAAAACACCAAAGCTAAAGTTTATTTTCTAAAGTGCGTGCGCGCGTGCGAAAGGAGAAGGAGGAGAAGAAAGAAAAGAAGAAGAGTGTAGGTTAGTTTGGAAGCAATCCAAGTTGCTGACGCGGCCATTTTCTTCCCCGCACTGCAGACGCGTCGGGGAGGCGGGGCTTCATTTCCAGCGAGATGTGGAAAGAAGAGAGGACGGAAGCGCCTTTAAAGGGGCAGTGTGGAATCTTTGACCGCTCCGTGTGGCCGTGGCCCGTGGTGCCACCCAAAGACGAGCGCTAAAAAGCACCGGGAAGCTTACAAAGTACGGAGACTTCGTGCCATTCCTTGCGTGTTTTGTGGCGTATTCTTTCGCGGTTCGGTGTATTTTGCCATGGTTTTTCTCGCGTCGTCGGGTATTTTTGCCTGTATTTTTGATCCTGTATTTTTTCCTATTTATTGACGGGTATTTTGTCATTATTTGGTGGTGCGTTTTGTCATTCGTCATTGATTTGTCAAGTATTTCGACGTGTATTTTGTCCGGATTTCACATGGGGTTGAATATTGCGCACTGTCCCTTTAAAAAAAAAACACAAGTTGCGCACGAAAGACTTCAGCGGAGTCAGCGAGTTTCACGTGCACGCGCTCAGTCACCTTCAAGACAAGAGTGATCATCCAATCAGAGGCGGCAACGAACCCGCCCCTCTGTCGCAGAAACCCCGCCCACTCAAGCATCCCTCTTCTATCAATCTCTTTACTTTCTTGTTTCTTGTTTTCTCTCCTTCTATCTTTCGTTCTTTCACTGTCTCTCCCTTTTTCTCTTCTCACCTTCTCTCAATCTTTGTTTCTTTCGCCCTTCCTCTCCCACTTTTGTCTCCATTTCTCTTTTTTTTCCCTCTCTGTTTCTACATCCTTTTTTTTCTTTTCTCTTTCTCTATCATCTCACTTTCTAGTTACTTTTCTCTCCTTAAAAAACTTTTTTCTCTCTATCGACATTCTCTCTCTCTCTCTCTCTTTCTATCTCTCTCCTATCCCTTTCCTTCTCTTTCTTTCTCTCATCTCACTTTTCTAGCGACCTTCTCTCCATTTTTATTGGTCGGATTTAATTCAAAACCCCCAAAATCGAAAGAGCCGTTTTTTGCGAGGGAGGACCCCTCCAAAAAGCGGCTCTTTTGAGTGAGCCGAGCCAAAAGAGCCGCAATTTCCATCCCTCCCTTCAACAAACACGAAAAAGTTGACGCCTTTTTTTTTTTTTTTTTTAACTTATCGTGCGTTAGCGCTCTAAGGCGTTAGCGCGCTAATTCGCTGGCAGGGAGGGGGCGGGGCCGAAGCCCTTACCTGCGGCTGCTGCGGGAGGTTGAAGGCGGGGTCACGCGGGCCCACGCTGACGAATCGCTGGGCCGGAGAGCCGGTGGGCGGGGCCGAGTACGCTGTGGGGGCGGGGCACACAGTCACAGTGAGCGTTTCAAGCGAGGGTGGGAAAACCGGCTTCGCGGGCCAAACGTGGCCCGGCGGGCTTTTTAAGATTTTGAAAAAAATGGAGCGCAGAAACAATACGAGACAGAAATACCGTAACAGAAATAGGACAAAAAGTAGAACGATAACAAATATACTGAAACGATACAACTACGTCGAAAGTAGGAAGTCACATGACACGAATACGATCTCGAAGACGGCAGCGGGCGTACTCACCGGGCGAGGCGGGCGAGGCGGGCGAGGTGCCCGCCCCGTCGGAGGCGGAGCTCGCGGGCGTCTTGGCGTCGGCCGGCATGGGGACGGGCCGCGCCATGGGCGGGGGCGGAGGGGGGGGCAGCATGGGCGTGGCCAAAAAAGGATTGTGCACTTTTCCTTGGGAGCTCCCGTTAGGCTGCAAAGACAAGGGGCGGGGACACAAGGGGGCGGGGCAAAAAGGGGCGTTAATAAGGCCCCACTCCAGGAGTACTTTCTATTTCTGCCTCATAGTAGCATTTTTGTAGACTTTCTGCGCTAGTACTTTTCAAGTCAAGTCATTTTTATTTGTGACGCCCTAAATCACGAAGAGTCTCAAAGGGCTTCACAGATTGTTACACTATATTACACAAACTATTTTCAACCAACAAGAGGAGTAGGTTATTCGTATGCTATAGAATAGAAGTGTGTTTTAAGTTTAGATTGAAACATTTCCACTGAGGTTGCAGATCGAATCTCAGGGGGAAGAGCATTCCACAGCACCGGTGCCCGGATGGAGAACGCTCTCCAACCAGCAGAAGACTTCTTTGCTCTCGGGGTCATCAGAAGACCAGCACTCTTTTGCGTTTTTTGTCTATTTCTGGAACAGCGTACTAGTATTTCTGTACTATTTAGTCTTTTTAAAGATACGGAGCCCGAGAGAGAGAACGAATGTGGTGACGAGCTATATTCCTTTTGCGACACAGCCTATGTAGCCGCGTGTCTGAACCAAGTATCGACTCCATGTATCCTTTCATATCGGTACTTTACCCAGCGACGCCCTTTCCGTGCCTCCTTCGATCACTTTCTTATCATACCACTTTGAAGATTCAACCGTGCGCACTCGTAATCTCTTGTACGTCGACTTGTCCGATCGAGTTCTATCCGTCCGTCCATGATCTGCACCGCTTATCCTCAATAGGGTCGCGGGGGTGCTTCGAGTTCCGTTGTCTTCTAAAAACGGCGGTCGGCCGTTTGCGAAAACGTTCTCCTGAACAATTTGACTTTATTTGTCATAAAAATGTCCTCAACTCAACCGCTCTCTCCAGCTCTATGTTTTCTTCGTTCGAACATTCGCTCTAGCGGAGAGGAGGCGGACTCGCTATCTACGTGAACACGAGGCGGTGTCACCCCTCCTTCCATCTGCCGCAGGGACGTCAAACTCTTGGCCTAGCGTGTGATGTCATCCACTCCGCTGTGGCTAAACGACAACACAGCACCCCCAGGCCATCCTGTTCATCTGTTCATAAACAACTCAAAGATACTGCTAAAAGTGTGAATTTCCCAAAGAGGATGAATAAACTATCTAGCTATCTATCAAGGATCGTCTCCGGATTTTGTGGGGAGCGTTTCTCGGTTGCGCGCGTCTGCCCACCTGCGAATGAGGTTGCGTGGAGTCGGGCGGGCAGAGGAGCTGCACAAAGTCCTTGAGGGGGTCTTGGGGGTGGTAGCGGATGGCGGCGGCGGCGGCAGCGGCGGCGGCGGCGGCGTGAGAAAAGTAGGAAGTGGCGCCGGGCGGCTGCTGCTGCTGCTCCCGGAAAATGGCCGAGGAGGAGAAGTGAAGGCCCGAAGGCGCCGCGTGACCGTGAGGACCGGGAGGACTGCCTGAAGGACACAGGGAGGGAGGTCGGACGAGAGGAAGGAAGGAAGGCACCGCGCGTGCTTTTTACCTTGCCGTGAAATGAAGGAAGTGGCCAGCGAACCTCTCAACTTGTATCCTGCTCGACGGTCGGCGTGTCGAATCCGGAGCGGAAGAGAAAGGAGGGAGAGAAGACAAAAGTTGAGCATTTCTCCCTCACGCGCCAGTCGGCGGGCGCGCCCGGGACTTACCCGTCTCCTCGTGCCAGGCGGCGTGGTGTCCCCCGTTGGTGGGCGAGCGTCCCTGGGCGGCGTAGTAGGACCCCTCCTCGCCCGGACCCTCCCCTCGTTCCTCCGCGCACTTGAGGCGCTTGGACGAGCTGGAAAACCCCAAAACCAAAGTGACTCTTGCTTTCCGTGGCGACCGAGAGAGCGAGCGGGTCTACCTGGAGGAGGAGGTGCCGGGCAGGGGGAGGGGCCTCCTCATGGCGCCGGCTCCGCCCGTCCCGTAGTACGAGGCGCCGTCCGGATCGGACAGCGAGAAGTTGGGTCCGGCGCCCGCCGCCATCGGCGCTGAAACGGACGCGAGTCTTACAAAATACGGAAAGGTTTCTACGGCCGTACCGCCGTGCCGAAACGCCACGGCCGTCGTATTAAAAGCGTGCTGTGATGAAAAATACGGCCGAGCATAGCTAATGCTGCTATGCTAACCGTGTTACGTAAGCCAAGACAATCGCTAATGCTACGATGCTAACGACGTTCTGTCACCCGGCAACGACGCCACGCTAAGCGGTGGACGCTACGACGATTGCGTATTAGAAATCCTACGCTAACAAGTAGACACTACCGTGCAAATTGAACGAATGAATGAAAACTTTATTCGAACATTTCAATAAAACAGAACAAAAGCAATAACTCGCCAACAAAATAACGTTACATAATCTGTTTGAAAAGGGCTTGTCAGAAGCAAATGCTTATTTTCCCGTCCCTTTCATCTTCCCTATTAAATCCACCAATGATATAACAACAATGGTAATAATATTTATAATAACAGTTATGATATAAAAATAGCAACAAAAACAACAAAGTTAGTTAATGGACGCACTATTCCCAATCTCTCATATCACTCATACCCCATTTTCTTCATTTCTGTATTTTTCATATTTAAATTTGAACAGGGCAGCACGGCGGCGCAGTGGTTAGCGCTTGTGCGGCACAGTTCATGTCATGGGAACCTGTCGTGGGTTCAAATCCAGCTCCAGACTTTCTGTGCGGAGTTTGTATGTTCTCCCCGTGCTTGTGTGGGTTTCCTCCGGGCACTCCGGTTTCCTCCCACGTTCCAAAAACATGCATTTCAGGTGAATTGGGCGGTCCAAATTGTCCCTAGGTGTGTGTGAATGAGCGAATGAGTTGTCTGTCCCTGTGTGCCCTGCGATTGGCTGGCAACCAGTTCAGGGTGTCCACTGCCCGAAGATGGCTGGGATGGGCTCCAGCCCCTCCGCGACCCTAATGAGGATAAGCGGTACGGCTAATGAGATGAGATGAGAAATTTGAACAAGTGAATAGTTGGACATTGTTTGATCTCATCTTGTGAATTGTTCCAAAGTTTGACTCCGCACACGGACACTCACATACTTTTCCTGGTGGTTCTCACCTTTGGGATTTTGAATTGACGACAGCCCCTAAATTATCATTTCCCTCTTTCCAAATGAATTATTTTTGGATGTTTTCTGGCACTATGTTTTTGTTGACCTTAAATAGCAGTTGTGAAGTGAAAAGTTTGACTAAATCATCTTTTGGACTGCAGGAATGAAATACGAGTATGTTCTGGATATCGTCCGGGCTCGTCCGTTTCCTTTCATTTTCTTACCGCCGCGTTCATCGAGTGTGACGACGTCCTTACGGTAGCCGTCCGTCGCGCGCTCCATGCTAACCACGGCGACTATTATTATCGTTATCACCATGGCGGGTTTATTGTCGTCGGCCCGGAAACGCGCCGACGGGGAAGTCGAGGCGGAGTCCGGCCGACCGATGACATAAAGTGCTCGACGTGCCCGCCCCCGCCTTCGTCCCGCTCGTTAAATAGGATATTGATCCGTACGCGTGCCCCGGCCCGTGAATCGCCACAAGGTCACCGAGCAAAAATTGGGCGACAGGACAAAAACACTTTACATTTTGTGATAATAGTCCGAATAATGGACCGCAAACGAAACCATAGTCCAAATATCCGAGTCAAAGAAAAGCCATGCTGGCTGACAAACCGGCGTCCTTTAAGCCCTGCCCGCCTCTCTAGCCCCGCCCCGCCCCGTCGCCCCGTCGCCCCGTCGCCCTGTCTGCCCGTCGCCCCGTCTGCCCGTCGCCCCGTCTGCACGGCAGCGAGGGTCTTTTCCTTTTTACCTTGCGAGACGCGGACCAGTTCGGCCACGCTGAAGACGCCCGGGGTCATGAAACTGTCCCCGGGGACCGGCTGATGACCTGGGGGGGAGAAGGAACAAGGAAGGAAAAAAAAAAAGATTTCAAAAATGTAAAAGGATAGGAATAAGGGGAAAAAAAGGGGAGATTTGAAGCAAACAGAAAAAAAAAAAAAAAAAAGAATAAAAGGAAGAAGTCAAAAGTCTAACCGTCGTCGCCGGGCTCTTTGAGGTCGGCCTGGTCGTCGGGGCTCTCCGATTGGCTGCCGTCTGCACAGACACACCCGCGTAGGAGTCACGTGATCGGGTGCCGAACGTTCGGCCCCCGGCCCGGGCCCGCCCGCATTGATAAGATACAAGGTCCCCGTTTGATATTTTTATAGTAGTAGTAGTAGATGTTACGTAAGCCTAAGTCCCATCTTCAGTCAACTGGGAGCCAATGCAGGGGCCATGTTACATTTGACTCGTTTCAGGGCAGCCTTTGAAAACAACTCACGACAATGAGCCGGACCAACAATCAAATTTCATTTTTTTCGAGGTTAAGGCGCAAAAAGTGAAGCGACATCTATCTTTAAATCTCAGTGAGGCCGGCCTCCAAATTTCTACAAGCCAACTAATCGGTCGTTTCCAGTGGCAGATACAGTTGAGGGAACGGAAATTAATATTATACTTGAGGATAATATAACTAAGTGGAAGCATATCGATACTGAAAAGAAGGGGACCCAGTACAGAGCCCTGTGGAACGCCACAGGGGACAAGTCAGATTGCCATAGTTAACACTTTGGGGTTCTCTTACTAACAAACAATCGCTAATTACGCCCGATGTTTTACACGCGACGTGACCTTGAAAACATGTGTTGAACACGCGTGTGTTTGGCTGTTGCCCCTGACGACCGACTTGCCCCTCGCAAAGAGCAAAGTGGGCCAACAACGCGTTGGCGACACCAAAAAAAAACAAAAATGGATTTGATGCGAAAGGGGCATCGATACACGTCCGACCCCCCCGAGCCCTCCCACCACATCTAGATAGAGAGAAGCAAAAAAATGGAAGAAAAAAGCGATGGGAAGAAAAGAAGAAAGAAAAGTAAGAGAGAAAATTAAGGATGAAAGAGAGGGATAAAATGAGAAAGAGAGAAAGAAAGAGAGCAAATTTACTACAAATGGAAGGAAAAAAAAGCAAAGGGGAGAAAAGAAGAAAGAAAAGTAATAGAGAAAATTAAGAAAGAGAGGAAGAAAAGGAAAGAGAAAGGGAGCGCACTGCCGCACCTTTATAGAGAGAAACAACAAATGGAAGGGAAGTACGATAAGAAGACGGAAGGAAAGTTAGAAGGGCAGAGAGAGAGAGAGAGAGAGAGCGCGCACCGCCCCCCCCCCCTCCTTTCCTCAAGAATCGGCGGTGACCTGAGGACGCGGGGAACGGAGGGAGGGGTAAGGGGCGGGGTCGCCGAGCGGGGGGGCGGGGGCCAGGGCGGAGCTAAAGGAAGAAAGACTCCACGCTCCATTAGGAGGACGAGGAGCCGTCCTACCTGCGCTGCTGACTCAGCGGCCATCCGTCTAATGGACAATTTCATTAGCGGGGGAGAGGAGAGTGAGGGGGAGGGAGGAGGGAAGAGGGGGGGGGGGGGCGGGGCGACCCTCACCGTCCTTGCGTCCTCTGCTCGCCTCGCCGCAAAGACGACGCGGGTTTGAGTCCCCCTCCTCGACGGGCTCCACATTAGGAGTAGGATTCTATTCTCTAGTATTTTCCCGCGTGGCTTTTTGCGTACCGTGTCCTATATCGGCCGCCCTTAGGGGGCGCCCCGGTCGGTCCGGGACTTACCGTGCAGGAAGTAGGCCAGGTAGAGGTCCAGCTCCTTGACGGACACGCCGATGTGATGCGGCTGCACGCAGAGGGCGGGGCTGGCGCAACGCGGCGACTTCAGCAAACGTTCGCCGTCCGTGCTCTCCAGCGGGACGCCTTTGAAGAGGATCACCATCACCAGGTCCAGCCTCCAAACCTGTAGGGGGCGCACGGGAAAAGATGACTCGCCGTGGCCGGGTGGGCCCCTTCCGGTCCCTTCCGGTCCCTCCTCACCTTGTCGGCCTGTCGGAGGCAGTCGATCCGCCGCATTTTGCCCTTCTGGTCGGGATTGGAGAGGACGCAGCAGGGCGCTTTCTTGGCGGTGACGCTGAGGACGAAATCTTCTCGGAATTCCGGCCGGATGTCCTTGCGCAGTTTGGCCAGCAGGCGGCTGGCCCACTTTTGCTTGACTTCGGCCTTCTCGGCCAGCAGTTCTTCTTTGACGGCTTTCTCTTCTTCTCTGCTCATCCGCTTCTCGTGTTTCTTGAAGAATTTCCTTTTGCGGGCTTGCAAGTTGAACCAGGTGTAGGCGAAGGCGCGCACTTGCGGCAGGAGCGCCTCGATGAAGGGGTGGAACTCGTCCTGTTGCGCCCCAAAAAAAGAACCAAAAAACATCCCGTCAGAAACGTAGCTTCCCAATCGCTCCGGAAACCCCGTGACCGAGTCCCTATGAAACTAGCTTTCGTACGGATCTTCTCGGACCGGCTACGGAACCCTCACCCCTTTTCCTTCCCGCTACGGAAACTTCTCCCCCTGCGCTCTCTTTCTTTCCATCTCTCTTTCTCTTTTTCTCCCTCTCTCTCTTTCTTTCTTAATTTTCTCTCTTTTGGTTCTTCTTTACTTCCCTTTGCTTTTTTCTTCTATTTTTTTTCCTCCCTCTATTTAAGTGGGGAGGGGAAGCTCGGGGGGTTGGGCGAATATCGACGCCCCTTTCGCATCGAATCCATTTTTGGTGTTTTTGCGTCGCTAGCAAGTTGATGGCCCACTTTGCTCTTTGCGGCGGCCACGTCGGTTGTCGGGGGCGACGGCCAAACACGCGCGTGTAACACGCAACGAGTAAGGCAGCAGACTTAATTAGCGATTGTGAAATTGTTAACTACGGCAATCTGACCCCTAAACGTTCTGATATCCCCTGTGGCGTTCCACAGGGCTCTGTAGCGGCCCCCCCTTCTTTTTAGTATCTATACGCAGAGCTGGGAGTTTGTCACGGTTCGTGTCGATGGGCCAGAATCGGAGAAAAAAAACATTCGTGACCGGCCATTGAAGTTTGACGGTATCCCTGCGGACTCTCCTCGTCTGAGAAAAAGAAGAGAGTTGTGCATGAAATGCAAAAGATTGGACCGAGGCGCTCATCAGAAATGCCCCCGGGTTCGCGACACACGCTTCCTATCAGCGCAGAGATTTTCAATGTTTAGGATCTTTGTTATCGAGTCTGAGTTTCTTTTAATATCGATTTTTTTTTATCTTAGCTTCCACTCACTGTTAGCATGTAGCCTAAATGCTATTTTTACAAGCAATGGTCGGGTATAAAATCCAAGTAATTTATTACATTCATTTAATTATTTATCTATTTATTGTTTTAAATATATATATATATATATATATATATATTGTACAAAAGAGAGAGAGAGAGAGTGGGTCACGGTTTTGGTGCCTGCCGACCCCATTTTTCTATCCCCTTCACGTTCCCCCTCCTCAAGTGTTTCCAATTTGACAATCAGCATTTTCTACCAGAAACACCCTGGGCTCCCACCTCACGTTGCTCAGTCGTTTTGATTCCTGAAGCCTTTCACTCAGCGAAATGACAAGCCTTGGCCTGCCACTGCCACCACCTCCTCCTTTGATTCCTTCCACATTCTAGTTTCTCTGTTTTAAGACCTGCCAGTTCCATCCTTTTTCCTAAAGGTATTCCCGATTCTCCTTTTCCCTGTGGCGATCTCCTCCCCTGCTATAAATGAAATGAAATGATCTGCATTTCTCTAGCGCTTTTCAAGTCAATGACTTCCCAAAGCGCTTTACAGTGTGCTCCACATTTCCCAAATAGCGGTCTTGCAGCCATGTAAGGCGCTAACCTGCTTATTGGGGGTATCAGGGGTTCAGTGTCTTACCCAAGGACACTTCCACATGTAACACGGACGAGCCTGGATTCGAACTGGGATCCCTTGATCCCGAGACGAGCGCTCTACCACCTGAGCTACTCCCGCCCCCAATAACCTCATCGCGTACCACGTTTCGCCGCGTCGATATCGCCGACGAGAAATACCCCGCGGTTCGACTCCGCTTTCGTCTACCGGGTACCGACGATTGCGGAACGTTGTACGTAAAAGGACGTACGAAGAGGAAAACAATGAAGACAAAAAAGATGAGAAAGACAAAGGGAAAATAGAAAAAAAGGAGAATAGGAAGAAAAGAAAAATGTGCAAAAAGGAGCAAAAATTGACAAAAAGTAAAACATGGAAAAGAGAAAAGGAGGAAGAAAAATGAGGCGAGCCGAATCCTGTCATCGGTCCAAAGAGTCGGCTCGCTGAGCCGTTCACTTCGCCATTGACAGATCGACTATCCTGAAGGGAGCCGGCTCCTGTCATTGACTTCAAGGAGCTGTTATGTTCTCAAACAACACATCACGACTCAAAGGGAGCCAAATTCCCTCATTCACTTTGGAGAGCCGGCTCATTAAGCCCGTACGTGAGCAAACAACACGTCACTACCAAGGAATGAGCAAGCTCCCATGAGAGAGAGCCGGTTTCTAGAGCCTTCTCGTTCGCGAACGACACATCCTTTTCTCGGATGGAGCCGGCTCCCGGTCGTTCTTTTCCGAGAGTCACCTGGTTGAGCCGTTTCGTCTGTCGATGAAAGGAGCTGGCTCGCGGTTGGCAGCGAGCCGGCGCCCGCCCTTCACCTCAAAAAGCCAGCCTATAGAGTCCTTTCGTTTGTGGATGACACATGACCGTCCCGCGTGATTCAGTTCCAAGAGCCGGCTCGCGGAGCCGTTCCGTTCGTCAACGACACGTGACTATCGGGCTCCAAGGAACGGAACCCGAGCGGGTCCAAAAACTTTGCGAACTTTGGCGGGACCACCTACCTGTGTCAGGCAAAGCGGCGAGTACATGACTGCGTCCGGAGAGAGGGAGGGGGTCCGGGGTCTGGGGGTGGGGGGGGCTAGACTGGTCCGGGTCCGGTTCAGAGGTGGAAGGGGGTCCGGTCCGGGTTCCGGTTCTCTTCTTACATTTCCTCGTTTGGCTTTAAGTGCAACATGTCAGCGGAGTCCGGGGGAGTGGGGGTGGGGGGGGTTGGGGGCGGTGCACGGGGTACGGATGTCAGGACCACCGGACAAGACCGGAAATCCCGCATGGCGTCCGGACTCCGAACCGGAACAAAAAAAGCCGATCCCTTCTCACCGAAGCCGTCCGCGGACCGACACCGGCTCACTGACTGAAGGCTGTGCGCGGACGCGCGCACGGAAGTCGATGTGCGCGCCCGCGCACAGCCTGATCGATCTCGCGCGGGCGCCGAGTGAAAAGTCGGGCTCCTGTGCACGTGCGCGCGTGCCCGTGAGGAGTGTGCGCGCACGCGCAGCAGGTTTCAACTTCGAGCATCAAGTGTTCGCGGGGGAGCTGCGTCGTTCGTCAACGGAGCGGCTCTATGAGCCGGCTCTTGGAAGGGAGCTGCTACTCCCGCAGTGGTACTGCACAACTCAAACTACTGTTATACTAGCAAGGAAAAACTACAGTACTTCAACAAATTCCCACCTCAGAACTAATTGAAAACGTAAACTTGAACAAGAATGACAGAAATACTTCCAAAATACTGCAAACGCGTGTTTCGAACGGTAAACGTACCGTCATAGCACAAAAACATCACGGATGTACAACGAAAAATCTACTATGGAAATACTACAAAAATATTGCAGGAATATGATGAAAACACAACGAAAATACTAAAAATATAATAGTAAATTATTAAACTGCTGTAATTCTACAAAATACTCCAGATGTACAAAAAAAAACTCTACAATGAAAATACTCCAAAAATACTACTATGGAAATACAACAACAATACTAAAAATATAATAGTAAATAGTCAAATTATAAAAATGCCGTATTTCTACAAAATACTACACACGTACAAAAAAAAACTCTACGATGAAAATTCTACAAAAATACTACCACGGAAATACTTCCAAAAATATTGCAGGAATACCATGAAAACGCAACAAAAATACTCAAAATATAATCGAAAATAGTCAAATTGTAATTTTACAAAATACTAGAGATGTACAAAAATCTAAAATGGAAATTCTCCAAAAATACTACTATGGAAATACAACAAAAATACTCAAAATATAATAGTAAATAGTCAAATTATAAAACTGCTGTAATTCTACAAAATACTACACACGTACAAAAAAAAGCAGTCTACGATGGAAATACTACAACATAAAACGAAAGTGATATTACAAAAATACACAAGTACTACACAAAATGGTGGCCGAACATCCGACTCCTGCCATACTTCTCGTAGACATCTCAAAAGAAATGACTTTAATGGCCATTTGATGATTCATTTGGCTTAAATTTGACGAAAGAAAGTCATGGAGGAGATTGTCTATGTCACCAGGAGTCTTCCCTCGACTCCATTTTGGATGTGTCTTCTGGGGGACTCCAAAGTGTTGGCCACCCCTGCTGGAGCTGAAGATAGAACGATGACGTCATAGCCCCCCCCCCCCCAAAAAAAGGGAGATTGGCCCTCTACTAGAAAACGAGTTGACCGACCGAAGAGGAATGTGCGCGCATGCGCGGACGGCCCAATTCCATCAGGTTGCATGGGCGGTCAAAGGTGGCCCTCTAGCGGCGGCTGCGCGTAACTGTTCTCTCTCGTTCTCTTCCTCTGTTCGCTCCAAGTGCCATCACTCTCCTCTCTCCTCCTCTCCCCTCTTTCGTGCGCTCTCCCACGCGAGCGAGCGAGTGATGCATTGTGGGAGTCGCCATTTATTTCCGCCCTTTAATGAGCAGCACATGGATGGCATCAAAGAACCCCCTCCCCGACAACCCCCACCTCCCCCCTCCGGGCTTTAAGACTTTCTCCATAGTTTCCTCTCCTTTTCTCGAGTTCCATTTCTCTTTTTTCTAACTTTCTCTCTCTTATTGTCCACTCTCCCTTTCTCACTCTCCCTCACTTTGTCACCGTGTTTCTCTTCTTTTTCTCTATTTCCCTCTTTCTCTGCCTTTAGTATTTCTTCTTTCGTCGCTTTGTTTCTCTTTCTTGCTTTCTTTTTTCCTTCCTCTATCTCCATTTCTCTTTTTTCTAACTTTCTCTCTTATCGTCCACTCTGCCTTTCTCTCTTTTCCCCTCTTTTTCCCTCTTTCTCTTCCTTTTGTGTTTCTTCTTTCGTCTCTGCCGCTTTGTCTCTTTTTCTTTTTCTTTTTCTTTGACTCGCCCGGCCCCGGTGAGTGGTTTTCTTCGAGCCCGCGGCCCCCCGCCCGCAGTTTGCTCACCCTCCACCCCGAACGCCGACCGACACGCTAGCGTATGTTAGCCGCGTCCGTTAGCAAAAGCCCGGCGAGCGTCGCCGTGGGTTAGCCCGAGGTGGAAGGAGCCGCGCTCGAGCTAGCGCCCGCCCGCGAGGTCACGCTAACGGCAGATGTTTGGCGTTAGCCAAGATGGAGGACACGTCGAGGGCCCGGGAAGCCGCGGCCGGATCCCCCGACAAAACACCAAACGTCTCCCGTAAATAAATAACAGGCGCGGTTGCAGGAAGTCCGGCCGCTCCCCCCGGCTTAATAGAGAAGGGGCGGGGGCGGGGGGCGGCTATGCACTTTTATTAGCAACAGCAGAGAGATAGCAAACATGGCACACACACACACACTGACATGGAAAAGGAGAGAAAAGAGAGAGAAAAGAAAGAATAAAGGACAAAAAACTAGCTGAAGTCAACTACCCCCCAGCCCACCCCCTTTTAGCCCTTGTCGGCGCCATCTGTCGGCAGCAAATGCGAACCACGCTAAGCACACGCTAGCAGCACCCACTGCCCCCCCCCTCTCCACACACCCCCACTGGAGCAGATGACCCCTGCCACCGTTACCAGCTGTTTGCCCTATTTTCCCCTGGCGGGGGGGGGGGGGGGCAGGGGCCACCGACGGGACAGGGGGCTTTAGCGCAACATCTGGAAGTCACCTTAGCTTGTTAGCAAAATGAGCAAAAAAATCATATGGCGTCCTCATTTTAGCACAGATCCTGCCTCGATGGGTTAGCACGACTGTTAGCATTAGCATTAGCGAAGGAGCGCGTTTCCAACGAGGCATCGCTATCAGCATTAGCGAGAGCGTCTTTCTCCGGGAGAAGGACACGCTAACGCTAACACTCGTGCAAACCGACGGCACGAGCTAAATAAGATCGACGTTACAATCGTAACGAAGTGAGGCTAGCTTAACGACGATGGCACGATGAGCATTAGCGAAGGAGCGCGTTTCCAACGAGGCATCGTTATCAGCACTAGCATTAGCGAGAGCGTTCTTCCCCGGGAGAAGGACACGCTAACGCTAACACTCGTGCAAACCGACGGCACGAGCTAAACAAGACCGACGTTAGAATCGTAGCGATGTTAGCCTAGCTTAGCGACGATGGCAAAATGAGCACGGAGGAAAAAGGAACGCTGTGGCCAATCGAGCTAGCCCGAGGCGACGCAGGTGGCGGGCGAGCGCCTCCTTTCCAAACGGAGAGCACGTTAACGCTAATGCTAGCGGCAACATCTGGACGCCGGCTTTAGCGCCTTTCTCTTAATGAAACCAAAAGCGAAAAGGATTCCGACGGATCAACGTCCCGAACGCCGTCGTTTATCGTACCGCTTCGGAGGACCTCCGGCGGGCGCTTCGGCGTTTAGCGTGGCGAGCTCGTTTTTGTGTCTGGAGGTCCGGTAGCGAGCCATCCGGCCGCCCCCCCCTCCAATATCCCCCTAATTGTGTTGTTTGTGAGCCGTGGTTATTGGTACCGGGGGAGCGGGAGGGGTGAAATGAGGGGGGGGGGGGTCACCAAGCGTAAGCAGACACGTTTAATCCCCCAATTTCCTGCCGGCTAATCTCAAATCGACGAACACGAAGCAGCAAAAGAGACGAGAAGGGAGAGACAACCGGGACTTTGGCCGCGTGGGGACTAAAGAACGTTGATAACATGTGAAAAGGACATTTTTCTATTTCCCTGACTTCTTTCTATGAAAATGTCAAATTGGTATCATCATTGCTCTCTCTCTCTCTCTCTCTCTCTCTCTCCAGAAGCCGTCTCCCCCATGTGAGAGGTGGCTAAAGTCAAGAACACACTCGCATTCAAAATTGGTCCTACTTTGCTCTTCCTACCCTGACACCAAACATGAGGCCTGCAGGGGTGGAGTCGTGAGTGATACATATGGGAAAAAAACCCACAGAACTTCGAAAGGGGCCAAAGGTGCTCCTTGCCACGTCTGACAACGGAAGGAGAGGGAATTGGAGCTGCTCAACGGCCAGAGACCGGGAGAGGCGGGAGAAGCAGGCCAGTTCCTGAGGAACACTTGTAGAGCATTTTAGGGTCTGACACGCCTCTGACCACAAGAGGGCCCCAACGGGGGTTTGAACTGAACACAGTGTCCGCATTCCTTAAAAGGACCTATGGGTTCGGCGGGCCCGAGCGGGCATCCGTTGAGAGACGTCCGCGCTACAGTGACACTCGCCGTGACGCTCTTCACGCCATCTTCGTTGGGGTGACTCGAGGGGGCGGGGCTTAGCCAGACCTCAACGCTCTCATCGCGTTTGTTTTTTTTTGTTCTCGCCGACTTCGACGTCGGAGCCTTCTACGAGACGAAGACAGACAAGGAGAAATGGCGGACGGCGAGAAACTCTCGCTCGAGCGTGAGCCCGTCAAACGAACTTCTGCCCCGCAAGACCCGGGTTCTGACTCAGTCCTTTTTTCCTGTGATATCTCCGGTCCGGTATTGTTCCTGTTTTTTGTTGTCCTGTTTCATTTCGGGTTCCAGTTTAACGTCCGTCTGTTTTCGTCCCGTTTGTTATTTTCTCCAGTTTTCGTTCCCGTCTCGTTTCTCCTGTTAATTTTCCATATCCCGATCCGTTATCTATCCTGTCCGTCGCTTCCTGTCCGGTATCGACCCCGTCCGTCCGACATCGACTCGGGCCGTCGGAATCGGTCTCGTCGGTCTCCGGCTTGCTGTCCTTCCTAACGTGCACGACCCCCCGTTTCCCGTTAAATAAAAGGCTTGAGTGAGAACGTCACGCGGTTGGGTCCTGTGTCTGTTCTGGTTCTGACAAGAAAATAAACTGAAAAAGAGAAAAAGGGAGGAAGAGAATAAGAAAGAAAAGAAAGACTGAAGCGTTCCTCCAGGGGTAACTATGTCCATCAAAGGTGGCCTTTCATCACGGTGCCCCCTCGCGCTTGACACAAAAATTACAGTCTGCGGACGTCGGAGCGATTTGGCACCATGGCGAGTCCTACGTCTTCTTTCGACACGGGCTTCGTCCCTCCTCGAACGCAAAACTTCTCCTTTCGTTTCCTTAGAAGAGAAAAAGACGGAACTCCTGCCTGACGGAGGTCTCCACCAAACCGACCCGAGATTCTTCGTCAAAAGTGTAAAACCGTCGTCGTCATCTTCCTCATTTTTCCGCGTCAATATTCGGAAAGGAAAGGAAACCGGACGTCGGGTGAGAAATCCGACCGCGCATCAAAACCATCCCGAGAAGAAGAATCCGTCAAAATCATTCCGGACGACGATCGGCATTCGACGAAACGAGATCCGATCGATATTCGCGGCCTAGCGTGTGACGTCGTCCACTCCGCTGTTGCTAAACTACAACGCAGCACCCTGAGGCCATCCTGTTTATCTGTTAATAGACCACATAAGGATACTGCTGGAAGTGTGAATTTTCCAAAGGGGACGAATAAACTATCCATCTACATCAGGGGTCAGGAAGAGCCGTAAAAGCAAAATATGTGAATTTGATTTTGGGAAAGAGCCGCACCGTATATTATCAGACAAATGGACTCGATGGCGAAACCCGCATCCCAGACAAAAGCTTCGTCTTCGGCACATTTCTTTTGGACGATTTGATGAAAATGATAAAAAGAGAATGGTGCCAGAGCCCCTGTCCCAAACTCAACAAACATACCGCTTGAAACTCGTCTCTTTCTTGCAATGACTCAAGAGTGCTTCAACTCATTTTTTTTGAAAAGCAGATGCAAGCAGTACTTTTGTAAAAACGTCACGACATTCTGCAAACGGGGAGCCTGATGGGCGCAGACGGCGTCGGGCGAGAGATGGGAGGGCGTATTTGCGCTTTTTGCATCGCTCCATTCACCCAATCACATCACTTGAAGTTCTCTTCCGGTGTTTTGGCGTATTTACAGTTTGTTCTGTGGATTTCATCATAAGGTATCTGAACACTGAACACGGAATATATACATATACATATACATATACATACATATATATATATATACATATATATATATATATATATATATATATATATATATATATATATATATATATATATATATATATATATATATATATATATATATATATATATATATATGCTTCTTTAGCGTTGTACAGCCAAAACGAGTTTTTTTTGTTTTTTTTGGTGTGACACCTTGACTGTAAATCGTAGTGAAAAAGGTGCCCTATCTATTCTGAAGGTCCGCTTTGGTTCGGCTTTGGATGAATCCGAAGAGGATCAATGGCTCAAGTTTTAAACGAGATGGAGAAAATTGGCACGCGATCAAACTTGTCTGTGAGCCATAGGTACTCCTAGAAAGAGCCATATCTGGCTCGCGAGTCAAAGGTTGTCGACCCCTGAGATCTAGACATATATCCCTTTCTATATCTATTTTGTATTTTGGTCTTTTTTTTCATGTCGCAAAACCGCGAGCGGGTATGCACTTCTTCATCATTTTTTTTCGATTGTATTCTGGGAAAGAGAATTCTCCTCCAAATTCTTCTTCTACACGACGAGCGTCACGATGTTGGATATCGATCGTTTGTCAGGAGAGCGATGGCGACGATCGCTACAAGCGCCGTTATTAAAAAACGATCGTTCCCGATTTTAGGTTGATGATGAGAAATGGGAAAAAGTCTTCTCACGAAAGCGACCTTAAACGTGATGCTCGGCGAGAGGGAGCTGAAGTGACTGTCGGCCCCAAATCTCTTTTTCCCTTTTCTTTGCTCTCATTTTTCTTGAATTTTCCTGATGACATTTTTTCTCTTTTCTTCATTCATTTTCCACCGTCTTTGCTTTATTTTTCTTTCTTTCTTTTCTTCTTCCTTTGCTTCTTTGCTCTTGATTATTTCCTTCTTTTTTCTTCCTTTCTCTCTCTTTGACGTGTTTTTCCCCATATATTTTTTTTCCTTTGTCTTTTTTCCTTCTTTTCATGTCTTTTTCTTTCTCCACGAAAGACTGGGTCATACATGCGTTGGTATTATTCCTTGAGTTCTTTTAGCACTCGTTAAAATGTCATACATACCCTATGATTACGAACACCCCGCTCAGAGTCCTATTTTCTTTTGTAGCGTGAAGATTTCCACCTATTCGTTCGTTGACGCCATATTATGACTATCATAGATATGATTCTGACCGTCGTCGTCGTTTGGATTGGGTTTTCCTCATTTAGCCGAAAAGCCTCGTCGTTCTTCGTCAAGCTCGGATAAGATGCTTTCTTATTTCGACGGTTCGGCCTCCGAACCTTTCTTGTTCCAATGATAGAAATAAACGACATCGGACGTCGCTTTTCCTTTTTCCCCAGTTTGGGAAAAACGCTTTCCTCGGAGGTAATGCTTCTCGCGCACGCGCGATTCAAATCAACACGCGCGGCGCGGCCTCGGTCTTGTCGTTTTATGCTCGGATGAATTCGAATGAATTTAAGGAATAGATTTCAATTTGAATGAAAGCGGGCCGAGAGCGAACTTCGAGAAAGGGATTCGAAGGTCGCGCGCGCAACGACGCTCGGAAGAACCAAACACACTCCAAAAGGAAGTCCCAAATTCTTCAAGATGCAAAACGGAGAAAGGAGTCCACCTTTCTTGTGAGAGTTTTTTCCACGGATAATGATTCCTTTTCATTCGTCGATTTCAAGCACGGAACGGAAATATCATAGAATAGAAAAGAATAGAATATTGTATCCTAGAATAGAATAAAACACAACATCATATAATACAAAATAATGAATATAATATTATATAATACATTATAATGAATATAATATAATAAAACCGAATATAATATAGTATAATACAATATAATTAATATAAAAGAATAGAATAAAATAGAATATAATACAATGAATATAACATATTATATTATAATAGAATAGAATTAGACATATATAAAATATAATGAATATAATCCTAACATAATATAATGAATATGTTATAATATATTATGATATATATTATAATAATAATAATAATAATAATAATAATAATAATTTCCTTTGTATTGTCATTCTTTGTAACAATACACAGAACGAAATGTCGATACACCTTAATAGAATAGAATAGAATAAAAAAGAATATAATATAATGAATATAATATATTATGATAGAATAAATAATATATAAAATATAATGAATATAATATAAACAATATAATATAACATTATATAATAGAATAAAACAGAATATAATATAATATGATATAATATATATATATTATACGATAATAAAATAGAATAGAATGAAACAGAATAGAATATAGTATAATGAATAGATTAGAATAGAATAGAATAAAAGAGAATAGAATGGAAAGTCCGCGCAGACGCGTTTGGAGCGTCGGACGGACAAGGATCCGCGCGCGCGTGAGCAAAAAAGCGTCTCCGTCGATGGGATTCCGCTCTCCTATTTACAAAATCTAAACTAGAAGAGAGTCTACTTTGAGGAACGGAACCGCCATCCCTTTTTTTTCCGCTCGAAGAAAAGAAAAGACACTTTTCCTGGTGAGTCTTCAAGAGTATTTGAGGTGGCGTTTTTTTTTTGGGGGGGGGGGAATTCTCGTTTCGATTTAAGACCATAAAAGCGAAGCAAAAAGTGGACGAAACCCGAGTCGTGCGCGCGCGCAGCAACTTCGTTCCGTACTTTGCTCGGCTTTCCAAAAGTCAAGTGAGGCACTTTTCCGGGGGAGTCTGGAACCCGCGCCCGAGACCCGAGACCCGCGAACGTCGCTCCTATTTTCTTTTTTGACATTTCTCAAAAAGAAAAACCGGAGAAAGCGCGCGCGCGAGCGCTCAAATGACAAGACGGAGTCAAGTGTCGCCCCCGAACCCCCACCGACGTCCCGCTTCGCCTCGGCTTTTCCCGAATCAAGTCCGCTTTCGGAAGGAAGCCGCTCTCGAGGGTCTGTCGGGGGTCCGCGCGTACCCCCTAAAGCCCGCGCGCCCCCCCCCCCCGCGGGGTACTGACCATCCACCAAGTCCTGGCCGAGATGTCGTAGCAGAGCTGCCATTTGACGGAAGCTTCCGCGCCGTTTTTTCCCGCCATGGCGCCGTCGGTCCACCTCATTGGATGCGCCTGCGCGCGCTGCAAGGCCGACTTGGCGGGAAAAGGGAGTGACGCAGCCAGACGCAGGCAGAAGAGGAGAGGGATGAGGAAGATGAGGAAGAACCGGAAGATGTCGGCCGACAAGGTGAGCTGCGGCCACGCCCCCTCCCCTCGAAGCCCCTCCCCTCGCTCGCACGCCGGGAGATGATTGGCGACGATCCGTGCGGGCGGGCGGGAAGCTCACTTTAGCCAAGCCGCCGAAAAGAGAAAACGAGAAAGAGAAGGAAACAAAGAAAGGAACCAATGAAAAAGGAAAGTGACAAAAATGAGACGGGGGGGGGGGGGGGGGGGGGGGGGGGAGAGAGAGAGAGAGAGAGAGAGAGAGAGGAATAAAGAGAGAAATAGGGACAGGAAAAAAGGAAGAGAAAAAAAAAGAAAAGAGAAAGAAAAAGGGAGAAAGAAATAATGAAAGAAGGAGAGAAAGAAAGAACGAATGAGGGACAGGAAAAGAAGGAAGAAAGGAAGAAAAGGGAACGAAAAAAGGAAGAAAGAAAGAAAGAAAGAGAGAAAGAAAGAATGAAAGAATGAAAGAAAGAAAGAAGAAAAGAATATCTCCTATGTTTTATAAAGTCAGTTTCATGACGACTACTAGTAATCCTGGTTTTGCCTCTTGCTCATTTTCCCGTTCCGTGATTTAGTGAAGACGTCGCTAACGTTAGCATGCTAAGCCTTTAGCGGTTAGCCTTTAGCATGCTTGTCCTACACCCTTTTTCCCGTTTGCGCATGTTTGTGTTTTTGTGGGCTAAAAAAAAGCTCCGGGCGATGCGGGTAGCTCACTAGCTAACGTTAGCCTGGATAGCATCTCGTCGGTTTCCTCGATTTTGCGGAAGGAGCGACGGGAGACGCGAGCGGCCGGCTAACGTTAGCGTTAGCGCCTTCGCGAGATGGTATGGAGCTGGCACACTCGCTCCATTGCGCTCGCCCAGATGGAATGCCAGAGTCAACGGGGAACCGAATCCCCTATAAAATGTCCCAGCAAAGAATGCCTTTCCAAATAAAAGCCCGAATCCAGGCTCAAAGCGTCCGCCATTTGGAAACGGAGAGGTTTTCCGGTCCGTAGGGGGCGCCACGGGGAAATCCACGTGACGAGAACCCCATCCCGAGGGACGAGAAGCAACAGGTAAGGATACGGAACTCGCCCGAAGAAAGTCCGGTTAAGAGCGGGGATTCCCAAAGGCCGTCGGGAGAAAGAAGCCGTCTTGTATGGTTTGCCTTCTCCTGCGCGCCCCCTGCAGGACAAAAAGCAAGAACGTAACACGTCTGAAAGCTCTATTGAAGGCTTCATTTGATATTCCGCTTTGGACAGTGGACAGAGCCGGCACCGAAAAAGAACTTTGTTTTCTGAGTAGTACTTCATTTACTATTCCTATATCTTGTAGTTGTACTTAAAACGCCCGCAGGGCCGCACGGAGCTCAGGGGCCGTAGTTTGCCTACCCCTGATCTAAACGGTATGAAAACCATCCCAAAAAAAAGGGAGGGGAAAAAAAAGAGAATGACCTTGACACGTGCCGACAAACGACCTTCACAAAGATGGCGGTCTGGCCGGACATCTGTCTTATCTTTGGCTTTTATTTTGGTGTGTGTGTGTGTGTGTAGGGGGGGGGGGGGGGGATAGCCAGGAGGGGCCACCCTGCACAGGGGAGAGAGAGAGAAAGAGAGAAAGAGGGTAGAGGAAAAAAAGAAGAGAGAGAGAGAGAGAGAGAGAGAGAGAGAGAGAGAGAGAAAGAAAGAGAGAGAGAGAGAGAGAGAGAGAGAGAAAGAAAAAAAGTGTGAAAAAGGTAGAGAAAGGAAAGAGAAAAATATGAGAAAATGAAGCTAGAAAGTGGAAGGTAGCAAGAGAGAGAGAGAGAGAGAAAAAGGGAAGAGAAAAAGAGAAGAAAAAAAGGCCAGGAAGAGGAAGAGGAAAAAGAGAGGGAAAGAGGGAGAAATGAGGAGCAAAATGTCAGAGTTTGGCCGCTTTTTTGGTCAGCAAGAGCTGCTCAAACACGTTGTCCCTTTATTCCGTTCCGGCCTTTGACAGGCCCCACCCCCACCCTGTCCTCTGTTTGAGGGACGGACGGACGGGGTCCCGCCCTCTTTCCCGCGCGTCCCGCCAAATTAAGAGGGGCCGCTCATCCGGCTTGACGTGCGGGGGCCCGAAAGGCCCCGCGAGGGCCCCGGGGTCCCCGTCGGACCCCCGCCGGGCCCCGTGGGCGGCGGCCAAGTGCCGGCCTCCGCTGCCAAGCCTCCGTCTTGGCCGACGTCCATCTTGGCGTGTCGTTACCCATCAGGCCGAGCGGCGCTGAGCCGCGGCCAATCCTTGACGTCGCCGCTGGACGCCGACCAGGAGGACCCCGACCGGGAGGACCCGGCCGGGGCCCGCGGCCCGCGTTTTGCTCACCGAATCTTTGAAAAAGATAACTGCGGTCTTCCAGCTACAGTGATAGCGGTCCTGGAGTAAAAGAGGACCAAAATACTACAGAAACGCTACAAACGTAGTACAACATCAAATATACGACTACAGAAATACGAAAAGAAGAATAAAGAGGTTCTACAAATAAACTCACTGTGATACTACAGCGGTACTCCAAAGAAACATCCGCAGTATTACTCCTGAAACACTGCAAAAATACTACTACACAAATACCACGGATATAATAGTACACGAGTACCATAATATCCAAATACCAGGACCGAAATATTTGAGAAATAAAGAGCAAATAGCCCAGGATTGCCAGGCTGATAGAAGATTGGAGTGGGCTGCTTGGAGTGAGACCCCTTACCTCAGCAGATGTTTATGTATTTTCTGGGTATTTAGTACTTTAACACCAAACCTAGTTCAAAACACTCCAACAACCGTGTACATTTACACCAAAACCGGCTTCGGCCGTTTCCGGGCCTAGAAGTCGCGTACAAACGCGGACGCGCGCACGAATGGAGATTTGCAAAATAGTTCGGCTCGTGAGACGACGCCAAAAGAAGCGCAAGAGTAAAACGACTCGCAATTCGGATTACGTCCGACGGAGGTCACCAAAGCCGAGCAACATGTCACGAAGCCGCCGGAGCGGAATTTCTATCTCTTCTTTTTCTATCCTTTTTTTTTCTTTCTTTCTTTCTGTCCCTTTATCTTTTCTGTCACTTTGTCCCTTTTATCCCTCTCTCTCTCACTCACTCTCTTTATATCTCTCCCTTTTTATCTCTCTCACCCTCCCTTGCTCTTTTTTTTCCATTTTGTCTCTTTTTCTGTCTCTTTCTCACTCTTTTTCTTTGACACTCTTTCTTTCAATTTCTCTTCATCTCATTCTGTCTTATTCTCTTTCTTTTTTCTCCCTTTCTTTTCTCTTTCTCTTTATTTGCTCCTCTTGTGCCCTTTCTTTCTCCCTTTCTTCCTCTCTTCCCGTCTTTTATTTCTCACCGGGTTCGGCCATCTCGTCGAGGGAAGCCAGGGCCCCGGGAACCCGTCCATCCCTTTTAAATAGGAGATGCGGGCGAGGACGGGTGAGGCAGGGTATCGGCGTGCCTCCCCTGCCCGGAGCCTTCTCTTAGAACCTTGTTTGTCCAAACAATAGGATGAAACCCCGCCCCCCTCATTTGAATAGCCTCATTTGCATAATTAATGCGATCGGCCCACAGCCGACTCCGCCGCCGCCGCCGGTGCTCCAAAATGGCCGAATCCCGTAACGACCTTGGGTCTTCTTCAATGTCAAATTCCTGCCGGGGGCGGCTTCACCAGACGTATGTCGCCCCCCCCCCCCTGCAACCCCCCCACGCCCCCCCCAGCAGATGTCAAACACGCTCGTCAATCTGCTTCCCGAAACGTCGGCCATCTTGGTGGCAGATGGAGTTTTTCCGATTTTCCTTTCTTTTTTTGTTCTTTCCTTTTCTTTTTTTTTCTTCCCCAGAAAAATCAGCAAACTGGAAAATCGAGGAATCGCACGACGTCTCCGCTAAAGCTAACGGCTAACCCCTAAAGGATTGTCGCTTACGTCGGTCGAGAACGTTAACGCGGCCGGCGAGAGCGAACGAAGCGAACTGCCGGTCGCTAACGCGAGTCGCTAATGCTAATGCTAACGCGGCTGCGATGCGGGCCCCTTAAGAGAAGCCACGCGCTAAGGTGCCGCAGCGGCAGCGTGTGGCCCCCGAACCGCAAGTGAACAGCTTAGCACTAAATGCGCGACGCTAATGCGAGTTGCTAATCATAGCTTAGCGAGTGACAGGATTTGGAAAGTCAAGCGCGTTGCTAATGCTAGTCTCTAATGCCAGCAAAGAATGACCAAAATCAGCATTTGACGCGACCCGAACCCGAACCCCAAAAATGAAAAACGATTGACCCAAAAAACGAGCGAGCAATCCCGTGCGTCCGTCCGTGCGTCCGTCCGTCCGTCCCGCTTGAGAAAACAAACAATTCAGAACGATTGAAAACAAAAAAGGAGCCAAAGTCAAGTCCTGTTTCTCGTTCGGCCCTTCATCATCACCGTGTCGCGACGAGCGACGCGGGGCACCCGAGTCCGAGTCCCCGCCTTCCCGACAACCCTCGTCCGATCGTCTGCGAAGCGACGCCACGCGCTAGGCAAGCTTTTGCGACTCTCCGACTCTATCCGGCCCCGTTTTTGGTCCGATTCCCGTCGCCGACCTCTTTTCCGGACCCGTTTCTGTTTTGCTCCCCCGCCCCGGCCGTCGACCCGTTTTCCCCGCTCTCGGGATCGCCTTCGCTCGACACGGAAGCGCCGCTTCCGCGTTCCCGCTATCCGCTACCCGTGACCGACGATCGTGGGGCGGCGGGTGCGAGTCCTTTCCTCCTTTGAAATAAAGCCGACTCTCGTCTCCGTTCCCGGTCCGTGACAAACGCGTCTCAAAGAGCTCCGCCGACCGCATCCCCTGATCTAAAAGCTACGGGAGGGCGAGGAAATGAGACATTTTCGATCGAATCTTTTGAAGAGAGGATAAAGAAAGGATCGTGTCGGATCCCCCCGGTGGCCCCCCGGCGGGGCCTGCCGGGCCGTAAGTGCCGCAATATGTCGCATTTGCATGCGGATGGCTTTGCATGGGGGAGGGGGGCGGGTGGGTTTGGAGGAGCGCCGCCGGGAACGCGAGGGCGGGGGGGGGGAATGTGAGGTGGGGGTCTTGACTGGGCTCCGGCGGACTGCCAAAACTCCGCGGGAGCCAAATAAGGGCTCCAAAATGGACAAGGAGCATAAATAGTGGGAGGGGGTCTTCAAGGGTCTTCACCTGGCTCACGCGCTCGTCCAAATATTTGCCTGGCAAGAATGGACGCTGCCGGAATCTGCTGGAAACGAGGAATGTTCGGGAGTGAGGAATGTGAGGAGGGGGCTTCAGGTTCAGTGGCCATGCCAAAATTCTCTCACCTGAAAACGGACCCCCGCTCATAGATGCGCCGGGGGACGGCCCACCTTACACCCCCCCCCCCTTTATTTTCCAGGTGCGGGCAGAGAAACCCAATGAATAAATGAAAAGTTTTCAAGTGAGGGGAGCGGGCCGGCATCTGGACGACCCCCCCCCCCCCTTCATGTATGTTTGATGGGCGCAGGGACGGTCAGTAAGCGGCGCCGAAGCGTCGGAGGGTGACGGAGGATGACGGGAGGCCCGGGGGTCTTCCGTGGGACCAGCGGCCTCCTTAGCATAACGCGGGTGGCGCCCCCCCGACCCTCCCTCCCCCCCACTCGGCCCAGCGGCCGGCGAGCGTCCGTCCGTCCGTCAGGCCGACGTCCGCTCCGTCGCCCTCCATCAGCGACGTCGGCCGTGACGGGGGTCGCTGACGGGGGGGGGTTAGGGTCGCTGACGGGCCCTATGCAAATGGGCCGTCTGCGCCGCTATGCTAATTTGACATTTAGCGTCTCCTTTGCATAAGCAGACGCTAATAGTTTCGGCGGACGCCGAGCCCCGAAGGCCGCGGGCGGAAGAGGGCTCGCCGAACGCCTTCCACCGGGGATAACGGATCTCCGATGCCGCTGAAGCCCAAAGAAAGAAAGACGCCGGCGTTCAACGGGCTTTGGAAAAATCAAAGTCAGTCAGGGAGACGGTTCGAAAGAGATACTGAGGGAGAAAGAGAGTCAATAAGGCAAAGAGAGGGGAAAGTGACTGAAAGAGAGAAATAAAGAAAGAGCGAAAGAAAGAGATAGGAGTAAAAAAAAAAGAACTAAGAGAAAGAAACACAAAAGCAAAGAAAATAAATAAAAAGAAAGAGGGACAGAGAGAGAATGAGAGAGAGTGAGAAACAAGCAAAAAAGAAAGAGAGAGTGAAGGAAGAAAAAAAAGAATGCTCAAAAAGATGAGAAATGAGAGAAAGAAATAGCGAGAGAAAGACCATAAGAGTAAAACAAAAGACATTGAGATTTAAAAGAAAGGGACAGGAAAGGAAAGAAAATAAATAGAAAGAAAGAGGGACAGAGAGTGAGAAAACGCAAAAAAGAAAGACGGGGTGGAGGAAGAGAAAGAGAACGCTCAAAAAAGATGAAGGATGAGAGTAAGAAAGAGTGAGAGATTGAGCATAAGAGTGAAAAAACAAAGTGAGAAGTAAGAGAAAGAGACAGGAAAGGAAAGAAAATAAATAGAAAGAAAGAGGGACGGAGAGTGAGAAAAAAGCAAAAAAGAGAGAGAGAGGGAGAGAAAAGAAAGAGAAGGTTGAAAACATCCATATAAAAGAAAATGGAGTGCTTTCTGAGTTGCGCCTTTCTTGCACTTCTCTCAGCAATGTTTGTCTAGAGATAGTTGTGTGTGCGTGTGTTTATTTATTGACTGTAATGGTTGTCTTCTCTCCTCATTTGGAGCGTCTACTTGTTCGGTTTTCCTTTTCTTTGCCACGGTCCCCGTTTGCCTTTCCGGCCTTTTGAGCTGGCCTTTTGGCTTTTGTTCTTTGGGTTTCAAGGCGTGACTGAGCGCCGGCTCGCTCACGCCGGACGAAGCCTTCCGCTAGCGTGAGCGTGCCGCCGCTTGACCTTTAGCGCCGCCTGGATGCGCCCGCCACCCTGGGCGCCGTCAGCCGCCGGCGCGTGACCTGAAAAGAGGGGCGGGCCACGCCCACCGCAGCCGGGCGACGGCGGCCGCGCCATTAG
Organism: Urocampus carinirostris; assembly: GCF_059441175.1. Classification (NCBI taxonomy): domain Eukaryota; kingdom Metazoa; phylum Chordata; class Actinopteri; order Syngnathiformes; family Syngnathidae; genus Urocampus; species Urocampus carinirostris. The sequence continues at coordinate 41,789,295 of NC_142360.1, read as the reverse complement.
CGTCGTGGTCCGCTCGCCGGACGAGCGGGCTCTTCCCTTAAACCGGCGGCCTAGGGTCAGACGGGATCCGGGCTGTCCGGCGTCGGGCCGGATCGCGTCCGCCCAGGGTTTTACTCCGGTCCCGAGATAACGCCGAGAGAAGCGCAAGAGGAAAAACACAAAACGGGCCGTGCTTTGAAATCGGTCCCCTAGGCCGGCCTTCGCTACCTTCTCCCCTCAAGCAGGCGGCCCCCACCTGGGGTGGGGGGGTTTCATCCTCCGCACTAATTGGCCCAATTGAAACGGTGCCCTCGAGTCCTTAAGCATCACCGGACCGACCGTTCTGGCCACCTTCCCCGAAGAAGGCTCTCTCCCACGCCGCGGCGGAGCGCTGGCGCGCCATCGCTTCACACCCCGAAGACTTGGCGGTAGGAGGGGGTCCTGGCAGCAGGCCCTGGCGGCGTGCCGGCCTCGCTCGGCAGCTGCTGGCCGTCCGACCGGTATGCCGTGACGCCGGAGGTGCCGAGAGGAGCCGGCACTTTACGCTAGCGCGTCGCTGCGAGTGCTAACTCCCGCGACGGACAGCGTCTTAGCCCGGGGGCCCCTCGGGGTCCCTCCCTCGTTCCCGTTATTGGCTGCCGTTCCGGTCCGCGCCGATTTGGTGACAAAACGGGATCCCTACTTGATTTTGACTAAAGTGCGCCCTCTAGTGCACTGACACGTATGCGGGTCGTAGTACAGGGGTGTCCGACTGGTTTGAACTCGGGGGCCGCACCATCGAATAAACATTCTCTCGGGGGCCGGACGGGTAGATGAAAGAGAAAGAAAAAGAGAGAGAAAGAAAAAAGAGAAAGAGGGAGGGAAAAGGAGAGAGGGCGGGACAAAGAAAGAAAGAGGGAGAGAGCTTGAGAAACAAAAGATAAAAAGTCGTGAGAGAGGGGGAAAGAAAGGGAGAGAAAGAAAAAAGTCCAAAGAGAAATAGAAAGACAGAAGGTGAGAAAAGAGAAAAGGAAGTGAGAGCAAAAGAGGTTAAAAGACACAGAGAGAGAAAGAGACAAAAAGCAACAAAGGAAGAGAAAAAAGAGAGACACAGAGAGTGAAAGAGACAGAGACAGAAAGTGGGAGAAAAGGGGGAGAAAAGAAAAAGAGAGAAATAAGTAAATCCAAGTGTCTTTGTGGGAGGCACCTGGCTTTGGCATAATCAAGTGGACCTATTTCAACCTGCAGCTTGTTTTTCTCTTGCGCTTCTCTGAGTGTTGTCTCGCGGGCCGGATTCAATCCCCTTAGCGGGCCTGACCCGGCCCGCGGGCCGCCTCTTTGACGCCTGTGCCGTGGTACAAGTACCCTCCACCCTGTTACTCTGAGAAAAGTTGTACGTAAAACATCCCGCTCGTCCGATGACTCTCCGTCCATCCGTCCGTGATCCGCGGCGCTTATCCTCAGTAGGGTCGCGGGGGAGCCGGAGCCCGTCCCGGCGGTCTCGGGGCAGTGGGCGGGGGGACACCCTCCACCGTTACTGTATCGGACATCTTTTTCTAGTCTTGAATTGATTTTTATTTGACTCTATTTTAGATTATTTCTAACTATATTGTTTTTAAAAGACTATATTTTTAATCCTGATATTGTTTTGATTTTACGATATATTTCTTATTTTTTTGTCGGAACCAGAACAGATCGGGACCCGATCGCGTGACGTTCTCACCCGAGCCTTTTATTTTACGGGAAACGGGGAGTCACGCGCGTCAGGAAGCCGGTCCGGCGCGGAAGACGGGAAGCCGGAGACCGACGGGACCGATAACGAATCGGGATAACGAAAATAAACGGGAGAAACGTGACGGGAACGAAAAACGGAGAAGTTCGTTTGCGGGCTGACAAAAGGAGAGCGAGAGGACGGGGTTTAAATAGGCCAGCTTTCGGGACTCGCGATTCTATCCCGCCGCGTTCGCCGTCCGATTCCCGTCGCCGACCTTTTTCCGAACCCGTTTACGTTTTTGCTCCTCCGTCCCGGCCATCGACCTGTTTTTTCCTCACTCTCGACATCGCTTTCGCCCGACACGGAAGCGCCGCTCCCGCGTTCGAAGAGATCTTCTACTCGTGACCGACGATTGCCGGATCGCGCACGCGAGCCCTATCCCTTTTCTAAATAAAGCCTGACGAACGCCATCGGGTCCCGTCTCCGTTTCCGCTCCGTGACAAAAACGATCGAAACGAACGACGAGAAGGATTCGATCCGGGTGATTCCGAATCCCCGACGAGCGCCGCTTTTTCAAAGTTCACCGTCGAGATCCGAGGAAGGATCCGATTCCCACCGCCACCTTGTTGCGAAGCGCGACGAGGGTTCTGATCCCGGATGCGGATTCTCGGTCCGAGGTAACTCCGTCGTCCCGGGAAAAAAGCGGACCGTTATAGCCGACGCTTCGGCTCGACACGATCGGAACGTCCGTTTTTTAGCGCTCGGCCGTGGCATTCGCAACCTCCTCGCCGGCCTTTGGAGCGTTTGCATCGGACGCGCGCGCTTTGTGGTTAAAACAGCTTCGGGCGACTTCACCTTTGCACGGCGTTCTTCGCCGGCGAACGCGTCGCGGTCGGCACGTTCGCTCCGGCGCGCTAACCCTCGTCGCTGACGCTAATCCGGCCGGTGACGGCTTCGGTGAGTCGAAGCGAAAAGAATGCGGGGCGAGCGAGCGCCCCGTCGTTGGTGCGGAAAAGCGAGTAACCGGGCGGAAACGGGATCATGTCGGAGCGGCGCTTGTGACGGAGACCCCCTCCCCCCCCTCTTCGTACTCTCACCCCCCCGGTATTTCTCGCAGGGAGTCTCGGCCTTTCACGATCGGCCGAACATTAGCGGGGACCTTAGCGAGCGCCATCGTTTGGACGGCTCATTTGCATCATTTCGGGATGAGCTTTAACATTAGCCCCACCAGCCACCCCCCCACGCCCGTTAGCGCCGCGGCTAGCAACGCGGCTAACAAACGAGGACGGATACCTCCCGTGTGTCGGTCGGGACGGACGTATTTTCTCTCGACTTTTGTCATCCGGACCGGATTTCCCGCCGAATTCGGTCTGTTTATTTCCCTGGTACATTTGGGTGCGTTTTGTCCTCGGCGCTGGATTTTGCGGCGCGTGCCGATGACGTCGTCGGGGCGGCGGCCGATCGGACGGCTTTGGCTTTCCGCGACGCGGGAGACGCCGCACAAAATACGCCGAGAAAAAAACAAAATAGAACGCAAAATCACGGGTCAGAGGTGTCCGACGGGTCTCGGAGAAAAAAACAGCAAAAAAATTAAAAGAGGGAGAGGGAGGGACAAGAAAGAAAGAGAAAGGAAAAACAAGAGAGAAAAAGAAGAGACAGAGAAGAGAGAGAGTAAGGAAAAGAGAGACAAGCAAGAGAGAGAGAGAGAAAGTGAGAGAAAGAAAAATGAGGAGAAAAACAAAAATTAAAAAAGAAGAGACAGAGAAAAGCAAGAGAAAGGAAAGGAGAGAAAGAAAAACAAGAGAGGAAAATAAAGATAAAGGACAACAGACAGAAAAGAGCGAAAGAGTTAGAGAAAGAAAATACAATCTCACTTGTTTTGGGAGAGGTTTTGGCGCCATCAAATGGACAGATTTTAAACTTCAGTTCTTTTTTTTCCCGGCGTCGCGTCGGCGGGCTGGATCCCATGTGTCGGCGGGCCGGATCCGGCCCTCGGACCGTAGGCCGGACACCCCTTATTTGTCGGTCCCCCTTTCTCTTTCCGCATGTCGGGATTGGCAAGCGGCGCCCCCGAGTGGCCGAGACCGGTCGGTCCCAGGAGGAATCGAGGCCGACGAGCGCCGGAGGGGACTGGCGCGAGTGGGCGTGGCTTGACGCGGGCGGGCAGGCGGCCAATGGCGGGCGGGCGCCTCGCCAAAAAGTAGGCGGGCGCGGCGCCAAGCCCGGCTGCGGCCGACCGTCACAAGACATCAACGGCGGCCGCGAGCGCCAAAAAATCAAAACGGACCCAAAAAGATTTCCACAGTTCCAAGGTGACGTCGGGGAAAACTTTTTCAGGCTGCGGGGGGCGGGGGGGAAGCCAGGCGGCCATTTTGGATTTGGCTCCGGAGGTGTCGGGCGGACCCCCAAGCAGGACGTCGGGGGACCGGATCTACAAAAGAAAGGGGGGACCGCAACTGCCCGGGAGGAGAACTTGAGAGAAGAGGTTCGGGGGTACCTTTAAGAGCGGACCCGAGAAGTGGCGGGTCTCGGAACGGGGCGATCCGAGGAAGAGGACGAGCTCCGGCAATGCGAGGCGGGAGTCTGGGGTCTTCGCAGGAGAGGGTTCCAGGCCGTCCGACTCCTTTGAGCTCGGGGGCCGCGTGCTCGGAAAAACGACTCTCGCGGGGGCCAGAAGGCCGGACTAGCAGATAAAAAGAAAGAAAGAAAGAAAGAGAGGGACCAAGACAGAAAAAAATAAAGAGAGGGAGGTAGACAAAAGGGGGGAAGAGAGAGAGACAAGAGAAAAAAAAGAGAAGGGAAGGAGAGACAGGGAGAGAGAAGCATAAGAAGGTGGGAGAAAAAGACAGAAAAAGAGAGAACAAGAAAAAAACTTGATTTCTCTCTCTCCCCCTTTCTTTTTCTTTGAGTCAGGGTTCCGCCTCGCCCGTCGCCCCCTAGTGCTGTAAGGAAAGGCGGGTGGATGCTGACGAGTAGATGCTAACGGCTATCTGCTAGCGACTACTTACAAACGGCCGCACGTTCGCGACGACGCGCACGCTCCAGGGTGTTTAAAGTTGGTTCGGTGGCTTTTTTTCCCAGAAGTGTCCGAGAGTCTGCTCTTTATACGGCAGGGCGGACCCCCGAGAACTATCGAGGATGACCCCGGTCGGTCCGATGAGCATCGCCGGTAGCGAGACACCGTTTTCATCTCCGAGCCGTACGCACTCACGAGAAGAGCGGCGTGGGGCCCGCGAGCCGAGGCTTTGCCAGCCCTCGTGGAAAGCCTTCACGATAGTCAATAAAGGAAGGAGAGCGAAGGACAGGTACGGGCATCCTAGTGGGTGAGGTCAGGGCGCCCCCTAAAGACAGCGTGAGATATCTGCCGATCCCTTATGAAAAGAGCTCACCGGTGACAAGTCATTGCGATTTCCTAGTCGAAGGGTTCTGGATCGCGTCGGTCGAATCACCAGTACTGGTCGGTAACCGGAAAATCGCGTAGAAAGAGCTCCGTGGATTGTTATTTGAGAAATGCGGTAGTGGGCCTCATTCGGGGGAGGGGGGGCCTTCGACTTTTGCTACATTCGACGCTTTTTAGCGGGCTAGCTGGCGAGACACCTAGCTCCCATTTCATCCCAGTGATCAAGCTCCATTTTGGCCTCCTTTCTAGCATTTAGCTTTTTGGCCTCTTTTCTAGCTAGCTAGCATTTAGCTTTCTACCCAGCTTTTTTACTCATTTAGCTAGCGATCTGGCTCCATTTGAGTCTCCGACCTAAATCATGTTTCCTGTTTACCAAAGTCAGAAAAACGACGCGGCGGTCAATGAATCGTACAGATGTTCTCCCCGGCGGCCGTTTTGCCCAAGAAATTTGACACTTTAGTGAGGATCAGGTGAGGGAAAGTGGGTCAAAGGGAGGACGCGGAGTCGGAGGGGAACCGGGGGGACGGCCTTAAAAGAGGAATTTCGGGGGAGGGTCCGACCGACTCCTCAAAGTCTGGGTAGCCCCCCCGGGGCCACGGGACCGGCACGTTGCCGTCAAACTCGCTATCGAGCTCGGACAGGAGCCGCGGCTGCAGCAGCGCGACGGGTGAGCCGCTTTCTTTGCTATTCTTTTCCGTCTTTTAGCGCTCTTCTTCTTCAGGGGTTTGTCAACGGTGGGGTCGGGGGCCATGGTCCGCGAGGTCTCTCCAAAAGGAAAGAAACTCCTGAGCAGGGAAAGACTCTCCTTAGTTTGCTTCGTTAAAACAAGTCTTTTTCTCTCTCTCTCTCTCTCACTCTTTTTTCTCTCTCTTGTGGTCTCTCCCCCCCTTTTTTGTATTTCATCTCTCTCTCTTTCTCCATCTCTTTTCTCTCTCTCTCTCTGCCTTTTTTGTATTTCATTACACTCTCTCTCTCTCTCTTCCTCTCTCTTTCTCTCTCTCTCTCTTTAGCTATTTTTATATATATCTCTCTCTTTTTTCTCTCTCTCCTGTGTTCTCTCCCTCTCACCTTTTTTTTGTATTTCATCTCTCTCTCTCTTGCTCCATTTATTTTCTTTCTCTCTCTCTCCTCTCTCTCTCTTTCTCTCTCCCTCTCTCTTTCTCTTGTCCCCTCTCTCTCTTTCTCTCTCTCTCTCTCTCTCTCTCTCTTCGCAAGAACAGTCGGACTCCTCTCCTGTATTTGGATTGGAAGGCACTCGGAGACGGAACGCGGCCCCCCTCTTCTCCTCTCGCGGGCCGTAGAACCCGAACCCCCCCGACCCCCCCGACCATTAAAACTCCCGTCGGGTCCAAGCAGAAGCAAATCCTTCCTCTTTGAAACGCGGTCTTCCTCCACTCGGGACAAGACAAAGATCCCGACCCTCTCGTTGTTCTTTGCCGCGTGCTACTCCGTACTGGGACTTTTTCCAAGATTGCGGTGCGCAACCTACGGCCCAGGAGCCCCGCGGGGCCCGCCGGGCTTCGTAATCCGTCAAGTCGATCGAGAAGATTTCTCCCGGCGAATAAAACGCTTGTCGCTTGAGCTCGCGTGGCCGGTCGAGAGGACAGTTTTCTCCGCCGTTGGCGCTCCCCGGCCCGTCCCTGGCCCGTCCCTTCCTCCGTGTCGCGGTCCCGGTTCTTCTTCCGCCCCCTGAGAATATGCCCCGGGAAATGATCTCGCTCGGTCTCGACGGTCTCGTGACCGGATCGTGCCGCTGCAGAATTCGAGGAGAGTTCTCGGTCGGGTCCGACGCGCCCTCGGACGTTTCGGTTCGATGTGACGAGAAGGTTCCTGTACGACGGCATCTCCGAGGCCCGGATCTTCTTTTCCGGTTCTGCCGTGAGAGTCCGAGTCTCGCGAGCAAAGAGGAAGATATGCCGTTTTATTGTCCCTCCAGATAGGTTTAAGTCTGGCAAGTGTGGCTGCGCTTTGAACTATTTTGGCCATGAATACTACTACGACTTCAAATATATATATATAGACGCGGGCTCCGACTCTGTCCCGTTTTCCAGTGATATCTCCGGTCCGGTAGTGTTCCCGTTCATCGTTGTCCCGTTTAATTTCGGGTTCCGGTTGAGTTTCCGTCCGTTTTCGTCCCGTTTGTTATTTTCTCCCGTTTTCGTTCCCGTTGAGTTTCTCCCGTTCATTTTCGACATCCCCTCCGTCGCTTCCCGTCCGGTATCGGCCCCGTCCGTCCGATTTCGACTCGGGCCGTCGTAATCGTTCTCGTCCGTCTTCCCGTCTTTCCGCGCCAGACTGCCGCCTAACGTGCGCGACTCCCCGTTTCCCGTCAAATAAAAGGCTCGTGTTAGAACGTCACGCGATTGGGTCCTGATCCTGTTCTGGATATAAATATATATACTTCGTCGGCGAGCGAGCGCACGATACTACAAAATGTCGACAAAAGTACGTGCCACGTTTTATGCTATGAACCGGGAACATCATATATGGTTTTGCTAGCATACTGCAAAACGGCATCGGGTCAAAACCAGGCATTTTGAAAAAAGAATGAGGTACTACATGGGAAAATGAGTGCTTCAAAACAGACGCCTGATATATTCTTTGTTTTCATCCTGAAAGGGAAAAAGTACCGCAAAAATACTTCTAAAGTAATTCTGTCGTGCAGAAATACGACGACGGATACATTTGACCAAAAAAACACAGAAGGATTACAAAACTCAACGTCAAATTTAGCGCATACAGTAAGCGATCTGATATTTTTTGGGGAAAAGAAAAAAAATCCTCTAGAAATTCATCCGCAGTACGCGACAGATAGAAGAGGAGAAAACACAAAACTTGATATCAAACCGAGTGGCTAAAAACAGGGAGCTGATCTAGCATTCTAAAAAGAAAGAAATATACGATCTTATTCCTCTCGACTACAGAATACGAAAATACAAAAAAACACTAGTACGGAAATACTACCCCCAAAAAAAATACATCTACAACACAATCGGTAACACATTCGGTGCCCATAAAGAGCTACTACATAAGTACTTCTACAGTCATAATGTAGTCCAAATATGTCGACGCTGTCGGGACCGGGACGGGAAACGGGAAGCGGAACCCGCTCGCGTGACGTGACTCGCATCTGGAAATTTTTTGAAAAAAAAAAAAAAAAAAGAAATCGAGCTCGCTCACGAGAAAGTGACTTCTCGTGCGCAGGCCGCCCTCTCCGAGATGCCCCCCGCCGGCGCCATCCTGCCGATGCTCGCGCTCGCCGCGGGGCTCGCCGGCAGCCTACGCCACGTCGACACGGAGGTGGTCAGGGGTCGCTCCGTCTTCCTGAGCAAGGAGCGGCTCGGGATCCGGACGGAGGCCGACGCCCACTGCAAGGTGGAGGTGCTCCTCAACCAACCGATGGCTCAGCGGGTGGGCCGGACGGCGCCGCAGGTGAGTCCCCGGCCGTACCGACCGCCGCGGTAATACCGGCCCGATACTACAAAATGGCGGCGAAACGCCATATCCCGTTTCGTGCTCGAAACGGGGACCTCGCCTGGTATTCCGCTTTCTTTCCGAAAAGACAAAATACTACGGAAATACGACAAACGTGTCAGGACCGGAACGGGAAACGGAACCCACTCGCGTAACGTTACTCACAGGAGAGAGGAGCGCACGCTCGATCCGGACATCCTCGGTCGAGGGGGAGGAGCTCGCTCGGCTGCGGAAGCGGGACGGCGGCGTCTGGAACGAAAAATAATTGAGATCGAACGGATCGAAGTGGGAGAAAAACACAGGACGGGCAAAAAGGGCTTGCCTTGTAAAAACAGAGATTCGCAGACGGACGGACGGACGGACCGACCGACGGTGACTGACGGGACGGAGTTTAAATACCGACGGGGAGCCCGTCTGTCGAGCGGCGTTGTCCGGTGCCCGCGGGCGGGACCGATGGGGCGCCACGGCCAACGTGACAAAACCGTGCTGCTGCGGGGATACTATAACACAGAAATACTATGTAAATACTACAAAACAATACAGTCAAAAAGTACTACAGAATTACTGTAAAGACACATCTACAACAATATTTCAGGGGAAATGCTTCAAAAATACTACTACAGAAATACGACCGGAGAAATACGACAAACGATGCAGATGCGGGGATACTCTGGAGAGACATCGACGTTCCAAAAAGGATACAGAAATACGACACGAGTAAAGACAGAAATCTTCTAGTAAAAACTACGGCTACAAAAGTAGGACATAAGACAAAAGTACTACGGTAACGTGCGGCAAATGTCGGCGGCGTCGACGGTCCGCGTCTCGCCGCGGGTTCCGCTCCGGGGATCGAAGACGGTATTCCGACCGAGGACACGCCGGAGAACCGGAGAGAAACCGAAAATTCGGGGGAGCCCGAAAGACGTGGAAAGACCTCACTCCCCTCTCTTCTGGGAAAAGGCCACCCGGACGGGTCGCTTGCTTTTCTCGAGAGCGGAGGGAACGGGGACGGCCGCGGCGGAGCGCGGGACGGACCCAGAAAGTCGCCGAGGAACGGAAATCTCCCGCCGTCAAGTCGATAGCAAAAGTAGAGACTCCGTTGAGAACAAAGCGCAATCGTGAAGGAAGCCAAGGAACGGCGCTGAAAAGCGTCCCAGGATTCCAACGCGGGTCCTTTTCAGCGCCGTTCCTTTCCTGATTTTCTCAGCGCCGCCGAGTATCCACTCCGCGCGTCGGTACCAAAGGATTCTTTTCAAAGCGGCCAGGTTCTTCCCGCCCGGGCCTCCGTCAATCCTTTCTTACGCTCTCCATTTTCCAGAAATGTCTGTCGGAGCTTCAGGTTCCGTTTTTTGCCAATCTTCTTCCCGAAAGAATTCTCTCGCTCGGTTTTCTTTGAAGACGGCGCCGCGTGACGGGGACGCTCCTCCGTGTTTTCAGGTCTTTGACTGCGACTTCCCGCCAGACCAAGTTCGCTACGAGCACAACGGAAGTCCGCTGCTGGACGCCGACCTGGTCCTGCTTCGCCTTTACAGGTCACCTACGCCGCCCGCTACCGCTTTACTTCCGCTTTCGCCCGCAGGTCTTTCGCGGTCTACGGCCAAGATCTCCCAGAGTGAAAGAGAGAGAAAGATAGGAAGAGATAGGGAGAGATGGAGAGAGACAGAGATAGGAAGAGATAGTGAGGGAGAGAAAGAGAGAGAGAGAGAGAGAGAGAGAGAAAGAGAGATAATGAGGGAGAGAAAGAGAGAGAGAGAGAGAAATAGAGATAAGAAGAGATAGGGAAAGATAGAGATAAAGAGAAAGAGAAAGAGAGAGAGAGAGAGAAAGAGAGAGAGAGAAAGAGAAAGAGAGAGGGAAGGGGGGGTGGTCTACAGCTTAGTACTGGTCCTGAATTGTGAGAAGTGACAAATGTGTCGCAGGTTGGGATCTTCAGAGACTCGAGTGGAGACCCTGGTCTTGCACGTTTTGGTGGCGGAGCGGTCGCCGGGCCCGGTGGCCCTGGTGGCCCTGGGTCCCGTCCCCCTGCAGGTCCCGGACTTCTACGGCTTCTCGGACGTCATCGACGGGACGGTGCTGGATATCCGGGCCGACCCCTCGGACGGCGTCGACTGCACCGTTCGATCGGTGGCCGCGGCCGGAGTCCTGAGCGCCGGTCGGCTGGTGCGGGAGGACCGGGGCGACCTCCGGAGGACAGGTGAGGCGCTGCGCTCCGGGTGGAACGAGCTCCGCCCCCTCCAAAACTCGTTCAGCCGATCGCATTTATCGACCGCGTGGCGACGCGGGATCCGAGCGCAGACACGAGCGTCGGGGAATGAACGTAAGGCGCTCCGAAGAGAAAGGAATAAGGAAATGAATCCTGAAAAAAAAAACACGGTCCCTTCAATAACGCAAAGTCTCGCATAACATCAGAGCCGTAGATGTAGACGAAATACGGAGACTCGCCTTATTGTTTTTGAAAGGAAGAAAAATAAGAAAAGAAAAAAAAGGACGAGGGAAAAATGAAAAAAATAGATGAAACCAAAAGAAGGAAAATTCAAATACCAAAGAAAAGGAAAAAAGTACAAAGAAAGAATGAAATGAAATGATCTGCATTTTATATAGCGCTTTTCAAGTCAATGACTTCCCAAAGCGCTTTACAATGCGCTCCACATTTCCCAATAGCGGCCTTGCAGCCATGTAAGGCGCAAACCTGCTTGTTGGGGGTATGAGGGGTTCAGTGTCTTACTCAAGGATACTTCCACATGATCCCCAGACGAGCACTCTACCTCCTGAGCGACTGCCGCCCTAGAAAAAGAAAAAGGACGAGAAAAAAAAATAAGACTAAAACTTCAAAACAAGAAAAAAAGGAAAAGACAAATGAAAAACGAGACAAGAAATGAAAAGCAAAAAATGGCCCTTTTTCATTTTTTTTTTCTTTATTTCTTTTCTTTATCTTCATTTTCCTTTTTTTGCCTTCTTATCCCCTACTTTGCTTTTTGTTCTGGTTTTCCTTTTCTGCCTCTTAGTTCTTTTTCCCTATTTGTATTTTTTTTAATAGTTTTCTCTTCTTTTCGTCTGTTTTGGGTAAAAATGTGAGACAAAAGGCTCCTTTATGCTTCCTTTCAGTCTCCGTAGTTTGTCATCCTTCCCTGAACCCTTAAGAAAAGCAGCACGATTTTGGGCCGGACCCCGGCTTCCTAGGCCCCCGACTGGATGGACCTTGGCACTAAAGTCCGAAGGAGCGCGAGGTGTGCCCGGTTAGCCGAGGAGTACCGCGGCCGGCGCAGGCGAAACCCCCTAGTGGTGGAGAAGCGTAACGCCAACGGTCTTTTGCTTCCGGTCTAGGTCCGGATGCGGCGGCGCGCTGCCCGGCCGACCGAGCCTGCGCGAGCGGCGCCGAGGAAGTGGCTTTCCCGAAGACCAGCTGCCGGGACTTCCTGAGTTCTGGCCTGAAATACCAGCACCTCAGCCCGCCCTCGCCGGACCTGGACTATATCGCCATCGGCGTGGAGCTGAGGGAACAGGAGACCGGAACTCTGACGGAGGTGGGTGGGCTCCTTGCCTCCCGGTCTGTCCGAAAATACCGACGAGCGCTTTCCTGCTTGAGGACCGTTTGAAAAGAATAGACTCCAGGACTAGGATTTCCGACCCTTTTCAAGCGTCCGGCTCATTTGTGCCAACTTGTTAGCGCAGAGGGCGAGCACACGCTCGCTTACATTTCCAAAGTCACAACTTATCTTTTACGACTTACTATCGCATTTCTAACTTATGACCGGCTTCATTTTTGCAAGTAGAAAGAAATAGAGAAAGAGAGAGAGTGAAAAACAGAGAGTAAGAGAGAGAGAGAGAGAGAGAGAGAGAGAAAAAGACAGAGAGTGAAAGAGGCAATGCGAAAGAGAGAGAAATTAAGAAAGGAGAAAGAAAGAGAGAAAGATGAGGAATGGGAGAGAGACAGAAGGAGAGAAAGAAAATAGAAGGAGAGAGAGAAGAAGCAAGTAGGGTTAAGTTGACTCAGTTCAAGCACAAAAAAGCCAAAATTCTTTGAGTAGAAAATGAGCCAGCACCCACCGGTGGGCCAATTTTACAACAGCTCTTAGCTGTCCTTAGAGGGCACTTGGGTGCCCACGGGCACCAGGTTGGAAACCCCTGTGCTATATGTACTCACTGCGCTCACCATTGACTTCTTACCAAATGTTCTCCCTCTCAAGACCGAAACAGTGTGGCTGCCGGTCCGGATCCTCGGGGCGACGCCCAATCAGCCGCCGCGAGCAGCCTTCATGGCCTCCTTTATCCTGGAAGTGGACCAGTTTGTCCTGACTCCCATCACCACGGCGACGCTGGACGCCGAAGACCCGGAAAGCCCCAAAGAACACCTGGTCTTCAACGTGACCGTCCCGCCCCCGCGGGGCTACGTCACGCACCTGGACGAGCACAACAAACCGGTGGGCTCCTTCACCTGGTCGGACCTCCACCACCTGAAGGTGGCGTACCAACCGCCCAACACCAGCCTGCCGGCGCGAGACAACTTTCAGGTATTTGTCCATGATCCGCAGCGCTTATCCTCGGTAAGGTCGCGAGGGTGCTGGTGCCCGTCCCTCCGGGCAGGGGGCAGGGGACACCCTGAACCGGTTGCCAGCCAGTCACAGGGCACCGGAGACAGACAATACCTAGGGTTGATTTGGAGTCACCAATGGACCTGCCATGCTGGGTGCTGGACCTCAGATCTGAGCCGCAGACACGCTAACCACTCAGTCGCCGTGCCAAACAGTCACCTTCAGTACTGGCGCTCAAAGACCCTTTCAACTGGGATTTTCAAAGTGGTCTTCCCGAACTATATTTTAACCATTTCCAAAATGTTCGAAATATGGGATTTATTTGAGTAGAGACCTCACACGTGTATGATGCGCAGTTGCGCACCCCTAACCAAAAGAAGAACAAAATCCCAAATAAAACGGCCAAAATCGGCTTTCCCCGCACGGTGTCTGTCAGAGGTAGGACAAGTAGCTCGGAGTTAAGCCGATGCTCCTCAGGGTTGAAAGAATTCCGGTTCCCATGCCTACTGGACCTCTGCTCCGAGTGGTGTTCGACCTGGCACGAGGAGTTGAGGACGACCCCGGACACACTTGAGAGACTACGTCTTTCAGTTGGACTGGGAAGGCCTTAGGACCCCGATGGACGGGTCAGACCACGCGGCTGTGTGTCTTGACTTCACCGCGCGGTCGGCCAGAGGGCTAAATTTGCCGAGCGAGTTTATTGAAGCAAACTAAAGGAAACCGAAAGTTCCATCTGAATAAGTGACCTTTGTTTTCGTACCAGATGGAGTTCCGGGTGGTGGACCCTTCCTTCGCAAGCAGTCCCCCCATTGTGGTCCACGTGTCCATCAGGGTGGCAGAGACCAAGGCACCCCGGGTGTCCTGGAACACGGGTACGCTAGGGGATAAAACGGGCGCGAGTCCTCGAAGTGGGGTAAACCGTGGCGCCTTCCGCCAGCAGGTCTGGACCTGCTAGAGGGCCAGTCGCGACTCATCACGTGGGCCGAGCTGCAGATCGTGGACAGCGACAACTTGGACCGGGTGGTCCTGGTGGCCGTGGACGGGCCCCGGCACGGGCGCCTCCTCGTCAGAGGTGAGCGGGCACACTTGAACCCCCGTGCTACCTTATCTACATTTGAGCTCATTTCGGAACGTTTGATCCCCCCCAAAATAATCATATGAAAAAACAGCAGAGATCTGACATTTTCCGGTCTGGACTGGTTCTGCTGCAATAGCCTCCTTAGTTGTGGGGGAGAGCGAGGAGTAGCAGCTGTAAATTGTTCCAAGCAGCAGCAGTAGAGATAATATATACACAAAGGGAAAACCCAAAAAAGGCTAAAATAGGAACCCAATTGGAGGAGCACAGTTCTAAGGTCTTGGGAACCTCCTGCGTGGGTTCAAATCCAGCTACCGGACTTGCAGAGTTTGTATGTTCTCCCCGTGCTTGCGTGGGTTTCCTCCGGGCACTCCGGTTTCCTCCCACATTCCAAAAACATGTATGGCTAATTGGCCGGTCCAAATTGTCCCTAGGTGCGAATGAGCGAGTGAATTGTCTGTCCCTGTGTGCCCTGCGACCGGTTGAGGGTGTCCCCCGCCCACCGCCCGAAGATAGCTGGGATGGGCTCCGGCACCCCGCGACCCTACTGAGGATAAGCGGTGCAGATCACGAGATGAGATGAACCCAATCGTCAGACGTGTGCCAGTGGACATGCGGTCACGAGTCGTCGAACTGCCCGGTGGATGAAGCTGTTGGTGAGCCTGGTAGTGCATGAGCGGAGGCTTCTCTATCTCCTTCCAGAGGGCAGGAGGCTGAGGGTGGCTTGTGTAGCGGGTATTTGCTTCATACTAAACTCATAATGATGCTATTACAAATCTTGATGGCCCAACCGCTGGAGGGCAGGGACCAGCGCAAACACAAGAAAGAAAAGGAGAAAAGGAGTGGAAAATACAACAGAAAGTTCTGAATCCCGCGTCCTGAGATTGCGTTAAGCTCAAAGTTTGATCTTTAAGCGGGGGACTTTCCAAAGAATTTGAAGATTCCACGACTGTCAGGAATAGAAAAAGAATGTCCTGCTCAATATCCACGATCCTTTCTTTTATTTTCCTTCCCTCCTCTCACGCAAATCCACCGGTCCGGCCCCCGCCAGACCGTTCTTATCCCCGAGCTAAAAGTATCGGGCCAAATGGCGCAGCGCCACCTTCGGGCCCAATTAGCGCCGCCCGTCTCCGGCGCGGCGGCTAAGCGGCGAGCGGAGGGCGAGCGCCGCGGCGCTCTCAATCTGTCCTCAGGTGAGCGGCTCCTTCTGTCCTGGCACGGGAGGGACGCCACCAGGTGGCGACGGCGCCGAGAGGGGCTTTCGGCGAGCGCGCCGCGCCCGCTAATTGAATCCGTGTGCCAAAGCCTGGCCGCCGCCCGCCACGCGCCGCTCCCTGCTAGCGTTAGCGTGGTGACAGAGGGGGCTGCTAGCGACGTTTCTCGCGAGCTGACGGCGACACCTCTTCTGTTTTGTTTTTTTGAACAATATGTCCGACGAGGAAAATAAGCCGACCCCTTTCGCCTTCCTGTCCGATCGGCCATGAATTCGAGACGTCCCCAAAGTGGATCGGACGCTCTTCTTAGAGAATCTGATCGCTTTTGCTCTCTTTTGAAAGGAAACGCTCAAGCTTTTGTCCCAAACTGCAAGTGCTACTCACAGCGAGTCATCCCCGTTGATCAAAATCTCAATTTAAACTAACGATTGTATTTGACACCTTTTACTAAAGGTAGGTCAAGTGGCCAGTTTACAGCTCTGAAACATCTGCAACTGCGTATTTGACTTTTTTGACGTCGTGAAAGAGTCGTAAAGGTGTGACTTCTCTCTCCGGAAGTCAATCGCCGCTCGTCCACATTTGAGTGCGGTCATCTCATGAAAAATGGATCCCGAGCGGCATCGCGCGCGTTTACTTTCGGCTCCGGTTTCGATACGCGTGGAAAAATGGAATCCGTTTATGGGAATTTGGCTCATCGAGGCGTCGATCCTCTTTCAAATCGCTCACTGGCGATCGGAGCCAAAGTTACGCGTGCGGTTTGTATTTTCCGTACAGGCGGCTTTAGGCAATGGCCGGCTAAGGGCCGTGAAAAAAACCCTCGCAATCGGTTAAGGGCGGTGTCAATCGAGAGGTCAGAGAGTAATATTCCAAGAATACTGGTAAAAGGGAATAATGTGGCAAAACCGAGGCAATCCCACAAGGAAAGTCAAATGACGCCGACGCGCTTGTAGGCGGATTTTTTGGGATATTTGTGGGCATTCTGCTGGCTTCGGAAGTCCATATTTGACACGCTTGGAGTGGAAAATTGTTTCGCGACTGGAAGTATTCCACACGTGGGCGAGTTTTAGATTTTGTTCAACGGGGGATGTTTTCTCCGACGAGTATCTTTTGAAATCCGCGGTGAGAAATAAGTAGAAGATATGCCTTTCCGATGAGCAACGTGTAAGCGTCGCGGCGGCTAATAACCTGAGACGTTTAGGGCCATCGCGCCCTGAAAACAGACGGTCTCGGGAAGGTATGCGGGGTCGAGCCTGATTTGGTCTGGGAAAGGAGAGCGCCTGAGAGTACCCGCTGCTGTCAATCTTTCGTTTGGCGCACGCTCTGCTGCAACAGCACGCACTGTACCGCCCGTTACAATCAGCCGAAATGAATTTCCCCGAAGTAGGAGTCTCCAAACTGCTGCCGCTTGAGAACAGCTGAGGTGCCCGCATACCTGTTCTGAAAATAGCTCGCTCGTGCTGAGTCATTGTGATTTTCGGGTAAAATGCGACTGAGTTCATTGAACTCGACTTCCTACGATTAAAGGTGGGCTGACTCTTTTGAGGTTTCAGTTGAGTAGTTGAATCTATCTGTTACCAAATATGTGCCTTCATTTAGAAGGGATAATATGGGCAAGTGGGAATGAATGTTTTTTTTATCCGGGCTAACCAACAGAGGACACCAAAGGACCACCACAAAAAAGTTGTTCATCAGTCACCACGTCTATAAAGTCAAAAAACAAACATTTTAACGAGAGGGATCGGGGCGCCTTCCGAGTTTCTTCTTTTTGACCGATTTTGTAGCTGGAGTGGGGGTGCGTTCGTAGCGCAACGTATGGAATCGGGTGGGTCGAAGTCCATTCGATGGTAGGGTGGAATCCAAAAATGTTTCCTGGTAGGTCCCCACCCCTGCCACTAGGCGACCGACGGCAATGCGGATGTTCCCGCAGGCGCGGCGGCCTTTTCCTTCAGAGTACGAGACCTCCGGCAGGGTAGCGTCGCTTACGAGCACTCGGGCAGCGACAGCACCCGGGACCACGTGGTCTTCCGCATCAGCGACGGGCGCCACAGCTTGCGCCACAAATTCCCCATCAACATTTTGCCCCGCGACAACGCGCCGCCCTTCCTGGTCAACAACGTGGCTCTCCAAGTGCCCGAGGGAGGCGCTCTCAGGCTCCGGCCCTCCCATCTGTTGGCCTCCGACCTGGACTCCTCCGACGCTCACGTCCTCTTCAGGGTGGACTCCGCCCCCGAGGCCGGACGCCTGGTGTCCGTGTCCGGTCCCGACGACCCAGGTGAGTCTCGCGTCCGAACCCGAACCGCTCCGATCCGAACGTTACGAGTGCAAAAAAAGCATCTGCCGGGCGCGACTGCCGGCAGGCCGCCCGGTCTCATCCTTTCTCCAGCGAGACCTGACCCGAGGTCTGATCTTCTATCGACACTCCGGAGACGAAATCTTCCAGGATTCCTTTGAGATCACGCTGGCCGACGCCCACGCGCCCCCCAACCTATCGCAGGCTTACGTATGTCCCGACCGCGCCTTCGCCCCGAGTGAGGACTCTTCCCATTGGTGCTCCTCCCAACGGGTGTTGTGCGCAGACGGTGTCGGTGGTGGTTTTCCCGGTGAAGGACCTGCCTCCGGTGGAATGGGACCAAAGCGTTCGCCGCCTGACCCTAAACGAGACCCAAGTGGCTTTTCTCACCCGCCGGCACTTGCGCTTCACCCAGGTGGAAAACCCCAAAGGCGACCTCACCTACGTTGTCACCCGTCCTTGCTACAGCCCGCAACATCCCAGGTGAGCACGTTCGCGGTTCAATGAGGCAACTCGTGCTGACCGGTTCGATTCCAGGTCCCTTGGTAAAATTCCACTGCGCTCGGAGACCGAGTGTATAATATAGATAATGTGTATACGCCTCAGAATGGGAATTTGAGGGTTCTGTGAAGGATTTGAACTTTTCTAAACTGAGTCTTCAGATGTTGTTTCTGGAAGCCCCCATTTCCGTTCGAGGGGATACTGGCCCGAGTGCCCCCACTAACACGAGGGCCACTCCGGGCTTGCCTTTCCACATCTGATCCAACTGCTCTTTCAACCTTTGCTTCTTCTCCAGTTTCCTTTTTCAGCTGGGATGGCCACATCTACCATCATCACTCTCTTCTGCTCTTCTGCACTACGTCCACTCTGCTTCTCCTCCCCCGATACACTCTCGTCAGGGTTCATCTGGCTGAGGCAATTACTAGCAGGCCTTTGACCGACGAATGAATGCAATTCAAACGCAATGCTCTGAAATTCAAATGTGCCGTGGTTCTGAAAAGAAAGAAACTAGGTTTCCTTCTGATATGCGTGTCCAGTTTGATGGACGCGGGTCGTCTCTTCTTCGTGGACGGCGCCACCGCCCTAAGGCGAGATCCGACAGCTCCGGCGCTCAAGTCCTTCACGCAGGTGAGCAGCGACAGATTCTAAACCAGCACAAGCGATCACAACGCTTCCAGCTCGGTAGCCTAGATGGTAGGGGGCCCGCTCCGAGACTGGGAGGTCGCAGGTTCGAGCCTCGGCCGAGTCATACCTAAGACTCACAAACTTGGAACTCGTTGCGTCCCTGCTTGGCGCTCGGCATTAAGGGTTGGAATCGGGGGGTTTGCTCACCTAATGACTAAAATGGCTGCGCCCCGTTTGGCTGCGGCTGCATCGGCTCGCTACAGTCTAACTGTACGGGTCAGGTGTATCCACATTTACTTCTGTGTGCATTGTTACAAAGAATGACAAGAAAAGTCAATTCTAATTCTTCTATTCTTCTATTCTTCTTCGTCACTCACGGCAGCACGCGGTGGACCACCTGAAAGTGGCTTATATGCCGCCCTTGGAGGACATCGGACCCGACCCGCTCCATGTCCGCTTCGTCTTCTCCGTCAAGGACAGCGGCGGCGGCGTCGTTGCCGACCTCGACTTCAACATCACCGTGGTGCCCGTCGACGACCAGCCCCCTGAGGTCGGGACCGTCGACGACTCGGTGTCGCCCCCTGTTGTCCTTGACCCGCGTGTACGCTTAGGCTTTCAGTAATCTGCTTCGCGTGGAGGAAGGCGGGACTACCTTTGTGACTGCCGAGCACGTGCTCGTGCGTGACCGTGACACCCGCGAGCCGGATCTCGAGGTGGCGCTGGAGCGCCCGGCACGCCGCGGACACCTGGAGCTGAGGGGGCGGCGCCTGCAAACCGGAGAGGCTTTCACGCTCGCCGATCTCCGGGGACTGGCCGTCAGGTGACGCCCCGACTCTGAAGAGTCCCGGGCTGGCACGTGCTTGAGCGTCTCCGCCTGCCTCGCAGGTACGTGCACGACGACTCGGAGAGCACCGAGGACCGCGTCGGCCTTCGCGTGACCGACGGTGTCAACGGCGTCCTGTTGGACCTGCTGGTGCACGTACGTACGCGCGGGGAAATTTGCTTCGACCGAGCGAACTCGCCTTGAATTTTTCCCTCCCAGGTGGTTCTTGTAAACGACGAGCCTCCGAAGTTGGGATCGGGCCTTAGAAAGGAACTGCGATGCCCGGAAGGGGGCCGCGTCCAGTTGACGGCCGACTACCTGACGGCCACGGACCGCGACAGTGAGGACGCCGCCCTGAGCTACATGCTGGCGCGCCGTCCCGCTAGAGGCGAGCTGCAAAGGGCGGGCTTTTCCGTGGACAAGTTCTCGCAGGAGGACCTCCTGCAGGGTTCCGTGTTTTACGTGCACACGGGTGAGACGTTAGCTTTCCATGTGACACGAACCCTTTATGAGTTTCCCGGCCGTGAAAACTTCTCTGGTGCAAGTTGTTCAATATGCTAGGCGAACGTGCCGGACTGATGCTATCGAGCTAGCTTTGTCAAACACTGCTAAGTCTCACCATCCAACTATTTTATCGACCGAGCTAAACAACAATGCTAATGCTTCTAATCGGCTGCGAACTTTGCAAAGCTAACATCGTTACGCTTAGAAGGTTGTGAAGATTACCCCGACCAATCACGCTAACTCGAGTTGGCCGACTGTCAATGCTATCAGGTGGCGAGATCGGTCCCGAGTCCGTCTCCGATACCGTCACGGTCATCGTCTCCGATGGCGACGAGAGGGGGGAATGTTGCCGCGGCGACACCCCGCCCGTCCCGCTGCACGGCACACTTCCTGTTTACGACCTCAACGTCACGCTACTTCCTGTCAACAACCGAGTTCCCAGAGTCGTCCTGGGTAAGTATAAGCGTCCGTTTTCATGGGGGTTCCATTCCCAGGATAGTCCCACGGGGTCTTCTCGAGATGTTCTGAAATTCCGTCTTACCCGTCGAGACGTCCTATCGATGCCCAGTGCGCACGTTGTTATCGCACGAGTGTTTGCCCGTCCGACCGCAGGAGCGTCTACGTTGGCGGTGGACGAGGGTTCGCGGGCGTGTCTTTGCGCGGGTCTCCTGGGGGCCTCGGACCCCGACAGCGACCCCGAGCAGATGACTTTTCACCTGGACGCCAAACCTTCGCACGGCTTCCTGGAAAACGTGAAGCCGACGGCGGGATCCGAAAAAAGCAACGTCGGGATTCCCGTGGGTGCGTGACCGGCAGAATCGGGCGACGGGGACGCGCGGCGACCCTCCTCGAATCTTTTGCCGCTCTCGTCAGACCGCTTCACGTCGGAGGACCTGACGGCGGGCTTCGTCAACTACGTGCAGTCGGAGCACCGAGGGGCGGAGCCCAGGACGGACCGATTGCTGATCAGCGTGAGCGACGGCCTGCATCACTCCGCCTCCGTCCCCCTCCGCGTCCTCATCAATCCCACCAACGACGAGAAGCCGTCGCTGCGCCTCGCCAACTTTACGGTATGTCGGGAAGTCCGCGTGACCGCCGCGACACGCGCATTAAGCGAGCATCCCGTTATCCAGGTGAAGGAGGGGGGTACTCGGGAGTTGAGCCCGTCCCTCCTGGACGCCTTCGACCTGGACGCTCCCCCGGACGAACTCACCTTCAGCCTGGTCGGGGCGCCGGCGCACGGCAGCCTGAAGGCCGGCCGCGACCCTTTTGCCGAGGCGGACGTCACCTCCTTCACCCTGAGGCAGTTGCGAGAGGGTAGGCCCCGCCCCTTCCCGTCACCTCCGTCCGGATCGGCGCGTATTTTCTGAAGGTTGGCCCGACATCTCCTCGCTCCCGCCACGTGTCGCTGCTGCCAAAATGAAAGTTTTTAGTCAGGCATTCAGTGGAACGGATATTCTACCGAAAGAGTTGAAAGTCATGAAAGATTTTGCCCAAAGGGTCGGATCAAGATACACAGCAGAGACCTGAAACTGTTCTTCATCCATCTTGTCAAGTCAAGTCATTATATTTTTGTGACGCCCTAAATTACAAAGAGTCTCAAAGGGCTTCACAGGTTATTACACTATATTACACAGACTATTTTTCAGATTATTATTATACATTAGCCTGCTCTGGAGCTGACGAGAAGAGTAGGTTATTCGTATGCTATAGAGTAGAAGTGAGTTTTAAGCTTAGATTGAAACATTTCCACTGAGGTTGCAGATCCCATCTCAGGGGGAAGAGCGTTCCGCAGCACCGGTGCCCGGATGGAGACCAGCAGAACACTTCTTTGCTCTCGGGATCACCAGAAGACAGGCACTCTCAGAACGTAGGCTTCGGCCCGGGACATAGGCGGAAATCAGATCTGAAAGATAAGAGGGAGCAAGTCCATGTATGATTTTGTATAACACTAAGAGAACCCTGAAATCACATTTAAGGCCAACTGGGAGCCAATGCAGGTTAACCAAAATCGGTGTGATGTGATCGTACTTTTTTGTCCTAGTTAAAAGCCTCGCTGCGGCATTTTGTACCAGCTGAAGTGACTTGATTCTAGACTTCGGGAGACCAGGGAGTAATGCATTACAGTCATCGAGACGGGAGGTAACAAACGCGTGACTTATAATTTCCGCATCCGACTGAGACAGTATAAGACGAATTTTAGCAATGTTACAAAGATGGAAGAAAGCGGTTCTAGTCATTTTCTTTACATGCGTTTCAAAGGATAGATCAGGGTCAAATATGACACCTCCATTTTTAACTGAGTCACTCTGTGTGATGTGACATTTGTCATTTTGGTGGACCAATGACTAACATTTCGGTCTTTTCAGAGTTAAGACGCAAGAAGTTGAGTGACATCCACTCTTAGCTCAGTGAGGCAGGCCTCCAAATTTCCACAGTTTAGTGTGGAAGATTCCTCCAACAGAAGATAGAGTTGAGTGTCGTCTGCGTAGCAATGGAAGCTGATATTGTACTTGCGAATAATATCAGCTCATGGAAGCATGTAAATGCTGAAAAGAAGGGGGCCGAGCACTGAACCCTGTGGAACACCGCAGGTAACACTAAAGGGCTCAGATGTCATCTCGCCATATTTAACACAGTGTGTCGAAAGAATGACTGTGGAGTTTGCGGACACGGTTGAGGAAACCGTCCGACCAAAGTGATCAGAGATCCGAGCGGCGCGACCGATGTCTTGCTTTGACGCCGCGATCTTGTCCCGGTTCAAGAGACCACCGGGCTTTAAAACTCCTTGAAAAAGCTAAAAGACGACTTCGCCGACAAGTTCGAGGACGAGACGGAGGTCCTCGACGTCAAAACGGAAAGTACTCGCTGACGGAACGGCCGGACCGGACCGTAGGCTCTTCCGGTAGAAATACACGGAAGACCGGACCGAGACCCGATCGAACGGGAGCGAGAGATGTCGAGGCGAACGTGACGCGGATCGTGCCGACGTGGATCGCAGGTAGGTGAGGACGGCGCGATGACGGAGATGTTTTGTGCGTCCAGGCCTCGGCTTGCGCTACCGACACGACGATTCGGAGAGCGCGCTGGATCGACTGACTCTGAATCTGACGGACGGCGTCCATTGGCTGACTGCCACCGCCGCCGTCACCGTTCTGCCCGTGGACGACCATCCGCCTCGCCTCCTCAAGTACGAGCGCACGCGAAAGAGTAGGGCGTCGGGAACTTGACTTCCGTCGCGCTGACTCGCTACTAGAATTGCTCACGGAACGACTCTATAGTCGAGGGAAGGAGTGACCTGGGAAGGAGGACCGTTTCCCATACTTTAAAAAGGAAGCAGAACCCAATCGCGTAACGTTACTCACACTTTGTTGAGGAGAAGAGAAGCGAGCGCACGCTCGATCCGGGGAGCGTCGGTCGCGGAAGTCGATCGATCGGAACCGGGAAGTGGTCAAAATCAAACGGATCGGGGCGAGAACAAAACAGGAGCAAAACACAGGAAAAAACGGGGATTCGCAGGGCTTGACGTATCACGACGGACTTTAGCGGGAGTTTCGCGGACGCTCCGACAAAAGGCGACTCGCAAGAAGCGTTTAAGTAGGGAGCGATCCGTCAATGCGTTTCAGCCGGTGTCCTTCGGCAGGGCCAATTGGGCGTCGTGGCAATCGTGACAGAACCTGGCGCCACGCGGCGGGGACCGATCGGGCGCCCTGGCAACCGTGAAAAAAAGAACATTTTCCCAGCAAATAGAACGCGCGACGTTGACTCGGAGGGACGGGAATTCCCACTATTTTTGGAGAACGGCTCTTCCGATGATTTTTTTTCACGATATTTTACGAATAATAATAATGCGGCAAAGGCTTCGCTCATTTCGCAGGCAGAAAAAAACACGTGAAATATAAATGCGGAGATGTACCGATCTACGACAAAATGGTTTTTGAAATACAAAAAAATTTTAGCGATGGACACATCGAAAACCTGAAAACAATCAAAGCAAAATTCCAAAAATGAACTCTTCAGCGATGGAGAGGATATCCTCTGAAAAAGAGTCAAAGAAAAAGTCAGCAGTCTAGGAAAGCAATGGCTATCGTTCAAGTGAGTCTAAATTGGGCTACTTTTGGGCTAAGGATAGATAGGGTACTTTCTTTTCCGTGACCGTCCGTCACCTCCAGATGTGACCAAAGCCAGCTGCGTTTGCATTCTTGAAGCAGAATGGCAGAATTGGCCTCAGTTTACAGCAGCCCGTCGACACCCAAGGATCCTAGAACATAGATAGGAACGGCCAGCGCTTTATCGTAGTCGTCAAAGCGGAGGCTCGGCCTCGGGGGAGCCGCGAGAGAGACGTCCCCCGCGTTGCCGTGCCAAAGAAGCTTTTCGGCAGCGGCCCCTGTCCCGGATCGGGGGAGGGAGGGAGGGAGGGAGGGAGGGAGGGCTGTTTTCGGCACGCCGGCACGGAGAGTAACATGTGGCGAGGTCGCCCGAGCGGCTGAACGGTCCCGACCGGAACCCCCCTGCGGGGCCGGGGAATGGCGGCGGAGCGGCGGCGGCGTCGGGCGTAAGTAACGCGAGCGCTCGGCAGATGTGGGCCGCCGCCTCCTGCAGGACCTGGCGCCCGTTTTACTTCCGAATGAAGACGCAAACAGACGCTTTGTCGTGTAGGCTTCCCCCCCCCCCTCGCCGACACCAGCTCTGGCCCCGGGGTGGGGGGCGGGGGGGGCAACCCGCTCCGCGCGTCCGCCTCGTCGGCCCCTCGTCTTCCGCCCGGTCGCGTACGTCGCAGGCGTCCGTCACGCGGCCCGCGGGCCAAAACCGGCCCGCCGATACTTTGAATCCGACGCGCCTGAGAAAAACGAGCCCCGCTTTGAAATAGGTCCGCTCGACGTCACCCGATACAGCCGGATTTCTTTCTGTCGCAGAGACCGTACGGTGCAAAATGAGATGGACAATTTGCTAACGTACGGCAGCTTTACCTTACCCCGCGACAACCGGAGTACAAGTCTGGCTTTCCTCTCACATTGAATGGACTACGTGTGGAAATAGACTTTACTATCAGACGGGCTACAGGTTTCTCTTTGTACCGCCCTGATGGTTGTCCATTGGCTGGAATTTCCTCTAATCTACAGGGAACAATGACAAGCCAATGCAACTTGGTCTGTTACTGCGGCGACACAAAAAGACAGCTTCTCACCCGCGTGTGGCAATCTGGCACCGTTCTCCACAGCATAGCGCTGTCGTCACATTTCACGGCATCTTGCCCCCCGGTCGGTCGTAAACAGGTGGTTTTCCGTTTCAGGAACGCCGGCGCGGAGACGGAGCCCGGCGCCCCTCGGACGCTCTCCGCCGTGGTCCTCCGGGCCGAGGACCCGGACACGCCGCCCCAAAGAGTGTTCTACCTGCTGGAGGCCGTACCTCGATTCGGAAAACTGCGGCTCAAGGTCTCGCTCCTTCGATTTCGACGGAGCAAAATTCAGGATTTGCTCACATCGAGCCGGCATCGGGAGTAGTCTCTGAGTGTAGTGGAATTTGACCAAAGTGCGGGTGGGATCGACCGACTGATTGGAATTTGAGGGTGTTCTGGCAAAGGTCCGAATGAAAACCGCTTTATCTAGATGGTTATAACATTTATGAAATGTGTGGCCCGCGAGCCAATTGCGGCCTGCGTGAAGAGTTCGTTTAGCCTTTTTGAAGTTTTTAGGTTGTTTTTCGCTCGATTTTTGGTTTTAGGTTTGATTTTTAGTTTTTCGGTTGTTTTTGAAGTCGATTTTGGGTTGTTTTTCAGTCGATTGAAGATATGATTTCTGGTCATTGGTGGGTTTCCGGTTGCTTTTTGTTGTTTTTATGATGTGCTTCTCTTTGCCATTATTGGACGGTTATTCGGTCGATTTTTGTTTTTTTTGGTTGTTTTGGGGGTCGTTTTTGTTGCCCTTGTCGATTTTCAGTGTGTTTTTGTTTTTAGGTTTGATTTTTGTTTTTTCTGTTGTTCATTTGGGTCCTTTTGTTATTTTTTTAGATTTGATTTTTTTTAGCTTTTTTTTTTATCATTTCTCAGTTGTTTTTTTCCTTGGTTTTCCTCCTATCGAGCGCCTTTTCATATGCTTTTCGGTCCTCGTCCCTACTTTTGAGCGCTTTGTCCCGGTCTTTGTCTCGGAAGGAGCCGAGGGGGTGGCGGGACCTGAAGGCGGGTCAGAACTTCAGTCAGGACGACGTGGACGCGAACCGCTTAAGCTACACGGCGGACCCGGACGCTCCCCGAGACGGAGACGGTTTCCGCTTCGGCCTGAGCGACCTGGAACACCGGAGCTCCGCCCACACCTTTCGCATCAACGTCAGGACCGCTCGCGCAGGTCGGGCACCGATAACTGCCAATCTTCCCTGACATTTTCCTCACGGGTCCGAGCGTTGGCACAAAGTCGGCGAGCGGCGCTTGAAACAACAGTGAGCGACCGTATTTCCGAGTGTGGCAAGACCATTGCCACACTTGGGGCGGCAGCGGCTCAGGAGGTAGAGCGATCGTTTTAGGATTAAGGGATCCCAGTTCGTATCCCGGCTTGTCCGTGTTACATGCCGAAGTGTCCTTGGGTAAGACACTGAACCACTAATACCCCCAATAAGCAGGTTAGCAGCCTTACATGGCTGCACAGATCAAGGCCGCTATTGGGAAATGTGAAGCACACTGTAAAGCGCTTTGGGAAGTCTTGACTTGAAAAGCGCTATATAGAAATGCAGATAATAATAATAATCATTCATGATCAAACGTGTCCAAAACTTGACATTTTGCGGAGTTTCCGGCAATGCAAAATGATTTTTCTCTTTTGAATCAATTGACTCATGTACTATATTTTGTCGCATAGTATTCACATTTTTGAGGGCTTATTGAGTCGGTTGCAAGATACACAACTGTACTTCATTGCATTTTTTAGTGGAAGTACAATGTTGGCAACAAGATTGACTTGATATAAGCGGAAATGATTTGAATGCAACACAAACGTTTTCTTCTTTTTTCGGTGGGTTTTTTTCAACTTTTTTTTGAATTCCTTTAAAAAAAATCTCATTGTGTTTATTTTTTACGAGCCGTTACTTTTTTCCTACATTTCTTTCTTTTCTTTTTTTCTCTTCCTTTTGTTTCTTTTTTTCCTCAGCTTTCCACTCCTTTTTCCCGTTGGTATTTTTTTCTTTTTTGTTCTATTCCCCCTTTCCGTGAAGTCATTTTGTATATCATTTGACTTCATATTTGGTCATGTTGGGATGACAGAAGCAAAAACAGCCCGAAGAGCCGTTTAGGACCCGAAAGAGCCGCTTCCTTTGAGTGAGCCGCGCCGAAGAAGCCGGTTCTCGACAAAGTCGCCAACTTCGTTCGACTCGACTTGAAAATAGCGCATTCGGGACACAACGTCGGGGGAAGCCGTGTATTTTCACCTTCACGCACTGTCACTTTGACTCGAGTCGCTTCTTAATAAGTCATTCGGAGGCCTGATTTTTGTGCTGGATTTTCTCGTGCGCTGAGAATGTGCGAGCAGTGCGCAGCTTAGAGGGAACACTGGTCGAAGCCCCTCCCTCTTTTGCACGTTCTCCCCGTCGGCGGTCTCGACAGCAGACGCTTCGCCGGTGCCAAACACGAGGCCTTGGCACGAGCCGGGGCCCTCATCCATTATTGAGGTCCGGCGAGGCGCCCGCTTTGCCAGTCGGGTGAACTCGGACCGGGGGCCGCGAGGGGCCACGGGGGGGTGGGGCCCTCCGGGAGCCCGCGGAAGGAGGCGGGCCCTTCTGGCGCTCGGCAGGGGAGGAGGCGGGACCCTCAATTATTGACAAGGCGCGTTTATGGTTGACGAACTTTGGGGTGATGACATCATCAAGCGGGAGATTCTTTTCTTACCAAAGTGAAAAAATAATGAGAGGAAAAGTAGACGAACCTCTCCATCTTTTTCTCTTACCCGTTATCTTTTGGCTAGTTTGGAAAGAAAGAGAAGAAAGACAAAGTGAAAATATGAGAGGAAAAGAAGAGGAACCTCTCTCTCTCTCTCTCAATCTTTGTCTTTCTCTCTCTCTCTCTCTCTCTCGTCCTCTTTGTTGCTCTCTCTCTTTCTTTCTTTCTCTCTGTTTATTTGATCTCTTTTTTGCTTTTTTTCCTGTATGTTTTTTTCCTCCCAAGTTTTATCTTTCTGTGTTTCCTTTTTTCTCTCTATGACTTTTATTCTCTCTTTCTTTTCACGTGTCGTTGACGTCCTGATGTTTTTGGTTGCCCTGGGTCTGCCCTTGTTCTCTCTCTCACTCCTTTTCTCTCTCTCTCTCTCTCTCTCGGTATTTCCAGGCGAGTTGCGTTTGAGGACGTCCGAGATTCGGGTGTCGCGCGCGGGCCAAGCGATCCCCGTGGACACGGAGGTCCTCCGGGCGAGCGACGGCGGCGGGCGTCCGGAGCGGCTGCTCTACAGCGTCACCCGGTGGCCGCAACGGGGTTGGCTGCATTCGGCGGCCGCCCCCTCCGCCCCCCTCCGCACCTTCAGCCAATTGGACGTCGCCGCCCTGCGCGTCTTCTACACGCACGACAACGGGCCCCTCGGCCGCGGCGGCGGCGACGCCTTCGGGTCAGTTCTGCCTAACGGGTTGGAGGGAGGGACCTCGAGAGAAATCCGGGGGGAAAGAAAGAAAGAGAGAGAGAGAGAGAGAGAGAGAGAGAGAGAGAGAGAGAGAGAGAGAGAGAGAGAGAGAGAGAGAGAGAGAGAGAGAGAGAGAGAAAACTGTGGAAAAGGGGATAAATAAATGGAAAAAGAGAAAGAAGAAAGAGAGGCAGCGAAAGAGGGAGAGACGAAAGAAGAAGAGAGATAAATGAAGGGAAAAGGAGAAAGAGAGCGAATTTCAGAGAAAACTCCAACTCAATATTCTATCCGTCTATCTCGGTCATATCCCTAGAGAGGGGTGACCGACGGCATGACAAACATGTATACAATAGCAAAGAAAATAAAGGGAAAGAAATAGCAAAAAACACACACCATTTTTGGGGGGGGGGGACGGCATGGCCAACCCAATTGCCCAAACGAGTTAGGCACCTGAGTCGGTCACGCTTTCGTCCCTCCGGATGAAACGGGACACCGGAAAGCGGCCGTCTCAACTCAATATACAGCCACGCAAATACGACTAGAGAAATGCTAGCCAAAAAAAAAAATTGTATAGGAAAATCTTACGAGGACGGAAAGGCCAAAAATAGGATACCGGAGAAGTAGCGGCAGAATAAAAGGACGGTAAGAAACCGAGCTAGAAAGGACGAGGAGGGGAAATACCGGAAAGGAAAAAGGACGCCCATCAAAAAGGTAGCCGGACGATCTGGCAAAGGAAGCGTTTCTCACGGGGGCCGTCTTTGGCGCGCCGCCTTTGGCAGCGAGATGCCGAGCGCCGCCGTTGCCAACGACGAGCGGCTGCCCGTTTGGCGGCCGAGAGAAGCGCCGACAGATGACGAGCGGCCGCCGCCAAGATGGCCGACACCGCCGACAGATGTTGCCGGCTGCCGGCGGAAAAGGCTTATTTTTGGCCCCCGGCAAAATCCCGCAAAAACGCAGGAGTAGACGCTCAAAATAAGGAGAGGAGACGCGGAAAGGAGAACGGGAGAGGACCGTACGCCACGTTAAATTCCAGACTGTTCTAAAGGCCGAATTCTGTGGCGTAGGGTGTCGTTTATATCGTCGTGTCTTTTCGATTTTGTGGTGGACAATTTTCGTCCTATCGGGTCCCGTCCGGAGATTCGGCGGTGTCATTTCTCGCCTATATGTTTCTTTTCAGTTTTACGGTGAGCAACGGGAAACAGACGCAGGAGGGCGGGGTCAACGTGACCTTCGATTGGTCGGAGCCGGTCCCGCCCACTCTGGAGGCGGCGGCGGGGGCCCGCGTGCGCCAGGGGGGCCTGGTGACCGTCGGCGCCGACGTCCTTCGCCTGAGCCGCGCCGGAAGCCGCGCTTCCGAGCTGACCTTCGCCGTTGGCCGCGGGCCGCGCTACGGTAGCCTGCTGCTAGGGGGCGTGCCGCTCGACCCCGCCCGCCCCAGCTTCACCCAGGCGGACGTGGACGCCGGCCGTCTGTCTTACCGCCACCGGGGCGGCGCCGGAGTCCCGCCCCTCAACGACAGCTTCGAGTTCCTGCCCGGCGACGGGCGCCACCCGGGCTACTCGCGATTCGGCCGGCCGGAGACCCGGGCGGCCGTCTTTCATATCCACGTGAGTCCCCCGTCCGTTTCCTCTCGACTTTTAAAGGGACCTTGTAGAAAACGAGCGCTACGAGCATAAAAAAGAAAACAAACTACGGACGTTTTTCTTTTCGTTGGGTCATTTTGCAAAGAAAGGAAAGAGAGAAAGCGAGGGACAAAATATGGACAAAATGGGTAGAAGGAAGAAAAGAAAGTCAAAGGAAAGAAGAACTATGAATACAAAAAGGAAAGGAAAATAAAGCAAAATAGTCAAAAGAAAAGGACAACGGAAAGGAATGAAAAGGAAAAAAAGAGAAAAACAAAAAAAGAAAGCGGAAAATAAATAGAGGTGATAAGATAAAGGGGAAACTAAAAAAACATAAAAAGGAAAGAAAAAACAAAAGAAGGCAAGGGGGCAGAAAGAGCAAGATTTAAAAAAAGAAAGATAAGAAAAACGTAACAATGGAAACCCAAATAAAAATATTAAGACAAGAAAGAAAAGTCAACAGGAATAAACAAAAAGAAGGAAAAGTAGATCAAACTAAAAGTACATTGAATAAAAAGGGGGAAAAGTAAAAAACGTCGAGGCAAAAAAGGAAAAATGGCAAATAGGCTAAGAGGAAAATTACAAACGAAAAATCATGACAATAAAAGAAAGGAAAATGGATAAAAATATGAAAAGAAAAAGGTTTGTTTTCTCGATCTTCTAACATCTAAAAAGCCATGTGGCCACAGATGACAGTATTTGCAGAGTTGATCTCCGATATGGTTTTTTTCCTCTTCAATGAGGTCTTTTTACCACAAGGGGGCGCGCCTTCCCTCTCATGACACTTGAAAAAGAAGCGATCCTAAAGAGAACAGCGGCGTTCAGCGGCAGCTGAATGGAACTGCAACTGCTCTCAAAAACGCAATCAATGGATCAAAACAGACGGGAGACTTTTTCAGAAATACTACTACAAAAAAAAACCTATTCCATAAATAGTACTGGATTCAATAACAGTAGAGTATTGCAAGCAACATACTGCACAACCCCAGCGAGACAAAGGCTATACTACACGAATGCAGAAATCGTTTTACTACAGTAATACGACGACAGTACTACACAAACTAGTACAGAAATACAACTACAGAAATAATACTACTCCAGACATAAACACTAAAAAACACTACGACAGAAAAATATTCTAACAGAAATCCTACAGCATCCAACAAAAATACAACAAAATGATGAATACCGCAAAAGGAAATAGTACAAACATCTTTGGCCAGAACGACTAGAAAGCACGACCGAATTTCTAAAGAAAACGCGACGATAATCGGACTTCGGAAATTCTGCAAAAACACCATGACAGAAAAATACAACAGATAGGCTAGCAAAGTATTATCGCGGGTATACTACAGAAATACTACAAAATGATGAAGACTACAAAAAGAAATTCTACAAGAACACAATGACTCAAAAATACAACAGATATGCTAGCAAAGTATTACCGCAGGCATACTACAAAATAATGAATACTCCAAAAAGAAATACTAGCAAAATCTTTCAACTGAAATACTAGCAAATCATCCCCTTGTAATTCGACCAAAACATATGAAAGAAATGCAGTTGTTTTGGACAGTACGGTAATTCTCCTAAAATACCACAAAAATATGTATTTTCGAAAACTAGGGAAACACTCCAATAATACTACAGAAATACACCTGACATACGACGACAGCGATACTATCAAAAGCACAACAAGGGATATATTAGAAATACGACTAAAAATACTTGCAAAATCTCTGTCCTGTTCTTCTCTCCCCCCCTGAGGTGGAGGCAGTGGACCGGTCCGCCCCCATTTTGAGGACTTTGGTTGGCCCCAGCGAGCTCCAACGGCTGCCCGACGGCCGCTGGGCTCTGCCAATCACCTCCAAGCATCTCAGATTCCAAGACGCCCACACGCCGCCCCATTGGCTGCAGTACGCCGTCTTGGACCCGCCCACCTTCGGCCACCTAGAAAACCTACACACAGGTAAGAGGAAGAAAAGAAAACGCTAAAAAAAGAGAGAGAGAAGGACATGGAATCGATGAAGGAGACTATAACAGGATGGGAAGAACAGAAGAAAAAGAAATAAAAAAGAGAGGAGAAAATAAACAAGAAAAAGGGGAAGGAAAAGCAATCAAAAGAAAAAAGGAAGAAATAAATAATAGAAAGAATGAAGGGAAAAAAGAAAAGAAATGAAAGAAAAAGAGAAGTAAGGGAGAAAAAAGTGGCAAAAAACCCATAAAATTAAAAAAGCAAAATTTGATAAGCAAAAAAGAAAAAAAAGAAAGATGTACGAAAGAAAGGTTTGGTAGACAGTCAGTCAGGAGAGATGACATCAATACATTTTCAACTTGCAAGGAGAACAGGACAGAACTCTACAAAACATTCGGATAAAAAAATTGCAACACGCTCTAAAAGCCTTCGCACGAGCTCTGTGATAGAGCCCCCCTAAAGGGTGTCAACATCAAAAATGGATCCCAAAAATGGACCGTTTACCAAAAAGGCCTAAAAACAAACAAAAAAAACTTGACGAGAAGTATAAGAGAAAAAGAGCAAACATTGCCCAGTAGAGGAACTTAAAACCCTCCCAAAATTGACACAAAAATAGACCAAGAACCATGACAAATAGACCGGAATCATCCAAAATAGGATTTAAAAGGGCCGCCTATTGATGAGAAGGCCGACACAAAAACCAAATACCCAAAAAGTGCCACAAAAACGGGACATAAAAACCAGCATCCTGTGGCATGTCATTCATCCGACACTAAAATCCAATCGGACATCCCGAGACATCCCGATCTCGCCGTAGACGGTCTTCGTCTTCGTGGACGAGTCGCATCAGGTGCTAGCATATGTTTAGCACGGTCGCGGCTAACCTCTGTTTTTTGGGTCAGGGGGCTACGTGCGAGGACGTTTCACGCAAGGCGACGTGGACCGACGCTCGCTGGTCTTTGTGGTTCCCACCCACGTGGACTCCACCCGAGACAGCTTCCGGTTTCGAGTCAGCGATCGGGCGGGGAACGCCGCTCCCCCGGGAACGTACGTTCCTCTCGCGCGCTAAGCTAACCGCGATCCGACGTCGCTCTTTCCATTGGCGCGCTTTGCTAGCTGCTATCAAATGTCGATCGTTCCTTCGGCAGGCTGGATCTGTCCTGGTCCCGGATCGAATTGTCGGCCGACTGCTACCGGATCTGCGAGTCGGCCGGGACGCTACCCGTCCGGATCCGAAGGCGGGGGAAGAGCGCCGAGCCGGCGTACGTCGCCATACAGGTGGGGGCGCTGCTAAGCGCGAACGCAAGCGGAGGTTTACAGCCGGGTGTCTTCTTCAGGTCCGAAACGGGACGGCCAAAGCGGGTCTGGACTTCACGCACGGCACTTCGCGACTCGTACAGTTCGATCCAGGTGAGAACCCGGGGAAAGAGCCGACGGGATGGGGATCTTGCGGGGTTTTTTTGCCCTCGGGGTCAGGAGAAGAAGTCGGAGACCCGTGCGGAGACGCCACATTCCGAGAGGAACGGTGAAGATCTTTTCGGAGCGGACCGTATTGCCTCGCCCCACGAATCCGCACGAAAGCACAGAGAAATTTGACGGAGAGGGAGACGTCATTTATTGATATTCGTCGGCGTTCAAACAGCCTTCTCGTTCGTCTAAGAGACGATCGGCTTTCTTATACCCTCCGGAGCGGACGCATCCCGTCAACCATATCACGTGTTGTTTTTCTCTTACCGGGCGCATACTTCCCAGAATCGACCCATCTCAGCCGATACCGTTTTGCAATCGTCCACACGTTTCTCATCAAAAGTTGCCGTGACCCAGCCAAGTTCCCGTCAGCTTTGGTGTTCCAAACCGAACAGGGTATTATCGCTGCGCTGACATTTAACCTCGGGAGAAACGAACCCCCGATTTCCTGTTTAAACAAATGTGTCCTCGTTACGTCGATAAGCTCTGACTTCATGATTCCGCAACATTCTCACCCTTTTCTAGACCAGGATCCAGAAGGCAAGGTCCTTATCCGAGGGATCGTTCCTCCTGCGGTTAACTGGGTAGATCTCGGGGCACAAAAGGTCCCGAACGCTTCGGCAGCTCGGGTGACTTTCACCGGAAGCGGATGTTTCCTAACCGTAGGGCGGGAGACGCCGTTCCTCGACGAGTCCGATCGAGAAACAAAAGCCAGAGTTAATAGTAACGCGCGGACGGGAGGACCCCGACGCCGCCGAGACTCATCGTAGGGTGATTTTCCCGGCAGGGGTGCGGGAGAAAACGTGGAACGTCTACCTGAAAGCCGACGGCCTGGAGGAGAACGACGAAGACTTTGCCGTGGCTCTGCGGGACCCCGAGAACGCCGTCTTGGGACGCGCCGTCTCGGCCCTGGTGGTGATCGTGGACCCCGGAGCAGGTGAAACGATTAAGACCCGAGCGGTTCGGGGCCGGCGCGCGAAAACAGAAATGAAACCAGAAACGATGGCATCGGGAGGCATTGGAAACGGGACCGAGTTTAAGACCCCTGATTTAGGCAATCGTCCTGGAACAGTGTTGATAAATGTAAGATTAAAGAAGTGCAGTGGGGAAAAAACCCTAAGCCTAACCCTTGAATGCCCTTAGGCATCGTTGACATATACTTCACTGAGAAATATTGTACTTGACCTCGGATCATTTAAACCAGGAACAAAGTAACAAACAAACGAGGGCTCGCAAAACAAACAACGTGTCCAAACAATATCAACTTCAAAATATCCAAACATAAACAAACGGGAACAGAAAATGCAAGAAATCAAGTAACAAACGAACGAGGGGTCGCAAAACAAAGAACACGTCCGGGTAAAATGAAACCTGACACTATCCAAACTAGAAAGAAAGACAACACCGGAACAGAAAATGCAAGGAATTAAGTAGCAAACAGACGAGGGGTCGCAAAGCAAAGAACAAGTTCGGGTAAAATCAAACCTGAGACTATCCAAACCATAATGAAAGAACACCAGGAACAAATAAGGCAACGAATAAAGTAACCAAATTTCAAATTCCAAATTGAAAAGAAAAAAAGAAACGAAAACGACCCGACGACGCGTTCTGTCGGAAATGTCCTTATAAGGGCGGGACGGGTGTGCGCTCATCGGACACACCTGCGGCCCTAACGTGTCCGCTATTCAAAACGGAACGGACTCGGGACTAGCGAGCTTTCCAACCTCTCCCCGTCAGGACGTTGCCATCCGGACCGGGAGAAAAGTGCCGAAGCTCCTCCCTTTCCTCCCCCGGCCCCGCCCACGCCGGCCACGCCCCGGGCGACCCCGACCGCTCTGCCGCCGGCGGAAGACGACGCCGTCTTGAAAGCGGAGACGGAGCTTTTGTGGGAGGAGAGCACCCACCCGCCCAGAGGCGACGTCCCCAACCGGCGCCCCTTCGCCGCCGACCAATCGGATCCCGGACTCCGAGGGGGCCGGGTAAGCGGGCCGGCCGTTTCCAGGGAGGTCTCTCTCGCCCGGGTCGATCTAACGTTTTGCGTGTCCTCAGGTGCTGCCGGCGGGAGACCGGCCGAAAGTATGGACGGTAAGACCCAAAGACAACCTGGACCTGAAACCGGAGTCATCCCGAGAATATTCGACCCAAAGTTAGGTTTTCTGGGCGGATGCAGTTCAAGGGACTTAAGAACTGAGGGAGGGGTAGGGTGCTTAAATTGGGGATGGGATTTCATAAAACCGATGAGAAAATACCAAACATGGGCTCACAAAACAAATAACATGTCAAAACAATTCAGGACATGAATCCAAATCAGAATGTGGATCGGGACGTCATTCAGAAACAGAGCCCGAATCCAATTTTGGACACGGATCGGGACGTCCTGAATCGAATCAGTCAGATTATGAATGTGAATCGGGACACGAATCAGTCGAATAGGACCAGAATCGGAGCAAGAACGGAATCGTAACGTGAATCGGAACCGCAGCCCGAATCAAATCAGAACCTGTATCGGAACGGAATTTTGGACTCACTTCGGAATCTTGGCCTGATGAATCGACTTCTCCTCCATCAGTTCCACAGTCTGACTTCTCTCCGGTCGGAGGAGGCGGTAGAAGCCCTACCGGCCGTCGGAGCCGCGAACGGACGCGGCCCAGGTAGCGCCCCTCGGATGGAAAACGACCGAAGCGAGAAGAAGAAGAAGAAGGCGGAGTCGCACCCTCGCAAAGTATGACCGTCGGCTCATTTTCTTCAAGTTTCTGCGTCCGCTAGCCGGTTTGAATTTTCGGGTGTTTTTGGAGGCGCGTAAGCGAGCCGGCTTGTTTGCGTGTTGCAGAAAGGTGACGGAGGCTGCAGGGAGGGCTGGAGCTACCACAGGGGGCGCTGTTACCTGGCCAGCTCGTCCGTCGGCAGCTGGGCGAGCGCGCGGCGCTATTGCTCCTTCCTGTGAGTCGGCCGAGCGAGCTCATCGAAGCTAGGCTAAGATAAGCTAAGCTAAGGTGCTATCGTCGGACAGGTGGGCCGGCAGCCTGCCGAGCGCGGCTTCCCGACAAGATCTGGCCTGGCTCTGGAGGTTCGCCGGCCGGAAGCCGTTTTGGATGGGGGGGTCGGTGACCGCGGACACGCCCCGAGGTATGGAAACGAAACGGAAAAAAAGGAGAAAGAGAAGATATGGGGATTCCTTTTCTCCTCTTTTTTTCGTCTTTTTCTCTTGCCCTATTTGTTTCTCATCTTTTTTGACTTTCTTTCCATTTTTCCTCTTTCTCCTCCTTATTTTCCTCTTTGTCTTCTCTTTTTTTCGATTCTATTTTTTTACTGTTTCTTTTCTTCATTCCACTTTGGTTGTTTTCTTTATTTCTTTACTTTTTCTCTATTCTTTGTTTGACTTTTTTTCTTTACCCATTCTTTTAAAACGTTTTCCTTATTTTTTTATCTCTTTCTTTCAGTTTATTTTTTTAACCTTTTCCTTTTTACTCTGGTTTTACTTTCGTTTTTTTTGCTCTCCTTTTCCCATTTCCTTTGAACCGATAAACGTCAGGTGTGTTTTTCAGGAACGGGGGCTCCCGACTGTCCCCTGGCCGAGAACGCGTCCCGCCGGACGAGCGGCGACTGCGGCCCCCGCACGCTGCACGCTTTCATCTGCGAGGCCCCGGCGCCCGTTAGCGTTAGCGCCGGCGCTAACGCCTCGTCGACGCCCCCCGCGACGCGGTAGACACGAGCGGAGGATTTTTGGGGCGACCGGCCGAGTGCATCGAAACCCCGCTCGGCGTCGCCGACGCCGTCAACGCGCTCAAACGTCCATATGGCAATAAAACGGCAGCCGTCTCCAAACCGGAGCATCGTTCTCGAATACCGACGTCTGAAAAAGGCTCCCTCCGTGGCATCGGTGACCCTTTACCGAGGACCGTATTCGGGCAACGGGTTCCGCCGTCATTCGACTAACGAGAATTCTTTGAAGCGGAAGAAAGGTTTTTCTCCAGGAAGGTTGCGAAACGGCTCTCGGCTTCGGGAGGCCGTCGGATCCTTTTCCGGAACCCGTCCGGCGCGGTGATCGGGAAAAGGCAGGAAAAACCCCGTTCGGTCTTCCCAAGGGTCGGCCGCAAGCGCTTCCGAGCTACTCCTTTCGACCGTTCGCCGCGCCATTTGGGACGGACGGGTTCTCCTTCGCTAATACGCGGAGGTGCCGACCCGCGCTTATATATATTTTCCTGGAGATGACGGTAACGCGCCCGCTCGCCAGTCTTGCCACAGAGTATGGCGTCCCTCGGCCGCACAGGGGCTCACGGGGACCGGGATCGCTGGCAGTTTCGGGATCTTTTGTAACGTCCGCGATGATTTGACGGTCTTGCCGTATGCTAAATGTTTGCAACAGCTGCTTTACCAATAAATGACATTTTGGAAATAAGCGTAAATCATCTGCATTTCTCTAGCGCTTTTCAAGTCAATGAAGAGCTCCCAAAGCGCTTTACAATGTGCTTCACACTTACCCATTCACACACCGATAGCAGCGTCAGCCATTCCAGGCAGCTACCTGTTTATCAGGGGTATTAGGGACTCAGTGTCTTGCCCAAGGACACTTCCACATACAACACCAACCTGCGACCTCTTCAGCACCTAGAAAAGAACCTTGAATAAAACAAAGAAATTGGGATCTTGAACAGAACCGTTTGGATAGAAAAACAACACTGGTTGAATTTTTACCGCGGATTAGATTCCAAGTGGCAGCACGGCGGGGCAGTGGTTAGCACCCGTGCGGCACAGTTCTGAGGTCATGAGATCGAACCTCCTGTGTGGAGCTTGCATGTTCTCCCTGCGCTTGCGTGGGCTTCCTCCGGGCACTCCGGTTTCCTCCCACATTTCAAAATCATGCATGTCAGGTGAATCGGCCGGTCCAAATTGTCCCTCGGTGTGAACGAGTGAGCGAATTGCCCGTTCCTGCGATTGACTGGCAAGCAGTTGAGGGTGTCCCCCTGCCCACTGCCCAAAGATAGCTGGGATGGGCTCCGGCAACCCCGCAACCCTACTGAGGATAAGGACAGCAGATGATGGATGGATGGAAGATTCCAAGCGTTGGTGTCATTTGATAGAACCCCCTTAAAATCCCGGCACCACGAGGTGGACTTTGGTGACGTCCTCTGCGGTAGAGCGGCAAAGAATCCTCACGTCCAGCGACCCGATCGGAAGGCGGCGTGTCCGGGTTCAGACACCGCTCCGGGACGCCCGTCGGCCGCTTTAGACCTCGGTCTTGTCCGCTGGCCGGATGCTCTCTGAGCCTCTTCGCTGGCCCAAAAGGAGCGAAATTCAATACTGTGACCGGCTTCCTGGGCGACTCGTTGTCAAGGCAACCTGGACAATTCAGCGTCGTATCTGATGCACATGTTCTCACATAGCGAGAAGCGTTTTCGAGCACTTTAGCCAAAAACATTTTGCTTGATTTCCTTTTTGACATTCTTCTGCCCGAGTACAGGCGAATGGGTTGACTAGTCTACTCCTCCGGATAGAGAAGGGCTCTCGCAATCCTTCGAGCCGCAGCCCCTAAATCTCAAGGGGGTTTCGGAGCAGACTGTGTATCCGCCTGGCTCCAAAAATATACACAAATAACAGAGAACTTTGACAGAGAGGGAGACGTCGTTTATTGATATTCGTCAGCATTCAAACAGCGTTCTCATTCGTCTAAGAGACAATCGGCTTTCTTATACCCTCCGGAGCAAAAACATCATGTCAGATATATCACATGTTGCTTAGTGCATCCTCTCGCGATGACGCGCTAGTTTTTCTCAAAGTGCATGCTTTCGAGAATTGACAAGAATGTTCCTCTCAGAATCGACCCGTCTCAGCCGATACTGTTTTGCGATCGTCCACATGTTACTCATCAAAAGTTGCCGTGACCCAGCCAAGTTCTCATCAGCTTTGCTGTTCCAAACCAAGCGGAGTATTATTACTTCGCTGACATTTAAACTCCTGTCCAAGCCTGGAATTTCCCGTCTAAACAAATGTGTCCTCATTATGTCGATAAGCTCCGACTTTACGATTCCACGACCGGGGCTCGGACTAGTAAGTTCGCGGGAAAGAAAAGTGAGAAAAAGAAGGAAAAGACGAAAGAGAATGAGTTAAAAGAAGAGAAATGGAAAAAAGGGAGAGGGTGACAAAGAAAGAGAAATCAAGAGGAAGAAAAAGACAGAAATTTAGAGAGGGATAGATGAAGAAAGGAGAAAGAAGAGGATGAAGAGGAAAACGAGAGAGAAATAGACGGATGGAAAGAAAAATAAAATACTACTCCAGTTGCTTTGCGAGTGGTGCCTAGCACCACACCCTTTGTCGGAGTGAGGGGACCTCAAGCGGACCCGTTTCGGAGCGCAGCTCGTTTTTCTCTTGCGCTTCTCTCTGTGTTGCCTCGCCGGTTGGATGAAAACCCTCAGAGAGACAAAAAAGCCGTTGATCTTCAAAACGTTTTTATTGGTCGACGTGAAAAAAAGAAGATGACAAAGAAGAAAGCAAAGAAGAAAAGAAGAGTAAGGGAAGGAGAAAGAAAGAAGCGAAAGAAGGGGAACAAGCGCCCCCTAGCTGAGGACTTTGTGGTAGGGGTAAAAGTTCAGGCCGGAGATGAAGGTGCGGAGGTCGGTGACGGGCGTGGCGGCCATCTTGAGGGCGGGTGAGGTCAGCGGCAGGAAAGTGAGCGAGCCCACCTCGCCGTAGGAGGAGTGGGCGGGGTCGAGGGGTGCGGTCCCGGGGTCCGCGCTCGCCGCCCGGGGCTCGGGGCTCGTCGCCCGGGGGGCGTCACCCTCCTCCGCGCCGAAGCCGACCACCTGGCCACAAAAACGCCTTCCGAATAAATAGACGGCATCTAGTCGACGAGTGAGGGGTCATAGGGTGTAGGAGCCGGCTCCCCGCCTATCAGGACCCTTTTGAAATAATCACCGATCTTTCCCAACCCAAACTGATTTCTGAATTCCTCCCTCCGAGATAGCCATGCGTAATTGGCAAATGAAACTATCGGATAGTGACGCGCAATACGAGCCGGCTCTCGAAAGGGAACGACGGATGTCGGCTCCCCGACGATCAAGACCCGGTTCCTTCGGAGGTAGCGACGTGCGATCGGCAAACGTAACGCCCCGACGAGCCGGCTCCCGGCAGCGGAGGACAGGAGTCGTCTCCTTTCGTGATAGCGATGTGTCATCGGCCAACGTAAAATATGTATGAATTGACTCTGGAAGTTAATGGCGGGAGCCGGCTCCCCTCGGGGATCACGACGTGACGTAAGGCCCCTACGAGCCGGCTCTCGAAAGGGCACGACGGAAGTCTGCTCCCCGACGATCAAGACCCGGATCCCTCGGAGGTAGCGAGGTGCGATGGGCAAACGAAAAGCCCCTACGAGTCGGCTCCCTTCGTGATAGAGATGTGAAATTGGCCAACGTAACATCTGTATAAATTTATTCTTGGAAGTCTATGGCGGGAGCCAGCTCCCCTCGGAGATAGAGACGTGCGATCGGCAAACGAAAGGCCCCTACGAGACGGCTCCCGTAAGCGAAGGAAGGGAGCCAAAAGAGCCGCTCCTTACGTGCACGCTAAGCTTGCGTCCGTGGTCCCGGTGTCGGCGGAACCAAGCCAGCAGGTCTCGGCGCGTCAACTCCTTGAGGGCGGAGATCTGCGGGGAAGACGGGACGGGATTGGCGGCGGGTCGGACAGGGGCGGGGTTACGGGACCCACCTCCATGCGTAGCCTGGGAAAGAGGAACTGCCTGGTGAGGACCTCGAACCAGTTCCTGTCCACTTCCTCTCCCAGGTGAGCGTCTTCGCACTCTTTGAGCTTGACCAGCGCCGTCACTTGGGCGGCGAAGGCCTCTTCGCTCAAAGACGCCAAAATCTCGCCGAAAGAGCGCAGGAATTCCTCCATCTTGGCCTCCACCAACTCCGTGCTAGACCACGCGCACGCGCAGACACAAACACACAACATCTACATGCTAACGAGTACATGGTAAAGACCGAATGCTAACGTTTACGTGCTAATGACTACGTGCTAACGACTTAATGCTAATCACTACATGCTAACGGGTAGATGCTTACAAAAAGATGCTAAGGAGGAGATGCTAAAGACTAAATGCAAACGACTATACGCTAACAGGAGGTTGCTTACGAATAGATGCTAACAAGGAGATGCTACAAACTAAATGGTAACAACTATATGCTAACAGGTAGATGCTTACAAATAGATGCTAACGAGGGGATGCTACAAACAAAATGCTAACGACGACATCCTAACAACATCGACATGCTAACGAGAAATGAAATGAAATGATCTGCATTTTATATAGCGCTTTTCAAGTCAATGACTTCCCAAAGCGCTTTACATTGTGCTTCACATTTCCCAATAGCGGCCTTGCAGCCATGTAAGGCGCTAACCTGCTTATTGGGGGTATTGGGGTTTCAGTGTCTTACCCAAGGACACTTCGGCATGTAACACGGACAAGCCGGGATTCGAACTGGGATCCCTTAATCCTAAAACGATCGCTCTACCTCCTGAGCTACTGCCGCCCCCAACAAGTACATGGTAAAGAAAGGAGAGGATCTCCTTTCGTTATTTCTTTCTTCCTTTTTGCGTGTCCCTATTTCTTTCTCTCTCTCTCTCTCCGTCTCATTTTCGTTACTTTTCACGGCGTCAAAGCCGTCCGGCTCGGCCGAGGTCCCGACCTGAACTTGGTGGCCTGCGTCTCCACGGTAACGGAGAATCCCAGGATCCCCGAAGTGTTCCTGCAGGAGGGGTACACGTGGTAGCTGCGGCGCGCACACACACACACACACACACAAAAAACGCATGAAAAGAGAACTTGTCGAGCGCCAGTCGCCACCGGGGGGCGCCGCTCACCCCAGCGTCTCTTTGGTCCGCAGGAAGTCGAAGCAGGGCTCCTCCATGTGCATCTGACGCAAAACCAGATCCACGCGTTAACTACCGTCGGGGGGGAAAGACGGCTCGAGGTGGAAACCGGGGGAGGGAGGAAAAAAAAATAGGATGGGGGGGGGGAAAAGAACAAAAACTGAAGAAAAAAAGATACAAGAAAACGAAGGAAGTACGAAGTCAAAAAGATTCAAATGAAGAAAAAAAGAAGAAAAAAAAGCTTAAAAAGGACAAAAATAAAAGGAAAAGAAAAAAAAACGGAAGAAAAAAAAATAAACTGAGGAGAAAAATTACAAAGAAAACAGAAAACAAGGGAAATAAGAATGGAGGTAAAGGAAAAGGGGGAAAGACAAAAATAAAAGGAAAAAAGTGAAAAGGAAAACGGGGGAAAAATATGTTTAAAAAAGAAAGAAGGAAAAAAGCGAGCCAAAAGGAAGCAAAATATGAGAATAAATGAGTAAAGAAAAGACCAAAGAAATAAAGGACAAAAGAATTAAAAACAATAATAGACAAAAGCTAGAAAAAAGGGAAGCGAAATAAGAGAATGACTAAAAAGAGGAAAAAAGAAAAAAGCTAAGCCAAGTAAAGGAGGAGGAAGAAGGAAAGAAAGAAGAGGAAAAAAGGGATAGAAAAGAAGGGTAAAGGGCAAAATAGGTTGAAAGAATGACAGGAAAGAGGTGAAGAAGAGAGAGAGTAAAATCTTCCGACTGACCACCATGAGTTCCATGAGGGCGTGCTCCCTCAGCTTCTCCGGGCCCGACTAGAAGGAGGCGGCAAAAGAGGTGACGACGGGAGAAGCGGAGCGCTCCGAAGAGGCCGGGGCGCGTCTCACCTGGTAGTAGAGGGTGACCTCGGAGTTGGCGTCCGTCTTGTTGAGAGACCGGACCTTGCACAGGTGATGTCCCGTCGGGATCTCCGCCACCCGGAAGGAGACGCGCACCTCCTCCGCCGCCTCCGGGGGGCAGTAATCCAACTCCCTGCAAGCGTTTCGGCCGTCAGCCCATAAGGAAGGCCTTTGCCCCCGAAGGGGGCGGGGC
Organism: Urocampus carinirostris; assembly: GCF_059441175.1. Taxonomy (NCBI): domain Eukaryota; kingdom Metazoa; phylum Chordata; class Actinopteri; order Syngnathiformes; family Syngnathidae; genus Urocampus; species Urocampus carinirostris. The sequence goes on along the minus strand of NC_142360.1, from coordinate 41,745,605 downwards.
CACGGCGGCACAACTCACTCTATAAAGTAGCGCAGGAACTCCTTCGACTCCTGCCGGGAAGTAGACGTCGCGGGTCAGGTGGGCAAAGGTAAGCTAAGAAATGTTCTCGTACGACGATATTTCAGGTTCGAAACTTATCGAACCGGGTGTCGCGAAAATAGTGCCCCCTTTCCTTACGGTAAATACTCTCGAAGCTTTGTACAGTTTGGCCCGTTCTTCCTTGCTCAACAGCCCATTTTTGTAGTATTTTTGAGGACATATTAGGTACGATAGTCATTTATTCTTTTCAGAACGTTTAGAACACTCGATATCGAATTTCGGAGTATTTCCGTAAAAGTATTTTCGTCTCTGAACGAATTCGTCGCTATAAGCCTTCGGTACCGTCCGTAATCACGGGAAATGTGAACTTTCTACCAAATAAGACCGACGAAGCGGCCGTGCTGGTGAAAAACATCAAAGCGTACGGGGAGTGCCGTTTGCTGTGTTTTACAGAAACGTGGCTCACGTCTAGCATCCCGCAGGCTAACGTGGAGCTATCCAGAGACAGAGACACAAAAGTCTGCGGGAAGCGGAGAGGAGGCGGACTGGCTATCTACGTGAAGACGAGGCGGTGTCACCCTGGGCACAAAGGTTTCCATCTGCCGCAGGGACGTGGAACCTTTGGCCTAGCCGCTGTTGCTAAACTACAACACAGCACCCTGAGGCCGTCCCGATAATAAATGACAAAAGGATACTGCTGGAAGTGTGAATTTCCCTACAGGGGATAAATAAAGTAGCTATCTATCTATCAAAAGGCTTACGGGGGTGCGAGAGCACTCGGGTGAGTCGCTTTGCCGCCCCTCGCGGTCAGTCTGAATTCACACGAATTCCGGTCCTCGGGCTCGTCACAGTCATTTTGAAGAGACTTCTTTGACACGGTCGTAGACACGGAAAAAGGGATCGTAGCTCCGGGGGCCCCTGGCGGCCGCACCCTCGGCTGAAAACCCACAGAACGAGGACAAAAGACGGCTATTCTACGTGGGAACTACGACATCGGCGACGCGACAGCGAAAGCGGTTCCGCCTTCTCCCCTCGAGGCTCGCTGCCCGGCCGAAACCACGCTTTCTTTTTTCAGACTCTCGGTTTCGCGACCGGCTCTTTTTCAACCTTCGAGAACGTAGTCGACTCGTTGATAGTTTGTCGCGCTCGACTTTGCGTAAAAACCTTCCGACGAGCTCAAATTGTTAAGGGGACCTCCGAAAACCCGCCCTCTTTTTTCCTGGATTATTTTGTTTCGCTTCGTATATTTTTATTTGCGGTTTTCCGGCCCCCCTTTTTTCGGAAGCGGTTCGGGAAGAGCAGTCGGGCAGCGGGCCGGGTACTCACGGCGGCCGTGAAGTTTCCCTGCACGAGTCCTTCCACGAAAAGTTCTTGTTTCAGCGCTCGAGCGAAGCTCAGCAGCTCGTCGACTTCCAATCCCGCCGACAGGGCCCGGTACTTTTCCGTCAGCGACCATCGATGGCGTTCCAGCATCAGCAGGCGCACGTCCCTGTCGGCGAAGGTGCAAAGAGTATTGACGGTCGGGTCCCGGCGGTCGGGTCCCCGGCGCTCGGTCCCGAGTTTAAATATCAGCGAAGCTGTCAGGAAGTTGGCTGGGTCACGGCGACTTTTACTGAGAAACACGTGGACGATCGCAAAACGGTATTGGCTGAGATGGGTGGATTCTGAGAGGAACGCTGTCAATTCTTGGAAGCATGCACTTTGCGAAAACCAAGCGCGTCATCGGGAGAGGACGCACTAAGCAACATGTGATATTTCTGACGTTATGTTTTTGCTTCAGAGGGTATAAGAAATTCTAGACGAAGGAGAACCCTTTCTTGAACGCCGACATGTATCAATAAACAACTTCTCCCTCTCCTCTCCCGTCAAAATTCCTCTGCTCTTTGTGCATATTTCAGGGGCTTGTTTCACGGGCTGCTCCGAAAGGTGATTCGGGATGGCGAGCCTTTTCATAGCGGAGCGTTCCCTTTCGCGTTCCCTTTCGCGTTCCCTTTCGCGTTCCCTTACGGAAAGCGAGGTCAGCCATCAGCCATGAGACCGATCGGAATCGGAGACGGTCGTTTGTCGAGCGCGTTTCGTATCCCGCTAATTCTCAAAACGGGTCGCCGTCGCTATCGTACCGCGTTCCGGCCGTTGGATTTCGTCAAATACGTTCCGCAAAGAAAGAAGGGGAAAAAAAGGAGCGAAAGAAAGGCGTTCCTAAACAAAAGCAGAAAAAGGAAAGGGTGAAAAGAAAGGATAGGGAGAAAAAAGGAGAAAGAGGGGTACTTGGCCAGCCTGTCCGGCTTGATGAGTAGGTTGAAGTAGGTTTTCCCGAGCTGCTGGCAAAACATGGCGAAGACGTCGGGGTCGGAGTGGAAGCGGGCCAGGTGCTCCCCCACCAGCCTCAGCAGCAACTGGGAGCCCAGGAGAAGAAGAGGGAGTTGAGGGACCCCGGAGGACAAAACGGGCGGGCGCTCGGAGGTCCGGACTCACGGGGAGCTTGTGGTCGAATCCCTTGAGGCCGAGGACCAGTCCGTGTTCGCCCGCCGCCAGTTTGTACTCCAGTCGGGCCACGTCCGCCTCGTAGGCCGCCTCGGCCAGGTTGTGGGCCAGGATGTTCACCAGGAGGTCCGTCAGGACCAGGCTGGAACGGGACCCGGACAATTTCTTCATTCGTCGGGAGAAATACGTGAGGTTTCACCTTTGCCCGTTTTCTCTCCCTCTTCTCCGTATATTTCCTTTTTATTTGACTTTTTTTTGCTACCTTTTTCATATTTTTTGAACCTTCTTTTTCTTTGCTTTTTCTCACTTTTGACTGTCTTCCTCTCCTTTTTTCTTTCTATTGCCTCTTTCCTTGTTTCCTCTTCCTTTCTTCTTTGACTCCCCCTCCTTGTAATCCCTGCAATAGTATTTCTAGAGTACCGTATTTCCCGCACTATGAGGCGCACCTAAAAGCCTTTATTTTTTTTCAAAAACTGACCATGCGCCTTATAATACAGTGCGCCTTATATCTGTATCAATATTAAGTCGCAAAGTCTTGCAACCAATCCAAGCAGCCGCCGACTCGATTTTCCCCCCAAAGGTGAAGTCGTCCGCGGTGTATGCTGGGATACATAGGCCGGCGTTGCATTTCCCAGCCAATGTGTCAATCATCATTTGAATCGATCACGTTTGGCTAAAGTAATTCGGAGGTAAAGGAGGCGGATCCTTTTTATCATTTACAGGCTCGCTCAGGCTAAAGGGGCAAAACAAAGCCTGCGATTGGCCAAAAAAGATGAATGTGAATAGCAAGTTTGGTTGTCTACGGCATAGAGAAAACATGTTTTACTATTCTGTATTTGTAAATATTTTACTCTCCTGGATTGACTACACTCACGGATATAAGAGGACCACGGTTGCACATTATTATTGAACACAACGACTTCGGTGAGCTACTCCGGCTATATATTTTCCCAGTATCTTGTTTCAGAGGGATCTCGATGTTTCTGTGATGACTCTTTTTTTAAATGAAACTCAATTCCAAGTGTTTATTGTCATATGCACAGTAAAGTTGCTAGCGAAAAAGAAAATAGAAACTAAGGAATGGTTGGCATTTCTTGAATCCCAAGACTTTAACCTTCCAAATAATATTTGGAACCATGCATTTGAGTGACATGGTACGGACACCGCATCCGCACGTGTTCTCGACACGTATTTGCGTCTTTGCAAGCTTTCTAAATGTTAAGGGGGTAATCAGTTGGACTGAACTATCTGACTGTTTTGTCCACGTTACCATTGTAGCGCCTTATAATCCGGTGTGCCTTATGTATGGAAGATATAGGACCAAAAACTATTTTTCGGTGGTGCGCCCTATAACCTGGTGCGCGCTATTGTGCGGAAAATACGGTAGTATTTTTGTATCATAGTATTACTGCAGCCGTCATTTTCTAGTCCTGTGATAGTATTTTTGTCGTTTTTCACAGTATTTCTCCAACAACGTTTCTGTTTGATAGTATTCCTGTCATGTTTTCAACTTGAAGGGACCGTGCGTCATATTTAGCGTCTCCTAGTGGCCCCAAAGAAACTTTCGTTCGGTCAACAAAACACGCCGAATTGAATACTAGATCAAAAAATACTCAAACTACCGTACGGATGTTGATTTTTATAAATATTGGTAGGTGGGGAAATGGAAATCCCCGATGACGTCGCCGCCGCGTCCGTCCGGCATCTTACCGCGGACCTTAGACGACGCGATGGCATCGAGAGGCTAAATAGGACACCGAAAAGAAAAGGGACGCTCTACGGTCTAGAGTGTGTGTTTTGCTTCTTACTTCTTGGGACTTTTCTGGATCAAAGGCGAGATCAGGTGGAAGCGAATGTACGCTGGAAAAGGACACAACAAACGAGGGAACGATTACAAGACGCGAAGCAGAAAAAAGTCAGACATAGAGACCACGAGGTATAAATCATTCCTACGGGAGGTCGTTTTTGTGCGTCTCTTCGGATGGATCGGGGGAGGTGAAAGGGACTTACGGGTTGCGCTTGAGAAAAAGTGCAGCGTGCGGCGCTTCGCCATTCTTGCGATCCGACGTTAATTATTGGGCAGTTTATCGGACGCTATTATTATTGAGATAAGATGGCCTAGGAAAAGCCGTGAAAAGAATCTGCGCGCGGGAATGAGATTTGCCGATATCGCCGCGTCGTTGCGATACGCGCGAGCGGCCTTTTTTTCTTCGACTGTGAATGTGCGCGTATCCTTCCTCTTTCCTGTCTTCTTACTTGCTTTGGAAAGAAGAATGTGTTATCTTTTAGAAGCGTGTGTGTGTGTTAAGCCCTCGCCATTTTTTGGACGAGCGTGCGTGTTAATGGCTCGCGGCCGTTTCTCTGCTGGGAGGAGTGAGTGCTATTCGCTCTCCGTTTGCGATTTCACTTTCTTAACTTTATAACGATACTCTGTTATTCTTTTGGTTTGCGAAGGCGTGTGCGGGGATAGTCCCGCGCCCAGAGAGTTCGCGCGTTAGCGGCCGTCAGCCAAAATGTGCACGCCGACGGAGTTCGCTTTTGTAAACTCAAAAGTGCGCGGTCGGAGCGTGTTATTATCGTGTCGAGCGCGGGAGAAAAGGACAAAATGAATGAAACGGGGATACACTTACTCTCTCGCCCACGAAGAAACATTGTTAAAACGGAATAAACGGAAGCATAAAATGAATGAAACAAGATGCGATACGAGATGTAAATCGTTGCGGAAAGTAGTCGTCCCAAAAAGTGCAAGGATCGGTGCCTTTATGTGGATCGGGAAAAAGAAAAAAGGGAATAAAAGGAGGACGCGGAGGGGAGGATTGTTGTTGTCTGTTTGATGTCTCAAGGTTTGCGGGAGTGAAGAAACTCAAGACAATGCGGGCCATTCGAGGGGGAAGGTTAAGTCCGCCTCAGAACTGAATTATCATTAAGGGGAGGAGCTGGAATAAACTGCTTGTGTCCAGCAGAGGGAGACCTCGGGGGCTTAGTGGACCACTGGTCAAACTGGGGAATAGGCAGAAAAGAATGGAAAAAAACAAAAAGGAAAAGAAGGGATCGAGAGCGCCGTTTTACCTTTGGGTATCTTGAACTTGTCGTCCTTCTTGTACCAGAGACATCCGCGCGGCTCGTCCCAGATCTTGACGGGAAACTCCGATTCGGGCCGGTCCGACGCCTTCAGCCCGAATTCCGACGCTGGGGAGGGGGCGGAGCCGCCGTGCGGAAACAAGGCAGGGGGCGGAGACTCAGAAACCGCGACCGGGGATTTTTTTACCGTCCGTCACGCACCGATGAACTTGTTTTCGGCCGGCAGGCGGAGTTCCGGGTTCGGTTCCAGGTCGGACGTCCAACGTCGAGCCCACTCGGGCGCCACGTCTGAGGAAGAAAAATGCCCCCGTGATCGCAAACGCCGCGTTTCCCTCCCGAGGACTTATAATACGAAAGGGAGAAAAAAGGAAAAAAAAACGGGACGAAAAGAAAAAAAGTCACGTCGACACAAATAGAAAAGAAAAAGGAACAAAAACAATTTCCATTAAAAAAGGACAAAAGGAAAATAATCAAAAGAAAAAGAAATAGAGACCGGTCCACCGCCACCCTGAAAAAGCCAAAGTGCTATGATTCTCGTTACCCTTATAAGGACCCCCGACCTAAACCCCAAAAAGGAAAATCGATCAACGAAATCAAAAGAGAAAAGGGAAAATATACACAAAAAGGAAAGACTATCCCGTCCTATTCTATTCTCCACTCGGGGCGACGAGTGTAGCGCACCTTCCGTGCTGTAGAGGGTGCCGAACCACTTCTCCTTGAGCGGGCATCGCCCTTCGTGTTGCGGCGAGAGCAGCATCAGGTTGGCGCGTTGGGGCGTCAGCCAGGAGAGGGCGTCGCCGATCACCTGATTGGCCAGAAAAAAGGGCGGGTGAGCGCTCGGGCGGCCGGCCGCCGGCCGACGGGGAGGCGCCACCTGCTGGTCGAAACCGAACATGAGCTGATCCCCGCTCAGGAAGTCTTCTTTGGGGAAGAGTTGCATGTTCTCGCAGATGTTCTCCACGTAGTCCACGGGGTCCGTCTGCACGAGGGAGGTAGGGGGGGGGTGTTCGGGGCGTCAACGCTAACGTGCGTTAGCATCAATGCTAACTGAACGCCAGCGCGGACGCTACCTGCTCCAGATAGCGGAACTCGTTATCTTCGATCTTCTGGATTTCCTCGTAGATCCTGGAGGGAGCAAATACGGGAAAGATACGAGAAAAAAAAGGAAAACAGAAAGAAAAGGAAGAAAGGACAAAAGAAGAACAAAGAAAAAAAGGAAAGAATACAGTGAAGAAATTGGAGAAAAACAAAGAAAGAAAGAATGGGGGGGAAAGTGAAGAAAAAGGGAATAAAAGAAAAAGAAGCGTACCTGCGTTGAGGGCCCATGATCTGCAGCATTTTCAGGTACTGGAAGACCAAATGGATCACCTGCTCAAGCACAGGAAAAGGGTGAGTCTTCCCTTCCGTCGCCGGTAAAAAAGGTTTGGAGCCTGCCCGACCTGGTAAAAGTTTTGGAATCCCAGGTCCGTTAGCGTGACGGAGATGGAGAAAATGGAATAAGAGGTGTTCTGATCGAAACCAGTCTCGCTGTTGCCCCCGAAGAGCGCCAACGCCCAACACCTGGAAACCGAACCCGAGCGGCGGGGTCAGTAGCAATAAGGGGTCCGAATACAGGAAGAAAGGAAAATAAAGGGGAGAAAAAAAAACACAAAAAGGGGGGGAACGTTAAAACAGAAAGATGAAAGAAAAAAAGGAAAATTAAAAAAAAAAAGTAAATAGGGGAGAAAATGAAAACAAAAATACCAAGATAAAGGAGAAAAGTAAGAGGAACGAAAGAAAGGAATAGAAAAAAAAGAAAGAGAAGGAAGCGAGGCGAGCCACTGACTTTTTCCGGAGGAGAGCCAAAACGCTGCCGCTTCCCTCGTGTCCGATCAGCCAGGAGATGTAGTGGAGGGGCTTGACTCTGTGAGGGAAGGGGGGAGGGAGGGAGGTAGAGAGGGGGAGCAGGTGGCGCGGCACCGTCAAGCGCCGCCCGACATCTGCCGCCCGACTCACCTGTAATGTTTGCCCTGCGGCGGAAGCGCCCAACTGATGGTCAGGCTGTGCCCCTTCCTCACCGGGACCACTATTACAAGAAGGGTGAAATGGAAAAAAGGAGGGGGGGGCCTTCAGTCATAACAAACATCTCTCTCTCTCTCTCTCTCTCTCTCTCTCTCTCTCTCTCTCTCTCTCTCTCTCTCACACATACACACACACACACACCTCGGTAGAGCTTGTTGAAGTCAGGCGAGCAGAACGGTCGCGGGAGATGAGAGAAGTCGGGCGGCGGCAACCGACTCGAAAAGGGGAAAAAAATTGTGAGCTCCTGTTAGCGTAGCGGACGGCCATCTTGCCTCCCACCCTCCTTCCCCGTGATCCCTTTCTTACTTGTTGGGGACGTGGACGAAGATCTCTCTCACCCACTCCTCCAGAGTGGACAAGCTCTCTGAAACGCACGGAATGAAAGGCGTTCGGATGGGAAGGAAAAGAAAGGAAAGAAGGCGGGGGAAAAAAGGAAGGAAAGGAGGAAATGAGGAAAGGAGGAAGGAAAGCAGTCAAGAAAAGAGGAAGGATAGATGGAGGGAAAGAAGGAGACAAAGAAGGAAGGAAAGGTGGAAGGAAAGAAGAAAGGGCGCCACCTTTGGACTGCACGGCGAGCGTCATGTAGTGAGCCGAGTAAAAGCGCGCCCAAAATTCTCGCAGGCGTTCGTAGATGTGGATCCCTCGCGCTCGCGGCTCCTCTTTTAGCGTCTGCGCGTTTCCTGTTTCCAAAATAAAAGCGGAAAAAGTGGAAAAAGAAGGAGAAAGACAGAAGGCGCCGTCTCTCACCCCAGCAGAACTTGCCGACGGGATGGCCGGGTCCGGCCAGGCCGCCGAACAGCATCTCCTTGCGATGCGAGTCGGAAGGCCTCGCCAGCTGGAACTCTGCGGGAGCCCCAAAAGGAATGCCGGGAAAGAAAAAAAAAAAAAACCCGAGGCTCTTACCGCTATCCACCGCCTCCACCTCTCGGTCCATGGCGTCTTCCGGCATCAGCGGGCAGACGAAGAACTGGGCCCACCTGCGACCACACCGGCTCGGTCGGTCCCCGAAAAGCAAAGGGGGGACCGGAGGGGGAGAGGGGCGGGTGAGGCGTACCTATCCAGCGCCTCCCTGAAGTGTTTCCTCTGCACGTGGAAATGAAAGAGGGTCCTCTCGCAGTCGGTGGAGGCGTTGTCCCCGCCGCCGTGCTTCTTCAGGAAGGCGTCGAAAGCGTTCTCGCCGGGGTACTTGCGGCTCCCCATGAAAACCACTGGGGGGGGCGACAAACGGGGGCCGGTCATCTCCCGGGGGCGGGGTGGAGGCTCCTCTAAAGACTCACTGTGCTCCAGGAAGTGGGCCAGACCGGGGAGATCGTCCGGATCGCTGAAGCTGCCCGCGCCCACGCAGAGGGCGGCCGCCGCCTGCGCCGCCAGAAAGGGAGACTCTCAAGAGGGCGAAACCCCGGGCCCTTGGGGAGGCGGGCGGACCCCGTCCAGAAAGAAAGGAGTCCGTCTCCCCTTTCTCTTCTGGCTTTTGTATATTTGGACTTTCTCTATTCCCTCTCTCCTCTCATGAGCTCTTTTCTTCTCTCATTATCTCTCTCCTTGATTCACTTTCTTACTCTCTCCAAATCCTTTCTTTCTCCTCATTATTTATATCCCCCGTGCTCTTTTTTTTCCATTTATCTCTTTCTCTATCCCTCCCCTGTTCTTTCATCTCTATCTGACTTTCGCTTCTCTCTCCCTCCTCTTCCCTCTTCCTTTCTTTTTCTTTGCATGTTCTTCTCCTTTTTTTCTATTTAGCGCTCTCTCTCTCTCTCTTTCTCTCTCTCTGTCTCCCCTTCTTTTATCTCTATCTGACTTTCGCATTTCTCTCCCTCCTTTTCCCTCTTCTTTTACCCTCTCTTTCTCTCACTTTTGGACATCTTTTCTCCCTGCCTTTCTCTTTTTTTTTCTCTTTGTTCCTGTCTCTCCCCCACCCCTTCTCTCAGGCTTCATTTGAAATGGCGAGCAATGGCAAACAACAACCCCACGGCGGCGCCACCTGCTTCTCGCTGCACTTTTTCTTTTTGCCGGCGTCTTCCTCCTCCGGCTCCTCAAAGTCGCCGTCCCGCTCTTCGTCCTCCTCCGAGCCCTGGTCTTCGTCCTCTTCGTCCTCTTCCTCCCCTTCGTCCTCTTCGTCGTCTTCTTCCCGGTCCGCCGCCGTCTCGCGATCGGCCTCGCTCGAGTCCGAAATGAGCAGCGCTCTCAGGCCGTTGCTCAGCTGGATGAATCTGAAGAGAGTTGAGTAGACACTCGGGCTAAGGAGAGAAGACCTCCACGCATATCTCGCCAGGAGGGCGGCGGGGGAGAGATACCAGCAAAAAAAAATCAGCCCTCAGGGGTGCGGGTATCAAAGATCGGCAACACGGTTGCCTGAGAGTCAACGGGGCACGATAGTCAAAATAACCAAATACGCCGTGAAATCGTTCTCTCTTTAGCGGGTTCAAATGGTTCCGACAGAACTGCATTTTTTCATGATGAACAAGCACAAATGGGACTTGACCGAAGGGCGAGACAAAGAAATACATTTTCACTTAAAAGCTAGACATAAATGGGACTTGACTAAAAAAACTAGCAAAGGAAATAGTTCAGACTCAAATGGTAGTCAAAGAAATGGGACATGGATTAGAGGCTAGACAGAGAAATGTCAAGTCAAGTCAAGTCAAATTTATTTCTGACGCCCTTAATCACAAAAATGTCTCAAAGGACTGCACAGGATTACAGTCACAAAATGACACAATGACCTGATCTTAAACCAGCATGCGGGCAAGGAAATTCTCAAAAACCTCAGTGTGAGGAGAAGAGAGAAACCTTGAGAAGGGACCCCACAAGTGGTAATCTCCCTTTCAGGATGACCAGGGTGAATTACAATTAGCATTACTGTACACATAATAGTAAACATAAGGTAAGATGTTGAAAATGTCCGGAAAGTGCATGACATCAACGACGCCCCCAAATGGGACTTGACTAAAAAACTAGCAAAGGAAATAGGTCTAGACTAGAAAGGTAGTCAAAGAAATGGGACTATCTGAGAGGCTAGACCGAGAAAGAGGACTGGACTCGAAGAAGTGAGCAAAAGCGAAATCCTTCCCGCCTACCTGTACTTTTTGGTGTCGCTGGGCGACTTGACAATGTCCGGGTCCGAGCGCTCGTCCGCCGGGCACGTTCGGGGGTCCGGTCGGGCCGCCTCGCCCGGGCTCCGGGCGCAATCGGCGGATGGGTCGGTCTGAGGCATGACGGGGGCGGGGCTGCTGGGACAACCGGCCAATCACGGGCGGGGAAAGAAACGTCGGGGGTCATTTTGCAGTCGTTTCGTCGGTGGCTTTTTTCGTTCGATTTTCATTTTACGAGCTGTTTTCTTGACCACTTTTCGGTCGTTTTGCGATGGGGGGGGGGGGGGGGGTAGAGCGACAAAATGGAGGCAAGAGAAGCCGTGGTCAGAAGCGTTCGTGATCACTGAAGTCGTGTTCAGGAACCGTTCGTAGCTGCAACTGAATCATCAAAGCGGCCTTTCCAGCGGCAGTGTTATTTCTCACTTTTTGTGATTTATCGCTTTAAGCGTCTGCTTCTATCTTCCGTGTTTTTCGTACCGTTTGACAACGACACTTTGCATGACTTTCTATCCTTTGGGTATGGCCTTTAACGCACAGAAATGTGTTTATTGGAGGAATCGACTCCTTGCCCTGATGATGAGGGGGCCCTATTGTGGCTGCAGAGCCAGAGCTAAGGTGAAGGCTAAGCGGCGTTATAAGTCTTCGATACCGTCCGTAATCATGGTACCAAATAAGACCGAGGAACCGGCTGTGCTGGTGAAAAATATCAAAGCGTACGGGGAGTGCAGTTTGCTGTGTTTCACGGAAACGTGGCTCACGTCTAGCATCCCGGACGCTAACGTGGAGCTACCCGGCTTCAGCGCTGTTAGGGACAGAGACACTTTAGCCTGCGGCAAGCGGAGAGGAGGCGGACTCGCTATCTACGTGAACAAGTGGCGGTGTAACCCTAGGCACAAAGATTTCCATCTGCCGCAGGGACGTCCAACTTTTGGACTAGCCTGTGACCTCATCCATTCCGCTGTGGCTAAACTACAAACACAGCACCCCCAGGCCATCCTGTTCATAAACAACACAAAGATACTGCTGGAAGCGTGAATTTCCCTACCGGGATGAATCAAGTATCTATCGCTCTATCTATCTGAAGAGCTAGACAGAGAAACGTGACTTGACTTTAAGGCTTTTTCGAGTCGGCCACAATAAATGGAATACTGTCGCGATGCATTGAGTCGCCGTCACAAATTGATTTTCTGGAAGCGACATCTTTCTCCGACAACGGCGGCACTCCCGCTGCCAAAGAAGGGCTTTTCAACGATGCGTCTTTGTAAGATTCCTAAATGTCTCTGTCCTTATTGTTTTGCTCTAAGTACTAAGTCCACTATTTTAAAGAAATACACATTTCTCCATCTTGCATTTTTTTTGTCAAATGTTACATGGGTATATGATAGTTCATGTTTTTGGCATAGTATTCAAATGGATGGGGTTGACTGAATGACGTTTGTTTGTACCACGAGGGGGCACTCAATATGACAAACTGCCCCTTTAATGTCAGATCGAAGAAGCGGAATCCGGCCAAAGACGAATGAATGGGAAAAGGATTAGCTTTAAGACTTAAATGGAATTAAGGGGCGGTGACATCATCTACCGTTGAATATGTTGAAAGGAAGCAAGTTTTTAAAAAAGTACTTTTAGTTTTTATGACAATTTATTGTGTTTGATGTCAGGTCGGCATCAGTTAGCATCCGCCTGCTAATGCGGCTAATGCGCTAAAACAGCTCCTTCTCATACCGCTCTCTTACTCGGGTGGCCACACAACACAGCGGACACTTGATACTCAAAAAATGAAAGATAAATGAACCTTATAATGCGGCACATTTTGTACTCACGTGTGTCCGCTTTAGCGAAGTTAGAAAACCCGGCGACTACAAGGGTCCTTATCTGTCGAGAAAAACAAAGCTTCTGATTGGATGACAGTATTCACGTCCCAAAGAACGTGACATCTGATTGGACAGCGTTGGCCACTGTACGTCGTCGTTCGCCATGTTGGTAAGCGGAGATTTTGGGGGAGGAAATTGTCAATAAATGATTAAAATCTCACACTACGAAATGATAAAAAATGACTCAGTTGTTACTCATAGGGAGACGACAAGAAGCCTACTGGCGAGGTATTTACAAAAACCTCTTGTACCAAGTATGGGGCACTTCGCGTACGCTCTTAAGCAATGTGGCATCTTGGGTAATGTAGTACTTATCGGATCAGCTAGGTGACATCACGATGAATCTCCTGGATTCTTCTGGTGCATTTTAAACTTAGACCAAAAGCACTACCTTGTATTATGACATTATTATAACTTGGGCCAGTCTCTAACACTAACTTGTAAATAGTTTGCTCCTTTATTCAGAAAATGTTGTATCTTATTTTTCTCTTTTATTATTACACGTTGACCCCCGAGCGCCACGTCTATTTTTCTTACATACAATGTTTCGCGACCTTGATATCAATGGCAATCAAAACCCATTTTTTTCTTTTCCATTGAATTGGTGCGGAATAGTTAAGTCAGAGCTTGCCGACAGAATGAGGACACACTTGTTTAGACGGGAAATTCTAGACTCGTTTCTCCCGAGTCGAAAGAAACAAGTGTCGGCGAAGCAATAAGATCGGGCTCGATTTAGAAAAACACATGTCGTGGAAAGAATAACGTTGCGGCTTGAGTAGGTACAGTGCGCGATGACGAAACGGACAGCACGCACTTCAAGAAAAACAAGCGCGTCATCGGAAAGGACGCACTAAGCAACACGGGATATATCTGACCTGATGTTTCCGCTCCGGAGGGTATAAAAAAGATGATGGTCTCTTAGACGAAGGAGCACGCTGTTTGAACGCTGACGAATGTTAATAAACGACGTCTCCCTCTCCGTCAACTCACTGCTCTTTTGTGTATGTTTTGGTGCGAGGCCCATATACGTCCTGCTCCCAAATTAGGCTCCTTTATTCGAGGAGGGGTCCTTGGCGCGTCGATCCCCTGCTCCAGAAACCGGTCTTTGGAACATGGAATGTCACCTCTCTGGTGGGGAAGGAACCCGACTTGGTGTGTGAGGTCGACAAGTTCCGACTTGATCTAGTAGGACTCCGCTCCACACACGGCTTGGACTCTGGTACCGGTCCTCTCGAGAGGGGTTGGACTCTTCCGCTCTGGAGTCTGCCGTGGCAAAAGGCGCTGAGTCGGTGCGGGCATATTAGTAGCACCACTGGTCAGCCTCCCTCCGCCTTCAGGGGGGAAGCGGGTCCTGACTGTCAGAGGACCATGTTGCGTACCTCCATCCCTCCGACCCGTTAGTGGTCTCCGGCGGTGAGGGATGCCGTCAAGCTAAAGAAGGAGTCTTTCTCCGGTCCTGCTGCCCTGCGGGACTCTGGAAGCAGCTGGCGGGTATCGGCTGGCCAAGCGGAATTCGTCTTCGACAGTCGCGGAGGCCAAAACTCGGGCGTAGGAGGAATTTGGCGAGGCCACGGAAGGCGACTTATGCGCGGCTTCTGGGAAATTCTGGTCCGGCGTCTTAGAGGGGGAGAGCCGTGTGCCATCGACACTGTGTACAGTGGAGACGGGGCGCCGCTGACCTCAACCCGGGTGGGCAGAGTACTTGGAAGACCTCCTCAATCCCATCGACACGTCTTCCTCTGAGGAGCCATGGGACTCCTAGGTAGGCTCTCATATCTCTGTGGTTGAAGTCACTGAGGTGGTCAAAAAGCTCCTCAGTGGCCCCAAGGGTGGATGAGATCTACCCAGCCTTCATTAAGGCTCTGGATGTTATGGGAGTGTCATGGTTAAAACGCTTCTGCAACATCACGTGGACATCGGGGACAGTACCTCCCATTTCAAGAAGGGGGACCAAAGAGTGTGTTCCAACTAGAGGGGACTTCCCACTTCTCAGCCTCTCCCGTAGGTCTAGTCGAGGGTACTGGAGAGGAGGGTCCGTCAGAAAGTCGAACCCTGGATCAAGTGCAGCCCGTTGAGGTGGCTCGGGCACAAGATGCCTCCCTCGGGAAGTGCTCCGGGCATGAGCCGAAAGAAGTGGGTGGGGATAGGCAGGATTAGATTTGTAGTCCCGGATGAAAAAAGCCCGATGGGCCGCGTGTGTCGCGAACCAGAAACGGAGACGGGACCGAATGGCGTTCGTTTTACTCCGTTTTATTGAGAAAGAGAGCGGCGCTCGCTTCCACCATCCGATGATCGTCGGTCACGGGTAGCGGATAGCGGGAACGCGGAAGTGGCACTTTCCTGTCGAGCCGGGATAATCGTAGGCGGCGGGAAAACAGGGCGTGGTCGGGACGGAGGGGCAAGGGCGGTAAGGAGTCCAGAAACAGGTCACCGACAGGTATCAGGCAGGAGAAAACAGGGAAGGAGAATGTTGGATAGTACAGAGCTCGCCTAGCTTAAAGCATAGGTTTGCAGAGGGTCTGACAGCGTGTCGTTTGCCCGCCCCCTGGTTAGCGCAACGGAATGAATCAAAAAATCGAAGACAGAAGAGTACCGTTTCCATCAGCCTTTTTTTTTTTTAAAACGTTTTTTATTCAGGATATGCTAAAACAAAGGTCTCATCGTACAAAGACGGAGAATATTTTGTACGATGACGATGTTGCGCTTTTATGACAACAACTTGACCTCAAAAATCATTTGACACCAACTGGCTAAAACCATCTCCTAGACATTGATTTTTTGTTCTTTTCTTCCTTTTCGTACGTGGATTACGTGGATAATCACCAAAAGGGCCGACGGGGTCCCATATCACCACAAAAGGGGGGCCGTGTTTGGAGTTTCTTTTGGGGGCGGGGTCACCACACATTCTATCCTAAGAATAGGAGAAGGACACGTACGGATACCGTTCTCTTCGTTTACCGATCGCTCCCTTTCGAAGGATTTCACATATTTCTATTTTCCTCACGTTGCCGATTTTTTCAGGGGGTTCCGCTCCCTCCGCTCAAAATGAAGAAAAAGAATGAAAAATAAAAAGAAGAAGATGAATAAAATCAAAGAAATGAGACAAAAAGAAGGAAAAAGAAAAGAAAAATGGGAATGAAAAGAAAGAAAAGGGTGAAAAAGAAGAAGCGAAAAGAAAAAAAAAGAGTAAAGAGAAGAAGAAAGAGAAAATAAAGGCAAGAGAAAGAGAGGAAAAAGAAGTCATCGTATCGTTTCTGCTTCCCGGTTGGTTTCTACCGTTAAAAGGAGCATTTAATCAAACGGTTTGAGCGCGATCGGTATCGGACCGGTATCGGTCCGTAGTACCCTGTATTTACTGGTATCCGACGGAGGTCCGAATCCCGAGTCCTTTTTTTGGGGGGTGGGGGAGGTGGGGGTACCGGGACCGGGCCGAGGGGGCGCGGGCGGGCGGGCCCATCAGCAGCACTTCTGAGGCAGCCGATCGGCCGGTTTGTCCGCCAGTCTGGCCGTGTCGGCGGGGGCGGGCGCTTCCACGTCCACGCGTTCGGCCATTTTCACGCAGATCACGTCCACCAGACGCTCGAACACTTGACGCACGTTCACGTTTTCTTTGGCGCTCGCCTCGTAGTACTCCAGACCTGAAAGAGAAGAAGTAGCGCGTTAGCAAGGTCGTCGAGTATGGAAGTCGGAGTTAAGTTTGGGTCGCCCTTAATCATAAAAAGTGATCGGCGAGAGACGTCTCGTCGTACTCGAAACCTAAAAAGGTTTTTGAAAAAGGAGCGTGTTAGCATGTTGGCGCGTTAGCAAGGTAGTCAAGTCAGGTTTATTTGTATCGCCCTTAATCATAAAAAGTGATTAGCGAGAGACGTCTCGTCGTACTCGAAACCCAAAGAGGTTTTTGAAAAAGGAGCGTGTTAGCAGGGTAGCGCGTTAGCAAGCCTCGTCGTACTCCGAACCTGAAAAAAAAGGCTAGCGTAGCGTGTTAGTGAGGTCGCTGCCTCAGGAGGGCGCCAAAACAGAGCGGGGCAGAGGATCCGCACGGCACGGACTTCCTTTCGTTCCTATTCCTTCTACTTCGGACCGGTCCTTCAAATACAGCGAACGGGTCAGGTTCAGGCTCGTGTACCTGCGGGCTGGGTCGGGACTGCCCCCCCCCCCCTTTACCTGCAGGGTGGAGTGAGTTGTTCCCTACTGTTTGCATAGTGCACTCTATTACCTTGTCACTTTGCAAACAAGACGTCGCAAAGGCAAACAGGGCGACGCCCCCCCCCCCCCCCCCCCCCCCGCCCGCTCCGGGGCCCGATCCTTTCTTATCGGTTCAAAGAACTGAAATCGGGAAAGAGGCTTTCGACGTGACGCGTTCCTCCTTCCTTCTGTCTTCCGGCCGGGGAACAGGACAGAGCATCCGTTTTTTTTCACCGTTCGCTCGAAAATTTACAAGCGCCCGATCGGTCCGAACGCCTCGTCTCTGCTGTCGTCGAGCAGAGTGACGTGTCGAGTCCCGTTTCTTTGTCCGGCCCGGGGGCGTCAAACTCGTTTGAGCTCCAGAATGCCACCGAACGTGCGACGAGTAGGTCGGAGAGAAATAGAAAGAAGTGGAAAAAGAATGAGGAAGAAAGAAAGGAGAGAGAAATAGAAAAGAGAGTGTGAATAGAAAAAGAGATATAAAGAGTGAGAGAAAGAGAGATAAGTGAGAGGGAAAAAGAGGGGAGAGAGGGAGAAAAAGGAGAGAAGAAAGAGGAGAAAGGGAAGAAGTGAGAGAGCTAAAGAGTGTCATGATTGCTGATTGGGGGCACCTGCAAATGCCCAGTTGGCGCCAACAGCCTTTGGCGCTGATCGGTCCAGAGACTCTTTTGAAACCCCCGTCTTCCAAGAGGAAGCTGTCAGACTGTCTGCGAACCTACGCTTTCAGATAGGCAAGTTCCGCTCTATCCGACAATCTACCGCTCTCTTTTCTCCTGCCTGATACCAGTTGCCGACCTGTTTCTGGACCCGTTCTGCTTTTGGTCCTCTGTCCCGGCCGTCGACCGGTTTTGCCCCGTTTCCTGCCCGATACCCGTCGCCGACCCCTTCTCTGGACCCGTTTCCGTCTTTGCTCCTCCGCCCCGGCTATCGACCTTCGCTCGACACGGAAGTGCCACTTCCGCGTTCCCGCCGTCCGCTACCCGCGACCGATGATTATCGGACGGTGGAAGCGAGCGCCGCTCTCTCTTTATCAATAAAACGGATTAAAACGAGAGCTATTGGGTCCTGTCTCTTTTTTGACAAAGGGAGAGAGAGGGAGAAAAAGAAGAGAGGAAACAGAGAGTTTGACAAAGAAGGAAAAGAGAAAAAAAGAGGAAGGTAGATAAAATGAAAGAAAAGAAAGAGAGACAGTAAGAGACAGAAAAGAAGGAGAGAGAGGGAGAGACACAGCTCCGCTCGCTGTAGGAGCGAGCCGGACGCGTCAAGGAGGGCGCTCCTCCGGGAAGCTTCGGCGGGCCCGATCCGGGCCGCAGCGCGGACTCCCCCGGCGGTGCCCGAGCGAAAGCCGAGCGCGGCGCCTCACCCAGTTGGTCGGCCAGATGTTTCCCTTTGTCGGAGGCGACCACCCGTTCCCGGTCCATGTCGCATTTGTTGCCCACCATGATGACTTGAGCGTTGTCCCAGGAGTAGGTCTTGATTTGCGTGGCCCTGAAAGATCAAAGACACTGGAGAAGGATTCCGTCCGCCGCCTTCCCCTCCGGCCCTTTCGTGGCTTCCCGTAGAGGAGCTACGTACCAGTCCTGGACGGCGTTGAAGGATTCCTCGTTGGTGATGTCGTACATGAGGATGAAGCCCATGGCGCCCCGGTAGTACGCCGTGGTGATGGTGCGGTAGCGCTCCTGGCCCGCCGTGTCCTGCGCGCAAAACAAAGCGCGGCTAGCTACCGACGCTGGCCAAACGCCGACAATGCGGACGTCGCCCGCGTACGGATCGGGTGACGCTTTTCGGGCGGCGCCTCTCGGATGTTGTCGGAACGCGTCGGGCGCTAGCTACCGACGATAGCGAGGAGCGATGTAGGCCGCCTGTTGAGATGTGACCGGGTCACAAATCGAGGCTACGACATTTGCCAAAATATGCCGCAGTATGGTCCCACACCACCGGGCGGCGCCTCTTAGATGTCATCGGAACGCGTCGGGCGCTAGCTACGAACGTTAGCGAAATGCCGCCTTATTAAATGCCGACAATGCGGACGTCGCCCGCGTACGAATCGGGTGACGCTTTTCGGGCGGCGCCTCTCGGATGTCGTCGGAACGCGTCGGGCGCTAGCTACCGACGATAGCGAGGAGCGATGTAGGCCGCCTGTTGAGATGTGACCGGGTCACAAATCGAGGCTACGACATTTGCCAAAATATGCCGCAGTATGGTCCCACACCACCGGGCGGCGCCTCTTAGATGTCATCGGAACGCGTCGGGCGCTAGCTACGAACGTTAGCGAAATGCCGCCTTATTAAATGCCGACAATGCGGACGTCGCCCGCGTACGAATCGGGTGACGCTTTTCGGGCGGCGCCTCTCGGATGTCGTCGGAACGCGTCGGGCGCTAGCTACCGACGTTAGCGAGGAGCGATGTAGCCCGCCTGTTGAGATGTGACCGGGTCACAAATCGAGGCTACGACATTTGCCAAAATATGCCGCAGTATGGTCCCACACCACCGGGCGGCGCCTCTTAGATGTCATCGGAACGCGTCGGGCGCTAGCTACGAACGTTAGCGAAATGCCGCCTTATTAAATGCCGACAATGCGGACGTCGCCCGCGTACGAATCGGGTGACGCTTTTCGGGCGGCGCCTCTCGGATGTCGTCGGAACGCGTCGGGCGCTAGCTACCGACGTTAGCGAGGAGCGATGTAGCCCGCCTGTTGAGATGTGACCGGGTCACAAATCGAGGCTACGACATTTGCCAAAATATGCCGCAGTATGGTACCACACCATCAGGTGGCGCCTCTCTCTTGTTGTTGAAATGAGCGCGCAGCTAGCTACAAATATGAGCGAGATGGGACGTTACTCAATTTGGCGCCGTTTCGACGTCTTCCGAATGAACCTGTCGCTAACATTTCGTTCTGTGTACATTGTTACAAAGAATGACAATACAAAGGAAATTATTATTATTATTATTATTATCATCAAATACCGGAAGTACATCACAGCGGGCAGCACGGCAGAACAGTGGTTAGCGCGCGTGCGGCACAGTTCTGAGGTCCTGAGATCGAACCTCCTGTGTGGAGTTTGCATGTTCTCCCCGTAATCGCGTGGGTATCCTCCAGGCATTCCGGTTTCCTCCCACATTCCAAAAACATGCAGGTCAGGTTCATCGGCCGGTCCAAATTGTCCCTACGTGGGAATGAGCGAGTGAATTGTCCGTCCCCGTGTGCCCTGCGACCAGCGGAGGGTGTCCCCCGCCCACTGCCGAAGAGAGCCGGGATGGGCTCCGGCACCCCCGCGACCCTACTGAGGATAAGCGGTGCAGATCATGGATGGATGGATGGATAGATCACAGCAGTGTAGAGAAACCCCCTGGCTGGTTATAGAACAGCACGCAGTCTGTTTTTTGGGTAGATGCTCAGTACAACCGGTCGGGTCAATTCCCCAAACCGTGTCGGTTTTATGGAATCTCGCGTTTCTACGGGTAACGACGACGTCCACCTTGATTCCCCTTTCCTCGTACACCTCCTTTTGTTCATCGGAAGCGCACGATTGACTCTCGTCAACGGCGTCCCCTTTGTTTTATCGGTTCGATTTTCCCGGTCGTGTGAATAAATCGTAGTTTGTTTAGGCTGGAATCGAGCGCAAAATCCATCATCGGTGAGGAGATCGTTTCTCCCTTATTGTCACGATTGCCGATCGGGGGCACCCGCGACCGCCCCGTCGGAACCGACAGCCCCGAGCGCCGATCGGTTCCCTGACCCTTTTTAAACCCCGTCTTCCAAGAGGAAGCTGTCAGACTGTCTGCGAACCTATGCTTTCAGCTAGGTAAGTCGGGTACTCTCCGACATTCTCCTACCCCGTTTCCCGCACTGATACCTGTCGGTGACCTGTTTCTGGACTCGTTACCGGCCTCGCTCCCCCGTCTTGGCCATCGACCGGGTTTCCCGCCACGTACGACGACCCTCGCTCGACACGGAAGCGCCACTTCCGCGTTCCTGCCGTCCGCCACCGTGACCGACGATCATCGGATGGTGGAAGCCGGCGTCGCTCTCTTTCTCAATAAAATGGAGTCAAAACAAACGCTATTGGGTCCGGTCCCCGTTTCTGACTTTTGACACTTATCCCATGAGCCTCTTTAACTCCACCCGGGGGAGTCAAAGCCCACACCCAGATTTGCATATGACCCTATTCTTATGACAGTGTGTATTTGATGTAGCACTATCTAAATACTCTATATCAACAGGTTAGATTGGGTTTTTTTGTATTCTATATCATTGATTTGATTTTTCGACACAAGGATACTGCTGGAAGTGTGAAGTTCCCAAAGGGGATAAACAAAGTATCCATCTATCTATCTATCCACTATCTATTTATCTAGCTCTAACTAAAGATCTATCTATCTCTCTCTCTCTCTCCCTCTATCTGTAACGGGTGTAGTAATAACTTTTGTTTGATTGAAATTCCTGCTGAATTATGTGTATAGTTTTTGGTAAATGTCCTGCAATGATGAGTCCAACAGTGCCATCTGCTGGTATGGGGTGGGGTTTGGTTTGGGCTTCTGACATGTGACTGGGAGGCGGGGTTTGTTGGCAGTCTTACCAGAGAGAACTGCAATGGTAAGACACATCTTTTGGTGCTCCACAAAAGAAGTTCATTTGAAACATTATAACCCCAGCTGACAAATCTCTCAACATGCACAGTAATGTGATCGATATTGTCAAGCCGTTTAGGTTTATTTTCGTTTTGTTTCTGTTTTACTAAATTATGAATTCCCCTTGTAGAGATCAAAGCCAGCAGAAAAGCGAATGTTGTGACTCATCCATTTGCAGGTAACTTGTACCCGTTTTTATACTCATTATTGTTTTTATTTCTATTTTCTCATATACATTAAAAAAGGACGATGTTAGTTGAAATTCAGACGAAAGAAAAATATGTTGAATCCGTCGTAAACGTTAAACATCCGCTATACGATCTCTTGTTAAAAGTATCTTGTTAAAATGTAAAGATGTAAAAATGTATTTTCTGTCAAGCGAAAAGAAAGCTCTTTGATATGCTTTGTTGGCAGTCTTACAAGAGAGAGAACTGCAATGAGATCAAAGAGATCAAAGCCAGCAGAAAAGCTAATGTTGTGACTCATCCATTTGCAGAAACTGTAATCATAAAAACCTCATCATCCGGTCCAGCGTGAATGTGGATCTTTGGTGGGACACGTACACCGCGGTTACATATCTATCTATCCATTTAAAACCGAAATCCGAGACGTTTTGAGGACGACGGGTCGGGAAAACGGGCGGAGAGGCCGGGCGCCGGCCGGGACGGGGTTTACCCAGATCTGCAGCTTGATCCTTTTGTCGTTGCGGTAAACGGTCTTGACCTTGAAGTCGATGCCGACGGTGCTGACGAAGGAATTGCTGAAGGAGTCGTCGGCGTAGCGGAAGAGGAACGAGGTCTTGCCCACGCTGCTGTTCCCGATGATCAGCAACTTGAACATGTAGTCGAAGTTCTGCTCCGAAGCGTCCCGCTGCTGCCCCGAGCGCCGCTGCTCCGCTTTCGCCATCTGCCCCCCCCCCCCCAAAAAAAAGAACACACGATCGTTTGGACTTTTACGTCGTAAACCGCGAGCCTGTGGCCCGCGGGCGGGATCAGGCCCGCCGAGGGTTTTGATCCGGCCCGTGAGACACGGCTGAAAGAAGAAATCGGCTGCAGTTTTCAAATCTGTCCACTGGATGTCACTAAAGCCGTGCGGGCGCCACTCACGCGTCCACTGGGGCTTTCTTCTTTCTCTTTTTCTACGAAAAAAACCCCAAACTTACTTTCTAGACGTCTTTCTCAATTTTTCTTTATACCTCCCTCCCTCTTTTTCCCTTTCTCTCTCTTTACTTCTCTCTTTCCCTTGCTCTCTTCGTCTTTCTCTTCGTTTCTTCTTCTCCCTCCCTCTCTTTCTCTTTAACCTTATAGTCTGGCTCCTGAGAATGTTTTGTCCCAGCACGCACGCTAAACGGACATCGACGCCCTCGTACTAAGCAAACGCCTGACACAACCAAATGCAAATCGGGAAGATTTGGACTTTTCAGTGCGACGCCGACTCTTCCAGGAAATACAAAATTAGCTCTTCCGTTCAAAAAGTCTCTCACCATATTCCTTCCAACAGGAAATATCAATGTCAAATGACCAGATTTGCCCAAAAAGACAAAAACAATTTGAAAGTTTTATAGACTCGACAAATTTAAAAGCACTAAATCCACAACTAAAAAGAGCCTATTGAAGGGAACCGGCTCATTGAGCCTTGACGTTCAGCAACGACTCGTAAATAGAAAGGAGCCGGCTCCCCGTTGGCGGGGTGCCGTCTTGTAGAGCTTTTACCTTCGCCGGTTATGCATCGTTGTCGCGAAGGGAGCCGGCTCCTGATCGGCGGAGAGCCGGCACCCCTTGTTCACCTCAAATAGCCGGCTCGTTGAGGCGTTACGTTTAGCAACGACATATTAATAGAAAGGATCTGGATCTCGATTTGCAGGGAACCGGCTCCTGATCGGCAGAGAGACGGCTCATTGAGGCGTTACGTTCAGCAACGACAGAAAATAGAAAGGATCTGGATCCTGATTGGCGTGGAGCAGGTTCCCGATTGGTGGGGAGCCGGCTCATTAAGGTGTTACGTTCAGCGATGACATATTAATAGAAAGGGGAGCCGGCGACACCTCACTAGTAAAGTATGTAACTCGTGAAAGAGTCGGAAAAAAGGATTCTTTTTGCATTCTCTGTGCGCAAGCGCGCGCGGCTGCTGGCGGTCTCCATGGCAACTGGACACCTGCCGCCAAGTCGGCCACATACGACGCAAGTAACGCGTTACGCCAAGATACTCGCGTCTTTTGCACCTGCGCGTGCACGTTTCCTCACCTCTATGGGCGTGTCCGTGGAGGCCTTTGTCCGACTTTCTCGGGGGTCTGCGAAGGCCACGGGAGCGAGCGGGGCGCGTG
This sequence comes from Urocampus carinirostris, assembly GCF_059441175.1. Taxonomy (NCBI): domain Eukaryota; kingdom Metazoa; phylum Chordata; class Actinopteri; order Syngnathiformes; family Syngnathidae; genus Urocampus; species Urocampus carinirostris. The sequence continues at coordinate 41,721,833 of NC_142360.1, read as the reverse complement.
CACGCGGGAAGGGTCGGTGTCCGAAAGCGCGGGAAAGGCGTGCGGGCGGCGAGAAGAGAGCGTCCGTCTCGTGGGCGCGCGCGGCGGGAAGGTGCGCGTGCACGCGGAAGAGGCGCCTTTGCACACGCCCCGCCTCGACGGGAGCGCGCTCGTACGCATGACTCATAAGGTGTGAGGCGCGTGCGCGCTCACGACCCGTCTCTCACTGCCGTCTTTCCAATAGAAAAAAACAATATAAGCGAATATAGAATTATACAAAAAAGTGCTAAAAACCGCGAGGAAAATACAAGAACTGACCACACCAAAACATTTTTCCTCTCCGTTTATCGCGCAGCTTTTTGCAAAGAGGAAAAGAGAAGGAAATAGTGAAATCAAGGCAAAAACAAAGACAAAAAGGGGAAAAGGGCAAATAAAAACAAAATAAAACGATAAACGAAAGACACAAGAAAAAAAAAAAGCAGGAAATCAACAAATAAAACTGGAGGAAATATAAAAACCAAAGGGAAAAAATAAAGAAGAAACAGACAAAAGAGTCATAGAAAAGAAATATGAAATGTAAGCAAGAGAAACATGAGAGCAAAAGAAAAAATGTAGAGAAAGGGGAAACATTAAAAACAATGAAAAATGAAGAAAAAAAGAGTTGGACATGATGACGGGTGCTTTTGAAATGAGCGTGGTTGCTGTGCGCCTGCATGAACTTGATTGGCTGAGACACTATTTGACATCTTTAAAGTCCATACTTAAAGAAAGGTCTACACCGTGTCGGATATAGTTTGTCGCCCCGGTCCTGAAAAAAGGAGGAAAAAAAAAAAGATCCTTTTTTTAATGTGTTTTCTCTTATTTAGGGTTAGGTGATTTTTCATGAACAGTCCTGTCTCAGTACTTTCCCCTACTTTTCAGTACTTTTGCTTTTTGGTCGACTTTCTTTTTGAAAGTCCTTTTTCAGTCGTTTGGTGGTAGTTCTTTGGGTTGTTTTTTTTTTTTTTAACAGCGAGGGAAGACGAGCCCTTTCTGACAGTTGTTTACAAAGTAAAAAGTGAAAGACCTGTTTATTCACCCAATTGCATTGGATGTTTGTTTTCCCCCCAAGCCTTCTGTAGAAAAATTTAAGAAACCAAAGAAAGAAGGAAAAAAGAAAACAAAGGAGAAAAGGAAAAGAAAGAAAAGTTAAGAAACAAAATAAAAATAAGAAGAGAAAGAAAAAAAAAACAAAGACAATGAAAGAATTTTTTTTTTATCCTTGATTGATATCATTAAAGCCCTAGTCACTAGGGCCTAGTGTGTCGTATTTGACAGCAGATGGCACTATATTGTCTAATACGAAAGAGCACACCGTAGCAGCAAGATGTCAGACAAACATGGCAGTGACCAACGAGGTATGTCAAAGAAATGCACAAATACACAAAATTGAACATCGATATGATAGTTACGGTATTTTTGGCTTAATATACAAATCCATTTTTTGAACTGAAACTCGAGGCCCAACATATTACACACTGTCCCTTTAATTATCCAAATGTTTTTATATTTTGTGTTCAAAAAGATATTAGAGAAAATGGGCATGTTTTTATCCTCTTATGGAAGAAAAGGCCCATCCTAAATACCCACCATGGATTTCATAGCGCCTCATTTCAGGCGGAAGACCCACCCGTCCTCTCGGGCAGGACCGGCAGGGGGCGACGAGCGACACCGCGTAAGACGACGCCGTACAAACTCATGCCGGCAGCGATGCGACGGTGGCACAAGAGGAGGGCGCACTTGATGTACAGGAAGCGGGCAGACTCTCCAGATTCGTCAAAAGACGAAAAGAAAGTTTGCTCACCTGTCGGTCGATCGGAGAACTTTATTTTGAAAAGCGTCGACGGGAAACTCGGGCCGGTCGCGGGCCACGCCCGAATGTTCATCCGACCCGATGATTGAAACGAGTCGAGGATCTTAAAAGTGGGCCCGTCGAACAGTACTTTCGAGCGCTACGGGGCCCCTCCCCCTCTTGACCGCGATGTCAATAAATCCTAGTTTGTTGACCACTCGGAGTTAAATCGTGTCCTCGGGCAAGACACGGTACCCCTGTTGCCCCCGATGGGCCGGTCAGGGCCTTGCGCGGCTACAGCGGCTATCGGTGTGCGAGTGCGCCGTAAAGTGGGCTTAACTTATAACATTGGTAAAATGGCGGCGCCCTCTGTTGGCTGCGGCTGCATCGGCTCGCTACAACGGGTCAGGTGTATCGACATTTCGTTCTGTGTACATTGTTACAAAGAATGACAATACAAAGGAAATTATTATTAAATTATTATTAAACTATTTCCACAAAAGTGTATATTTCTAACCGGATGCCATCACGTTTCTCTGTTTTAAATATCGGTACCGCCCAAAGGGGCGTTTTTTTCTTTGTCTTTGTTCTACTTCAACAAAATACAATTTGGTGGGGGAAGGGCCCCCCGAGTTAGGAGCGCGGCCAGGGAGACGGACGTGAGTCAGTTCCTCCTATCCTGGCCCCTCCCCCTCTCCAACCGCCGTTGTATCTTTTTTAGCGTTAGCCAACTTGTAAGTAACTCTCCCACACGTAAGAGGTGGATTTAGTGCCCACAGGCGCGCGTCAACGGGTGCCGTGCCAAGTACGCGGAAAAGCGCCATCCGACGGCGGAGCGTTTCCCGTTCAAAAGAGCAGGTGGACACGAGAGGGCGCCAGTGAGTATTTTTATTGTCACTTTCCTCAGCAGGGGCAGGGCGCGGGCGTCCGGGCTTGGGAAGGCAGGCCTTTGCTGACCAGGAAGGCTTCCTGTCGGGGTTCCCGGCCCAGGAAGCGCCGCAGCATGTCCTCGGCGTCCGAGGAGCCGCCGGGACCCAGGATGCATCTGCGGTAGTCGGCGCCCACCTGCAGGCGACAGACCCGGTTGGGATGGGCGCGGCCACGGATAGATACGGAAGACTAGACGGCCCGACCCGGGGAACGTTCCGGTAAGAAGCCTCGCGGCTCGTGTTTTGGACGGTTGCTGGCTGGTTATTGGGGTTTTCCAGGCCCCTTTTTTGGTCAGGTATTCTCGGAGTCACCATGAGGTTCGTTTTGGGCCGCGCTTTGCGGGCCCTTTTTCGCGTCGTTTTCCCGAGTGGCTTTTTAGGCTTGTCGGGTGCTTTTTCCTTTTGAAGGATCGTTATTTATAGGTCCAATGAAGTGGTTTTTTTGGGTTCATTTGAAGTCTTTTTATCATGGCTAGATTCATGTTGTTTATATTTTCTGTCGTTTTGTTCCGGCTTTTTGGCCTTTTATTGTCAATTGTTATTCGATGACTTTTCAGGGTAGTTTTGGAGTTGTTCTTCGGGATGTTTTGGGGTCTTTTTTCTTTTTGTTGGGTAGTTTTTTTGGCTGTTGTTTTCGAGGTCATAATTTGGGTCTTTTGTCAGGTCGTTTTTGGGGTCATCTTTTGGATTGTTTTTCATATCTTTTCGGTTTTTTTCAGTGTTTTGGGGTCTTTTTTTGGGGGGGTTAGTTTGAGTTGTTTTTCATATCTTCGGGACGTTTTGATTTTTGTATTGTAGTATTTGGGCTGTGTTTTTGGGGTCGTAATTTGGGTCTTTGGTGAGGTCGTTTTTTTGGTTACCGTATTTTCCGCACTATAAGGCGCACATAAAATCTGTTTTTTTTTTATAAGCTGACTATGCGCCTTATATATGGATCAATATTGAATTACAAGGTCTCGCAACTTACGGTAAGCAGCCACCGACTCCATTTTTCGCGTAGAAGTGCGCTGTGCATACTGGGAAATATTAAACAACAATTCTCTTTTATTTGTGCGTTTGTATAAAGACCCTGAAATGGCTCCTATTAAGAGAAGAGAGTTTAAACTCAAGGCGATCGGTCACGCAGTAGAACACGGGAATAGAGCAGCAGCGAGAGAGTTCAACATGAATGAATCGATGGCCAAGTAAGGAAGACTAAACAAAGTTTCCGTGGCAATAAAAGCGAAATGGCCACAGTTAGAGGACACACTTGAACAAGTGGGTTGTTGAACAAAGAGCAGCAAGTAGAAGTGTCAGGACAATCACTATTCGAATGAAGGCAACAGCGCTGGCACGGGAACTTAACATTAAAGAATTCAGAGGTGGTCCTACTTGCTGTGTGTTTACGTTGTAGCGGGCAGAGACGGGAGTCGTAGGCGGAGTGTCAAACAAAGGTGCCAACGAAAGCTGCTCTATTTACATTTAAACTTGCAATCGAAACTTACAAAACAAAACACGAGTGGCTCGAGCCGGCAGGATTAAGAGTCCCCCTAGGAACTCGTTAACTGAACAATGGTTCCGTGGGTGAATTATGTCAAACCCACTACAATGTTTTACATTTTACATTTATTATGTTATTGCTTTACTGTTATTGTTTTGCACATAACGAGTGTCACTATATTGCGATTGCACTAACGTTTCATTTACCATAACAGTATCGGACGTTTTTTTGCGTGTTGACTAAATGGAGGAAAAGTCAAATGTTATGCCATGCTGTTGTTCAAATATGTTAAAGATGTGTCACGAAAATGCTTTACCTCAGAGAAAATAATGAAACGGCTGTTTATTCATTTTGGGAGTGAATGGAGTTGTGGAAAGCTCGTTTGTTATCGATTCATAAAGTTTGACTGACCTATCTGACTGTTTTGTTGACATTCCCTTTAGCGCGCCACCCTCTAACGGTTGCATACGTAACTACATCCTCTACTATAGTCACATTTATTGATGACGCTCTTAATCACAAAAATGTCTCGAAGGACTGCACAGGATTACAATTACAAAATTGCACAATGACCTGATCTTAAACCAGCATGCACTTATAGCGCCTTATAATGGGGTGCGCCTTATGTATGGAAAAAGTTTAAAAATATTTCATTCATTGAAGGTGCGCCTTATAACACGGTGCGCCTTATAGTGCGGAAAATACGGTACTTTATTAATTGTTTTTCCATATCTTTTCGTTTTTTAAGTGTCTTGGGGTCGATTTTCTCATTAAAAGGGTCAATTTTGGAGTTGTCAACATATCTACGGGGCATTTTTTTCCCCTTTTTTGAAGAGTTTTTTTAAGCGGCGATTTGCGTCTCAGGCGAGCCGTTTTCTTTCGGTCGTTTTTCGGGGGGCCGACGGATCTAGTCTTCCGTAGCTATCTGTGGGCGGGGCAGGCGACGCCCGCTCACCTTAGGGTCCATGATGCCTTCTTGCTTGAAGCGGGCGTAGAACATGTCCATGGAGAAGACCTCGCTCCACAGGTAACCGTAATACTGGGCGTCGTAGCCGCCCGCCAGGTGCCCGAAGGTGGCCGGCATGTCCGTGCCTGAGTTGCAAGAAAACGGTGAAAACAACAACAACAACAAAAGAAGTAAAAGGACAAAATTATGAAAGAATAAAGACAATAGAAAAGAAAAAGTAGAATAAGAAAAAAGTACTAAATAAATGAAAAAAGTTGGGGGAAGGAAAAGAGAAGGGGACAATGGAAAGATTGAAAAAAAAACATTGAAGGTAAAAACAAAGAAAATAAAATGGAAAAAAATAGAAGAAAATGAAAAGAACGGATGAGAAGACCTCTCTTGAAAAGGCACCGCCCGCATGTTGGTGCGTAAAGAGGCCAGAAGGGGGCGACACAATTGCTGGAAAATCTTCCGATGCAAAGAGGCCGAGCGAGGCTCGTCATCTCGAGGCATTTCTTTGTAGTATGAGGAGCATTTTTAAAGGGACAGTGTGTATTATTGGACCACTAGGGGCCGTTGTATCATGGAAAAGAATGCAAACTATGGAGACTCAAAGTACCATTGTTCTGATTCTCATGCTCACCTTTCTTCTTCGGTTTGGCACTGCCTCTCTTTTGATTCTCTCTTCTTCTCTCTTTATCATCCTCTCATTCTTTCTCTACCCCTTTCTTTTTCTTTCCTTTGTTTTCTTCTCTCATTTTCACTCACTTTCTTTCTTGCGCTTACCTTCATCTCTCATCATTTTTTATGCTCATCTCTAATTCTGCCCTTATTTTTCTCCTCTCCTGTCTTTCTCTTTCCTCACTGTTATCTCTCTTTCATTCCCCCTTGTCCGTTTCTTTTACTCTCCTCAGGTTTTAGCCTCTCTTTTGGTCTCTATTTCTCTCTCTGTATTTCTCTGGCCTTTGCCATCTCTCAACTCTTCCCTTTCCCTTTCTCTCGAATCCGCCGTTCGGGCCCCCGCCCGCAGGCATTCGGGAGAAGGGGTTCTCACCGTCCGAAGCGGGGATCCCCAGGAGCTCCCGGCAGAGCCGGGCGTATTCCAGCGCCGGCTCCAGGCCGGGGCGGGTGTGCAAGGCCTGGTCCAGTTGGGCCAGGACGATCTGCCTCAGGTTGAAGAGGCCTGCGCCGGGGGGGAGAAACGGGTGAGCCGGCCGGACCGCGGGCTAAGAGGGAGGGGGCGCCGGGGTCCTACCGGTGTTGGCCAGCCTGGACTTGATGAGCTTGTCCAGGAGCGCTTGGGGGACGGGCTCCCCCGTTTTGTAGTGGCGGGACATCCGGCGGAGGGGTTCCTTCTCCCACACCCAGTTCTCCAGCATCTGAGACGGAGCCTCCACGAAATCCCGTTCCACGTGGGTGCCGCTGAACATGGCGTAGTCCGCCTGGGGGGACAAAAGCCACAGGGAGGCGTCGGTGCCGGGCTTTGGGACTAACGCGGCGATTCTCAAATAGTGAACTGATCCCGTCAACCATCTGGTCAAGTCCTGTTGATTTCTTTGGCCCTTAATCACAGAGAGTCTCAAAGGGCTGCACACACCACAGATTTTTAGCAAACCGCAGGCGTTCGGGGTGTCGGCAATCGTCTTGGAGGCTGCTCGGAGAGTTCCTTGCCACGGTGTGCCATATTGGGAGTTTAAGTGACCAAAGTAAAAAAGTATACATTTTTTAGCCAGTAGTGAGTGATTCAAATAATGATTGATTAGCCAATGACATTCCCAACATAAATGCATGCATGTTCACTATCTTGGAACCTTGCGTGTCAATGAGCTGCTCGAAATTGACATCGATTCTGCCATTCTGCTTCAACAAACGGGGAAAGGGCTCAGAGGTGTTGGCTAATAATGGAGTTCAATACGGAAGACAAAAAAAGAACTGTATGTATGAAAAGCATAAAAATGGGTCGGACTCATTCGAGTAATATTGATGCTTTGAAACGGAGCGCATTCAATTTTTAGGGCAAGAATAAAAACCTATTTCTGTGTGTTCCAACTCACGTTAGTATCATTTACCAAAAGCAGCCAAATTTCCAAAGGGTTCCTTTGGGTACCTCTTGAATTGGGATTCTCAGCCAATTTGAAAAAAGCCGAAATGTCTTCAATTCCTTATATGATTACAATCTCATTGAACCTTTTGGCAAGCTACACCAGACTACGACTCCAACTAGAATGGGATACAACATCAAGGTTGCGGTAGGAACGGGATTATTCCCTCGCTCGGGACGGCGGACCGCTAAACTTTGATTGCCGTCGTCGGGCCGATACGGAGAAAAGTCCGCGATCTTTTTCGCGGAGACGGACAAAGCGGCTCTTTTGAGCGAGCCGAGCCCAAAGAGCCGCCGGTCGGAAAAGAGGTACCTGCGCGCAGAGCTGATGCATGACGTGTCCGAACTCGTGGAAATAGGTCTCCACCTCGTCGTGCTGCAGTAAAGAGGGCGTGGTGGGCGTGGCCTTGCTGAAATTGGCCACCATGGCCGCCACCGACATCTGCCGACGCCCGTCCGCCAGCAGGCAGCCCGGCTGCAGCCCGAAGCACGCCGCGTGACCGTATTTGCCTTCCCTGACGCCCCGGAAAAACAGAGACCGATCATTTTCTGGACTACAAGTCGCCCCGGAGTGCGAATGGATGCAAACGGGCAAAGACGCTTATTGAAAATAAAGAAGGGGGAAAAGGTACAGAATAGAGAAAAACGAATAAAAGGGAGACAACAGGAAAAAAAAAGGAGAAATAAAAGAAAAAAAGGGAGAAAGGGAAAAAATACAGGAACAAAAAACAAGGCAGAGAGGATACAAAAAAATAGAAATACAGAAAGAGAGGAAAAATGAAGTAACAACAGAGAAAGACAAGAATAGGAAAAATACAGAAAGGACAAAAAGAAAAGAATACAGAAAAATAGAGTAGAAGAAAATAAAAATAAAAATACAAAAGAGGAAAAAATAGCAACAGATACAGACAAGGAAAAAACAAAACGAAAATCGAGAAAGTACAGAAAAAGGATAGGGAAGAAAAAAGAAATAGGAGAAAGGAGATAAGTGGCAAAATAAAAATATAAACATAAGAAAGAAAGAAAAGAAAAATGAAGAGAAAAGGGGAATAAGGAGTCAGTTTCATACTCAGGTAGGGCCATCACCACCCTTAACAAACGTGCATGACTAAGAATATACAATATATCTTGCCTATGGAGTGAAAAGTGGCTCTTCTTTGATCTCATTTTGCCCTTTCCAGTCTTTCTTACACATCAATTCTAGAGCAGAGATTTCAAACATGCGGCCCGCAGGTCGGATGGGGCCGCCAAGGGGTTTAATCCGGCCCTCGAGACCAAAAATGAGAGCGAGGGAGAAAAATGGGCTACAGTTCTTAACAAGTCCACTTGATGTCGCCACATCCAGGCAACACTCACGCAACTGGAGCTGGATTTCTTTTTTTCCTCTCTCCCTCTATTCAGCTCTATTTTTCTATGGCGCTTTCCTAATTTCCTATCCTCTCTCAATCCATTTCTTTTTATCTCTTTCCCCCTCTCTTTTTTCTCACGTTCTCTTACTCACCCTTTTCTTTCTTTCTCACATCGCTCACTTTCATTTTCCTCTTTTTTTCCTCTCATCAGTTTCTGTCTCCTCCTCCTTCAATTTCTCTTTCACGCTTTCTTTTTTCTCACTTTGTCTCACCGTTTCTCACTTTTTCTGTCGCTTTCTTCCTCCCTTTTATTTTTTTCCCTCTTCCCTTGTCGCCTAGCCTTTCCTCTCCATTTCTCGGTGTATTGTGCTCTCTCTCGCTTTCTCTCTCTTCTCTTTTTAATCGACTAGTCCGACCCCCGTAGGATTTGGTTTTTAGCACGTGGCCCCCAGCTCGAAGGACTTTGACACCCCTGCTGTAGAGTGCCACCGTGGACCTGCTGGTCCACTACTCCACCACTGAGGTTCTAAGCTAGTCTTGTTGCTGACCTGGGGTAGAGATCCAGGTAGAAATGTCCCACCACGTGGCCTTGGCTGGCGTCCTTGACCGAGTAGAGCTTGACGTCGGGGTGCCAGACGGGGGCGTCGTCCACCAGTTGGAATGTGAGGCCCAGGAGCTCCTGGTAGATGTCCAGGAGGCCCTGGGTCACCACCTCCATGGGGAAGTACTCCTTCAGGAGGTTCTGGTCCACGGCGTACTGGCTCTCCTCCACCTGACATTTGTCATGAACAACAGATGAAAAAAGTGAAGGTGGAGGCTGCGGTTTTGACGCCGGGCAAAGGTGACCTGCGTCATAAAGTATCTGGTGTCCCAAGCGTGAAGACGCCCGTCAAAGGGGAACCCTCGCTTCAGGCACTCTTCCTCCTTCAGCTTCAGGAGGACGGTGCGCTCCTCCTCGCCCAACGGCTTCAGCTTGACGGAGAGCTCCTCTGAGGGGACGCAAGAGAGACCGACGGGTGAGGGAAGGGCAAAAGACGCGTGGGCGAGGGACGGGCAGGTGAAGGAAAAACAAGTGAAAGACATACGAGGGATGGACGGGTGAGGAACAGGGGAGGGACTGATAGGTGGTGGACAGATGGGTTAGTGATGGCCGGGTAAATTGATGGGTGAGGAATGACTGAGGTTCTGGTGGGGGACAGACAGGTGAGGCCCGGCGGTCGGGAGAGGGGCAAGGGACAAAGGACATCCTAGGAGACGCGGCGGGCTCCAACTCACCCAGGAAGGCGGCCACCTGCTCGGCCGACTTGGCCATGTTCATCTCCAGCACGAAATCGGCGTGAGTGCTGAAGCCCAAGAGGGCGCTTTTACGGGCGCGCAGTGCCAGCATCTCCTTCAGGATGCCCGCGTTCTCCTGGCCAGAAGACACAGAAATGTCACGGATGGGAGCGCCAACGCGCCCGCCCGCGCGCCCACCTCTTTGCAGCGCGAGTTGAAAGCCTCCTCCATTTGGCGCCGCGTCTCGGGCACAAAGCATTTCTTCATGGTGGGGAAGTAGTGAGGATACTTGAGGGTGACCTTCAGCTTCTCTCCATCTTGTTCAAGGGCGCTCAGGAAGTCTTCTGGAGGGCCGCCTAATGGAGGGGCCCCACCATGTGACGACAACCGAGATTGGTTTACGGACGGACCGATAAGGGTTTTTCAGAGCCGAGGCCGATTATTAGCATTAGGAGGAGGCCGCTTAAAGATATCTGGAGCCCATATTCATTCGCTGAAAAAGGCCAAAGCCATGTTTATTATTGCAAAAAGAAACAAAGATAATTTGTTATAAATTCAACTCGAGTCGCTTTATGAAACCTAAATCAATGACAATTTTAACTCACTAGACTCACTTCGACCAAAAACAGTGCAGGAAGTAAAATGAAGGCTTGGCGGCGACTCGTCTAAAGGTACCTCCGTTACTTTACAATAAATACAATTGGAAATGTTATTTCTACCAACATGACTTCAATGAACTTAAAAAGGAAAAGAGCATTGAAATTTCAACGCAGCTCTCCGACGGAAAAGTGTGGGCACTCCAGTTTTAGAGCCAGATTGACCAACTCATGTTATGGTAATAGCTCATCACTCAGCTTTCCACTTTACCCTGCTTTTTATGCTGTCTCTCAATCACAGACGCACACATTTATGTTTTGATAGGAGCTAATATATCCATGTCCACCTGAACGCCTTTCCCTCAAACAAATGATCAATGCTTTATAAGCCATCTCTTTATTGCTAAAACGCTTTTCTACCGCGGACACGGGCATGTCAGGGCCAGTTGGCAGAGATGCTTCTGTAAAGTGATTGTTCCTGCTTAAGAACCTTTGCCCTCAGTCACTTATCCTATCAGTGAACTGGGGGTGGGTAGCAGGAGAGAGAGAGCAAGACTCTGCTGCATCTGAGCCTACATGAGGCCGCTTTAAATAGATTCAGCCGGTCGAATGAACAAAACGCCGATAGCAATCAACTTTTTTGAATATAGGTGCCGATCGTCGGGCCGCCCGGTAAAGGGTCGACTTCTAGATGGCTGGCTTGCGTGAGTGGGCGTGTCTCACCCAGCTGCTCCCTGCTGAAGGTGAGACAGGTGGTGTCCTCGTTGAGGTTCTTGTTGAAGTCGATGGCCAGGTTGCTCAGCGCCTTCTTCAGGCTCTTGATCTCCTGCAAACGTGAAGCCCACGGGTATTTGTTTTGAAAACGTATTTAACACCCATTTCACAAAACGACTCCGAAAATAAGACTATGATAATAGAAAAATACGAGCGTGAAATAGATGTTAAAGCGCTTTGGGAGGTCTTCAATCACCCAAGATCTTATTTTGCAGAAAATCAATGTTGTTGCGCGGGACTCCTAACACAAGCAAACGGGTCGAAAGCGGCGGCAAAGGCGACATCGGGGTTTGGGTTCTGACCTCTTGGGTCTCTGTGGGGAGGTGCAGCCCGTTCCTCTGGCCCAATTTGAGGAGACGCTCCATGTAGCGCCGCGATTCGGCCGACAGGCCGCCGCCGCCGTCGTCGTCCAGCTTTTTCTGCACACACCACAATGTGTCCGCTTGTGTGATCAAAATGAAAATCCAATCCATACATCTTGCCACTTCACTGAAACTACAACATCCATCTTATTCACTTATCCAAGGATTTGTCTTGCACTACATTTCAGGCTGCAGGCACTACCTTTTAAAGAAAAAAGGTTTGCATGTACATGAAAGAAAAAACACAGATAAAGAAAAAAGATTTATAAAAAAAAAAAAAAAAGATAAAATACGAAAAAGGAAGACTTATAGAAGTAAAAAGATAAAGTAGGAAAATGAAATAACAAAAAGGAGAAAGAGTGGAAAAAATGGGAAAGGAAGAAAATACAGAAAAGAGGAAAGAAATATGAAAAAGGTAAAGAAAAAAGGGGGAAAAATGGAAAAAGTACAGGAAAGAGGAATAAAAAACAGATACAATTGAAAAAGGATCAAAGGAAATAAAATAAAATAAAGGGAAATGAGAAAAAAAAGTTATAGAATGTTTGAAAAAAGAAAAAAAAAAATTTTTTAAAAATCAATGTAAGGGAAAAATGAAAGAGGAAAAAAAGATTGTTTTCTATATCGATTTGATGTATTTTATCCAGATTTGTGCGCTGAACCCATCATGGTGAACATTTACAGGTAGAGTAACTAATTCAGTTACTTTTTGGAAGAAGTGGCGAGTACTCCTTTAAAGAAACATTGTCCATTTGTGGGGAAAAAAAGAGGTATATTCACATGTCTTTCATTTCATTTCTCTCGCTTTTATTTGATTGAACAATTGTGTCATAGAGGGGGATTTTGTTTACTGCCCGGGCTCCGGCTACAAACTCTTCACTGCGGAGCAATTTGAAGTTGAGGAGCCGGTCAGATTTCTACCCCCGACACTGGCACCCACCCTTCTACTTAAGCCACGAGTCGGCGCGGTCCATATTCTAGCGCGGGAGGCTTTTCCCGTAGAAAGTCACCGTTCCGTCGGCCGAGACTTGAACCGGCAACCTCCCGGTCTCGGGGCGGGTGCTCTACCTCCGAGGCCACCAAACTAGTGTGTCATAAGACTTGTATTTCATTCGACATTTTGCATCCTGTATCTTTTGCGCTTCGGTTTTACAACGCGTCAAGAGCAGAAGATTCCGGTCAAACTTTCAACCCGGGTCTTTACTGTTCTTCGCTATTTGTCGTCAATAACCCAGACGGATTATCCAGGACAGAATACAAGGTGACAAATGTGGTCTCGTTGGAAAGAACTCGTGCGACCCGCCTGTCATCGACAGGCGGGAAAGAAGCGTAGAAACGGCGGCAGAACACACGGAAAGCGAGCGTTTGGATCGTATTCGTATTCGGGAGCGCGACTCGAAAAACGGACGCGTCGGCTGGAAAGTCACGCGCCCCCTTGTGGCGTTTGAGCAGGACACGCGTGGAAGTCACGGGAGACGGCGTACGAGTCGCGTGGAGTCGGGAACGTGAACCCTCTCAGAAAAACCGGGGCTTTGGCCCAAAAATGGCAACGGAGCACGAAGCTCTGCAGTGTGAGCCTGGCCCAAGTCCGGGCCCGCGTATACCTTCAGAGCCACGATTCTCCGGTAGACGTCCTCCCTCATGCTCATCTCCACGTCAAACTCCGACAGACGTTTGTCGGCTTCCGTGCTGGCCGCTCGCACTTCCTTGTCGGGCGACACGTGCTGAGGGAAGTCCAGCGCGTTGCGCCACACTGAAACGCGCAAAGGCCAAAAACGTCAGTCAAGATCGCCGCCCGGGCCGCCAGGGCGCGTTCCACACCTTGTCGGGTTAGACTTGAGGACAAAATGCAAAAGAAAAAAAAAATTACAAAAGGACAATAGAGAAAGAGAAAAAGAATACAGAACAAAAAAGAACATTTGAAAAAAGAGAAAGGAAAAATAATTGTAAAGGAAGAAAACATGGGAAGAGAAAGGTGAAATGGAAAGGGGGAAAGATAAAAATATATAAAAGGGAGAACAGACACAAAAAGTGAAAACAAAAAAGAAAAATGGGAAAAAAATACGGAGCAAAACAAGGAGAAAGAAAAAAAGAAAAAGAGAGTAAGGGTCAAATGATTAGAAAGGCAGGAGGGAAAAAGAAGACCAAAAAAGAAAAAAACAGAGGCCGTTTCTTTCTCAGGCAGGGCCATCATCACCCTAAACCAGCGCGCAAGACTGCGAAAAAGTAGTTCCTCAAAACGGGTACCGATCGCCGAAACTATATTTTCCGGACTTCTTTGTGAATTCCGTCCTCGTTCCCGATTGCTGACGTCGGCCATCTTTGCGAGCGTAAACGCCGACGCGGCGTTCCCGCACGGACAAAGGACGGCCGGAGCACAAAAGCTGCTCCTACGCGTCGGTGACATTTTGAGGGAAACAGAACGCTCCTTTAAACATTCGACGTTTTTCTTTTTGCTTTTGCGAGCATCAAAAACTATCCATGAACGACTTTTGGAGAAAAGACGGCTTGAAGGGGCAATGGATTTGTTGTCGGGGTCTCAAAGTTGCCGTTCGAGTGATGAGAGTTTGACAGCCGGCCTCTATCTTCAGGTTTAACGTCGGTGCCTCCCACACCACTTTCAAAACGGACGCTGGCTCCGTGTTCATTCCTTTGGCAGGTCATTTTTTAAAGGCACTGTTTGAAAGTCACTGTACATGGCTGGCTGCTCCCATTGAAAGCATGAGACAACAAAATAGACGGAGAGAAAAACAGAGCGAGTGAGGGGGGGGGGGGGAAGATAGATGAGAAGAATATACAAAGGAGACAGAGACAAGGATTCGGGGGGGAGAAGAGGCAGGAGAGAGAGATGGACACAGACATAGGTTAAGGAACAAAGAGATAGTAAGACTAAAGAGAAAGAAATGGAAAAACAAAGACACAGAAAGGGAGAGAAAAACAGAGAAAGACAGAGAGGCAGACAAAGAGAGAGAAATAGACTAGAGACACATAAAAACAGGGAAAGACAAAGAAACGGAAATGCAGAGAGTGTAACAAAGAGAAAGACAAGGAAGAAAGAGAAAGAGGAATAGAAAGAAAGACAAGGAAGAAAGACAAGGAAATAGACAGAGACACAGAGAGAGACACGGACAGAGACATGGACAGAAAGACAGAGACACAGAGAGAGACAGAGAGCGCGATGGAGCGCGAGAGGGAAAAGAAAAAAAACCTCAAGACTGATTGGATTATTATTTTCTTGTGACTGTATTTTCTAGACTATAAATGGCCCTGGAGTATAAATGGCACCCGCGGCCAAACTCCAACCGGCAGACCGGAAAATACGCAAGTTGTTCGATGGCATTTTGCGTAACGCGCGGTCGGTCGAGTCGGACTGCCGGAAAACCTGGCAACCATTTCAAGCGCTCGGCCTTAAAATTCAAGCGTTGGACGGCAGGAGACGGGAGGAACGGGGAGAGGGTTTCGGGCGGCTACGGACCGGTGTAGTCCACCTCCACGTCGGCGAGGGCCTTGAGGGTGTTGCGGAAGGTGACGGCTTCCAGGGGCAGGGCGCCCACGCCGTCGTAAACTTTCTTGGTGTCGGCCATTAAATCCTCGGCCCTTTGCGCCATCTGCCGGGCGCTCAGGTCCCATCGCAGACGGTTTTCCGGACAAACGGCGCCGGACGCCTCGCCTGCGAACCAAAGCGGAACACAAAATCCGTTCCTCGGTTATTTCAGGATCTTATTTGAATGCACTCCGTACATCTGCCAATCGTTTTGAATTCCATGAACTGGCCAATATGTCAATCATCACGTGAATCGGTTACTGCTGACTTTTTAAGATAATCCGAGCTAAAGGAGGCGACGTCCGTCTTCTCAATACAGGCATTCGTAGGCTATGGCAGACTGAAGACAGTGGAAAGAAAAGGAACTACCGTATTTGGAAATCATCTGACAAGTCTTTATTTTTAAAGGGGAGCTATGGAGTAAAACAAAAGGATTACAATGAAGACCTTCAAACGGTGCAAGAATGCTTTTAGGCGGATTTTTTTTCAAACCGTCAACATTATCCTGTGCTTTGGATTCAATGTTTTAAGGTACACCGAGTCTTAGAAGTTAACACTGTGTAATATTTGACCACAAGACGTTGCTGTATTGTGTCGTTCAAGCAAAAACGGGTGATAAAAAGCGCCAGAAAGAATACAAACTACAGCAACTCAAAGTGACCAAAACACAACATGATTCCGTCTCATTTTTTGCCTCGTGCAAGATTTGGTTATTTTAGGGAACCCTTAGCAGCAAGATGGCCGACAATCATGTCAGCTCCCCTTAGGTGAGCTTCATGTTGGTTTCTTCTAATAAATAAGGATTTTATGACCAAGGAGTATTTAAAAATTGGCACTTTTGTATGATAGTTGCCAGCTTTGTCTCTTCTGTCCCTTTGTTTGACCACAAGGAAAATACGGATGAAGAAAAACTACAAAAATATCAAATTGAATGCTTAAAACGTGGACTTGTTATTTTATTATCATTCTGAAAAGGAAGAAAAATCACTTCAGAGATCCTAATACAGAAATACAACAACAAAACACATTTACAGTAAAATAGTTCATAATTATTTCAAATCAATATTGAACGTATTAAGCTTCGTAAACACTGAGAGGCGCTATATAATACTCACTGTCCCTTTAATGTACCTGTTGTGAAGCTTGCACTTCTTGGCCTTATCTAGAACGTTCTACTTTAGTTTCGTTTTCGCCTGTTTTCTCATTAGTTTGACGATGCTTTTTGCTCAAAGGACACGTTTCCATCTTTTACAACAAAATTAGGTAAAACAAGAAACGAAACGCAAGAGGAATAACTATAAAGTTTACGAATAACTTTCATAACGTTCACCAATATCGACAGCTAGCTAGCTTAGCTAAAGCTAGCACGGGAGATTAGCTAAGAAGCTAGCACGTCAGTGGCGTTAGCCGGCTGCCGGTTCTTTGACAGCGGGCGACGCCGCTTGTTCGCTCACCTGTCGGGCTCATGTCGGTTGCTTCTGCCGCTTTCTTTTCAAATGCTGTTCCTTTTTTTTAACTTTTAATTTGCTTTTAATGATTTAAATGTCGCCGGGTTTCGCGTGCTCCTTCGTGAACAGGACAGGCTGCTTACAAGCGCCGGTTAAGTAGAAAGACCACGTCCGCTACGTCGTTTCAAAATCAGCGAAGCGGCGACAGTATTTGCATGTATGTCGTCCTTTAAAAGCTTTTTTTAAATCTTTGCATTCTTTCATGGAAATAGAATTATATTTTGAACGTATTTTTGATCGTTTACGCAGCGTTTGGACTCGGCAAACAAATTACAAATACTCTTAATTTGGAAACTAAAACTGAAAAGGGGGCACGTTTCCGGTATCAAATTTAATGAATGTACAGTATATAATATAATATTGCTAAATTAGCACAACATTCGTGGGTTTTTGTTTGTTTCATGTCAATTATTTAGTCAATTTGAACATCGAGAAAAATGAAAGGAAGAAAATAAGAGAAAACATATGAATAAAGAGAAAAAAGTGTAACGGAAAGAAACATAAAAGGAAAATAATGGATTCTTACCTCTTTTGATTTTGCTCAGGCTTTTTGAGCTTTTTGGGTACCCGTAGCAGAAAGATGTCAGACAACTATGTCAGCCTCCTTTAAGTGCTAATGCTAAATGCTAATTCCTTGACGCGCGAGGCTTTCTAAAAACTCTTATTTATATGATAATTGATATACTTTTGCTTCTTTTTTTCAATCCATAATATATTCTTTAAACCACAAGGAGCTGCTCAATGATGCACACCGTCCCTTTAGGAGACATATTAAAGGATTTTATACATTTGACTATAAAGGATTTTATACGATTGACACAGTTTAACGCAACGAAGATTTTCACTGAGTGGGCTTGAGTTCAATGTACAAGGTCAGGGCAGGCTGTTCCAAATGCATCGTATTTGGTCGAGGAAATTTTGAGAACAGGACTCGTGGAGGCGACGTTGTTTGGGGAAGCCAGACATCAAGGCGCTCGTGGATGAGATTGTGAAGCCCAGAGGGCTTCCTTGGCACGCCCATGGGAGGAGCCGGCACACCATCTTGTGGGGAGACGTGGGCCAATAAGAGAAAGCTACAGGACTTGAGAAGAGGCCTTCCCGCACAGACTACTACGTCACTTCGGCCGTCTCCTGTTTTACACTTAGTTCTTCTGTTAGGGAAAATAAATCCGCCCCCGTGTGCAAATGTCGGCTTTCCTGATCATTTTTTTCTCAAGAAACGAGCGCGCGCGATTGTCGGGTGAATGTAGGTTGTGTTTGGTCAATGGAGTCAGATAACTCATTCAAATAATTTGGTAAACGCTACATTTTGCGAGTTAATTCCCAACAATACAAAGGTTTGTCCGTTCAAATAACCGTCTTCGGACTACTCGGAAATGTTTTCGCTATGCTAACGTGCCAAAAGTATGCGTCGGACTGAGGATATAAGCGAGACCAATTGGGATAGAAATGGAAAAATGTCACGTGACTACAAAAGCAGGTATCCAATCTCAACATTTCAGCCATATTACTAAATCCAATCATTTCAATGAAGAGTCATTTGTCAATAAATAACGCATAAGAACTCTGTCAGGAAGAAAAGAAATAGCTCCGCCTCCTGGTCCAAGCCGGGCTCCGCCTCTTCGGTCAGAGGCCTGGCAGTACAATTGCGTTAGCGTTAACAATGCGAACACCCAAAAAGATGCTAACGGAGGAGAGCGCGTCTACCGGTTCCCGTTGCTGACACTCATAGAGATGCTAACAGAAAAGCACGTCTACCGACTTCTGGTGCTAACACCCAAAAAGATGCTAACGGAGGAAAGCGCGTCTACCGGTTTCCGACGATAACGCTCAAAAAGCTGCTAACAGAAAAGCACATCTACCAGTTATTGATGCTAACACTTAAAGAGATGCTAACAGAAAAAGGAGGTCTAGCTTTTTTTCAGGCTCTGACCCAAAAAGACGCTAACGGAGAATAACACTCGTGTCACTTTCTGATGCCGGCAGCCGATAGACGGCGGCTAAAACGCTACTGGCCAGGTGAGGGCAACGAGAGGGCGGAGTCTGGCCAGGTGAGGACGAGGAAGGGGCGGAGCTGGCCATGTCCAGAAGGTCACGGCCGGACGCTAGCCAATCGGGACGGAGGAAAGCCGGCCTTAGCGGCTCGCCGCTCAACCCAGGAAAGGCTGAAAAAGATGGAGGATGTGGTTTGAGGAGCCAAAGGAGGGCGGGCGGGCCAAACCTACCTCTTTTTTTTTCTTCCTTCTGGCTGAAGAATCCTCTTCTTTTTCTCCTTCTTCTTTTTCCCCTCCGTCGGAGACGGCGGGCAAACTTTGAGCTTGGGGCGACACCAAGGCTTTGTTCTTCACCAAGGTGGACAAAACTAAAAAGGAAAGATACTTTTTGCTACAGTCCTCTCCTGTTCTCCTTGCGGGTACAAAATTCAATGAGGTCTTCTCTCCCTATTGTGATGCAACCCTAACCCGCCAGACGATTGGAGATGAGAGAAGAGGAAAAATGAGCTGTGTGATGTCAAAGGAGGACCTGCTGTTTGAAATATGTCCACTGGATGTCGCCAGAGCTAAGCGACACTCCCATGGCAGATGGAGTTTTCTTTCTGTCTCTCTCGCTCTCTCTCTCTCACACTCTCTCTCCTTTCTTTCCCTCGGTCTCTCTCTGTCTCTCTTTCTTTCCCTTGGTCTCTCTCTCTCTCTCTCTCTCTCTCTCGCTTTCTCTCTTTCCCTTGGTCTCTCTCTCTCTCTCTCTCTCTCTCTCTTTCCATGAGTCTGTCTTTGTCTCTCTCTCTCGCTCTCTCTCTCTGTCTCTCTCTCTCTCTCTCTTTTTTCCCTCGGTCTCTCTCTCTTTTTCCCTCGCTCTCTCTCTCTCTCTATCTCTCTCTCTCTCCTTTTTTTCCCTTGGTCTCTCTCTCTTTCCCTTGGTCTCTCTCTCTCTCTCTCTCTCTCGCTTTCTCTCTTTCCCTTGGTCTCTCTCTCTCTCTCTCTCTCTCTCTCTGTCCCTCTCTCTCTCTTTCCATCAGTCTGTCTTTGTCTCTCTCTCTCTCTCTCTCTCTCTCTCTCTTTCCGTTGGTTTGTCTTTGTCTCTCTCTCTCTCTCTTTCACTCGGTCTGTCTTTGTTTCTCTCTCTCTCTCTCTCTCTCTTTCTCTCTCTGTTTCTTTCCATTGGTCTGTCTTTGTCTCTCTCTCTCTCTTTCTCTCTCTCTCTTTCCCTTGGTCTGTCTTTCTCTCTCTCTCTCTCTCTCTGTCTCTCTGTCTCTCTCTCTGTCTTTCTCTCTCTCTCTGGCTCTGTCTCTTTCTCGTTGTCTTTTTCTCATTCTTTGTCCGTCTTTCTCCGTTACGGGACGGAGCGTCGGCTAAATCCGGGATTCCCGGGCGGTGGGATCGGGGAGGGGGCGTACCTTCCCTGGTGATGTTCTCGGCGACGCTCATGGCTTTGCCGCCGATGTCGCTGACCATGTGGTCCACGGCGGCCTGGTGGCGAAGGAAAAGGGGGCGCACCACGCGCCGGTACAGGACCTGGGACCCGTTCCAGCCCACCGGGGCCATGCACCACACCAAAAACATACACTGCAAAAGATAAAGGGAGAGCTTGTCAGTCCCCTCCGAAGCCCGTGGCCAGAGGCGGCCCGCCTGCCTATCCGGGACATTGGGGTTTTCAGGACTCTCCGGTATTCTAACCGGAAGGAGCCGGGAGTCCGACCCGCCGCTCTCTCTCTCTCAGGATCTCTATCTCCGCTTTTCGTTTCGATCGAATCATGGATGGTTTCTCTCCTTATTCGGAGTGTCTACTGAACAATTGACTTAACGGTTGCCCGGGATTCGGTACAGTCCTCTCCTGTTTTTTTGGCAAGTAGAACATTCATTGACGTCTTCTCTCCTTTTCGAGGCTCTACTCAACTAGAAGAAGAAAAGTACCGTTAGGGGCATCTTACTTTGAAGGCGTAGTAAAACGGGAACCAATAGAGGAAAATGTCGGAGAAGAACTCCCCCAGACTGAAGACTCCGTAGACCACCCAGTAGGTCAGCCATTTGGTGTCATCTTCTTTGCAGGGACTCTCGATGGCTTTGACCCTGAACACAAAACACCAACGTCTACCGACTCCCCGGACCGGTTCCTGGCCCGTCGCCGGACTCCGACGCTAGGAGGATTCCGCGCTAACGGACGGAAACGAAACTCACGAATAGTACGCCGGGTAGACAAAACCGATCAGGTTGCAGAGCAGGGCGGCTCCGTAACCGTAAACCAGGTAAAATCCCGTCAGCGAGACTGCGCCTGAAGAAGGACACGAGACAAAAACACATTTGGTATTTTAGTGCGGACGGGACCGGAATCCTTTGCGGAAGGTCTTCTTTATTCTGTCCAATGCAGGGGTCATCATCATTTAGGAGACTACACCGCCACAAATACATTCCCCTTAACCTTTTCTGACCACTGAAGGATTTTGTACATTTTACTATAAAGGATTTTATACGATTAAATACAAGTTACATCTATCGAGTGCAACGAAGATTTTCACCGGGTGGGCTTCGGGTCACGCTGTTCCAAATTCGGAATGTTTTGGCTGGGGAATTTTGACAACAGGACTCTGACCAAGGACACGCGCATTGTTTTGATAAACGCTTTCTCCGGACATCGAGGCGAGGGGGCGGACCCCACGTGGGGGCTTTCGTCGGCCCGCCCGCGAGAGGAGCCGGTACACCGGCTTCCGGAAAAAACGCGGGCCGAGGAGGAAACGGAAGATCGGGAGAGGAGGCTCGACGGAGACTCGGGCGACACTCGTTCGGCCGTATTTTCGACGGAGTTCACTTAGCCAAATTGTTAAGAAATGAAATCTGCCCCCGTGTGGAAATTCCGGTCCCTTGTTCATTTTTCCATCGAGAAAGCAGCGCGCATTGTTAGGAGAATGCGGGTTGTGTCGGGTTCACGGAGTCAGATGACTCATCGGAACAGTTTAAAACCTAAGACCATTGACTCTGCAATCACATGGAAAGGATCCCAATTGGTCCCACGAGCCCCCTTTCTTTTCCCTTGTTCTTAATTTGGTTTGGGCTGGGAACATCGGATGACATAAATCGCCCTGAGGTGCAACCCAGAGCTCAAAGACAGACACATTTCCTTCATTGATGGGAAATGAGCAGACACTTCAGATGCATAATCAAGTTTTTGCAACCCCCAGTGTGTTTTTTTCCAATCTAAAGATCAACGATGTGCCTGTGTCATGATTCAGGCCGGAGACTTTTTTTCTTTGCGTGTCAATCAGTCAATCGGGTAACCGTTTTGAAAAGCCTCAACGGGAAACTTCCACCGGTCACAGAACACGCCTCCCGTGACTGATCGCCTCATCGGTGTTTTAAAGGGCGGGCGCAAAGGATGGACCCGACTGGCCTTTGTACCCTTGGGACAAAGAAGGTCCCACGGTGAAGAAGCCTTCAACCGCGTGGCTCGGACGGTACACGGTTCTTTCCCTCCCTCTCGATCGGCTGAAAGCGGCGGCCGAAGGAGTACGCGCGGAAGAGAAATCTGGTTTTCCTTGGTGTTGGCTCTCGTGCCCCACCTCTTTTGCTCTAACTTCCTTTTTTCCTTTTCTCTCTTTTCTCTTTCTCTCTTCGTACCCTTTGCACTTTCGTTTCTCTTTTCTCTCCTTCTGTCTCTCTATTTCTCTTGGGATTTCTTTCTTCCTCTCCCTTTCTTTTCCCCCTCTCTCACGACTTTTTATCTTTTGTTTCTCACGCTCTCTCCCTCTCTCTCTTTTTCTTTCTTCGTCCCGCCCTCTCTCCTTTTCCCTCCCTCTTTCTCTTACTTCTTTATCTCTTTTTCTTTCTCTTGAATCTACTAGTCCGGCCCCCGACAGAATGTCTGTTCTATGGTGTGGCCCCCGAGTTCGAATGAGTCTGACACCCCTGCCCTAGACCGTGAGCGATCACATAAGATAGGAAAAGGCATCGGAGTTGACAGACTACTTTTACTCACGGTGCCAGACGCAAATGTTAGAGAGTTGAGGAACTGGAAAGCGGTCCTGAAAGATAGCAAAAAACACAAAGGCCAACTCCTCATCGGATACACCAAAGAGTTGCTTCCATCTTCCTGCTTTTTTGTATTTACATCTTTCAGGATGATTTCTCCATTCTCTGACATTTGTGTCTGGTACTGTGAATAAAAAATGGTGCAATAATGAAGTTTAAGTTAGCAAGAGTTTTTGGGTGGTTCTTTCTTCAAAAATACATCTACATGAAATACTACCGATATATTGGTAAAGTTATACTACAACACACGAATACTACAGAAATATTATGACAAATACTATACAATCTGACAGCAGAAATACTACAAAAAATAAAACTACAGTAATACTAAATGGATACTACAGAAATACTACAAAATATAATACGTTAATGCTACAGAAATACCACAAAACACAATTATGGAAATACTAAAAGAATACCACTACAGAAATACAACACAAATACTACAGAAAAAAACTACAGTCAGTCTACAGAAATACAACAAAATACAATGCAGTAATATTACACAAATACTACTAAATACAAGACTTCTTCAACTGTGGCTGTCTTTATAAATAAAGTTGCGTTACTCTGGCCAGCGCCGCACGGCAGCTGAGGCAATGGGTTCAAATATATCCTCCCCGTGCAGAGTTTGCATGTTTTCCCGGTGCTTGTGTGGCTTTTCTATTGGCACTCTGCTTTCCTCTCACATTCCCAAAACACGCATGTCAGAAGAAACGGCCCATCCGAATAGTCCCTAAGTTGGAATGAGCCGGTGGTTATATGTCCCTGTGTGTGTCCCTGCCCACTGCCACAAGATAGCTGGGATGGGCTTTAGCTCCCCCCGTGACCCTACTGAGGATAAGCGGTGTAGATAATGGCCGGATGGACGCTCCGGCCAGTCCCCTCGGGGTGTTGTCGAGGCAACCTTTGCTTCACGGAAGCGAGATAACACCAAACCTCAAGTCAGTTGCCACTAGATGGTATCAGTCACTTGCGGAAGATTGAGTTAGAACATAATATTCGATAGACATTCTGACATTGTTTTAGCATTTGACATCGCTAAACGCCACGCCCCCTCCACCGCCCCGCCTACACTGTGATTCCTTTCAAGAACTGATGCAGAATGCCTGCATGTCACCCCTGCTCCGTAGTTTGCCCGCCCACTTTAGCACGGCTGAAGCTAGCGCACGACGTCATTAAGCTCCGTTTTGCAGATGATATTTCCCGACCGGGAACGGGAACTCTGAGATCTGGTCAATGGCCATCTGGAGGGACGAGAACATAGCCATAGGCATCGGCTTCTTGGCCCTCCTGACCGTCAGAGGGCACGTTGGACCCTACCAAGAACTCTTCACCAATACCGCAGCGGAACCATCTCGAGATCATCGGGACTGACCGAGATCGTTCCCCGGGGCATATTCCGAGGGGGCGGAAGAGAAACCGGGCCGCTGCCGACTTTGCGGAGAGAGCCGTGCCCCGACAACCGACGAGCATAAGGGAACCCTCGACGGACGACCGTGATAGCTAGCACCCGAGGAGACTTTCTTCGGATTAAGCCAAATCCTCTTCTCCGTGAAACACGGAGACGGATCTTACCGGTGGCGAGAACTTTCTTTTTGATTCCGGTTTTGTCTTCGATCTTTCCCAAGAAATCGCTGACCGCGTTCTTCTCGTTGAGGAACTTTTCTGCTCGTTCTTTGGCCGACACAATCAAGCTGAGAAGACCCATCGTGAGGAGGACGAGGAGGACGAGGAGGTCCGGGGTAGCGATGTGTCGATGGCGAACGTAAAGGCTCAATCGGCCGACTCTTTCGAGTGACCGACAAGATCCCATCCCACAGCCCTCTGCTCATCGGTTGAAAAGCAAAACGGAAATAAAGCTAGTGAGGTTAAGGAAGGGAGGACGGGAGGACGAGGGAAAGAAATCTGGCCATTGTGATTCGAAAGAGCCGGCTCTTTGGAGAGAAGCCGAAAGAGCCGCTTCTATGCAAAGAGATGGAATCGCCCTCATTAAAACAGGATCAACTGAGGAGATGGCGGCCACCTGCTGCTGCACACGGCACCTCGCCTTGGGGGCGGGATTAAAAGACGCTCACCTATTGGACCGAGATCATGTCGCTCACCTGTTGCCATGGCCACGAAGGAAGCTGACACTTTGCCCTAGGGGTGTGCAAACTACGGCCAGTGGGCCAAATACGCCTTTTCAAGCTCTGATTTGTCCGGCCCAACGAAAGCAAAAGGCGCCCAATTATAATGACAATATATATATCATGGGAAATTTCGTTTTTTTTTCGTGCCAACTTTATTTGTTTGTCAAACGAACTTCTGCCACACAAGACGTGGGTTCTGACTCGGTCCCGTTTTCTCGTGATATCTCCGGTCCGGTATTCTTTCCGTTAATGGTTGTCCTGTTTCATTTCGGGTTCCGGTTTAGTGTCTGTCTTCGTCCCGTTTATTATTTTCTCCAGTTTTCGTTCCCGTCTCGTTTCTCCTGTTAATTTTCCGTATCCCGATCCGTTATCTATCCTGTCTGTCACCTCCTGTCCGGTATCGACCCCGTCCGTCCGATATCAACTCGGGCAATCAGAATCGGTCTCGTCAGTCTCTGGTTTCAGGACTTTCCACGCCAGACCGGCTACCTAACGTGCATGACTCCCCGTTTCCCGTAAAATATAGGCTCGAGTGAGAACGTCACGCGATCGGGTCCTGCATCTGTTCTGGTTCTGACATCGTCAGCACCAATGGTGTTCCTGACACTCGTCCCATCAGAGTGGCAAAGGGCTCTGGCGCTCTTCATCCCCGAGGAAGAAAACTCCAGAGACATCGGGCAATTTCCAAACCTGGCCCCTTTCGTCGGAGAAGGGAAGATCTTCTTCTCAGTTCTAGCCTGGAGGACGACCACCTAGTTGCTCGACACCGATTGTCAAAAAGCAGGAGACCCGGGTTTCCCAGGGTGTGTCGCGGAACACGCCGCAATGATCTGGGACCGGATCCGGAAGGCCGAGCGGGAAAAGATTGACCTGCACGTCTGGAGTTCTTCTTCGTGTCTCCCTGTCAGGACCGAGACAGGAAAAAGGAAGCGGAACCTACTCGTGTAACGTTACTCACAGTTTATTGGGGACAAGAGGAAGGAGCGGGCACTCGATCATGAGAGCGTCGGTCGCGGAAGTCGATCGATCGGAACGAGGAAGTGGTCCGGATCAAAAGGATCGGGGCGAGAACAAAACGGGAGCAAAACACAGGCAAAAACCGAGATTCACAGGGCGTGGCGAAACAAGAGCAAAAACACAGGGAAAAAAACGGGGATTCGCAGAACAAGAGCAAAAAACACAGGCAAAAACGGGACTTTAGCAGGAATTTCGCGGACGCTCTGACAACTGGCGACTCACAGGACAGCGTTTAAGTGGTCACAATCTGTCAACACGTTTCAGCCGGTGTCCGTGGGCGGGGCCAATTGGGCGCCCTGGCAACTGTGACGCTATAAATGTTATAATGCTACTAGTCACTAAATATTATTGAGTCACCGATGATAATAACAACAATGGCAATAATAACAGTTATGATATAAAAATAGCAACAATAATGACCAAAGTTGTAAACGCAGTATTTCCAATCTACCCCATTTTCTTCATCTCTGTTTTCTGCCAGGAATATTTTTTTGTATTTCAATTTGAAGACGGGAACGGTCGGACATTGTTTGACCTCGTCTTGTAAAAAGTTTGACTCCGCACACAGACACTCACATCCTTTTCCTGGTGGTTCTCACCTTTGGGATTTTGAATTGACGACAGCCCCTTAAGTTATCATTTCCCCTCTTTCTGGAAGAATCATTTGGGGATGTTTTAAATATGTCTTAAATAGCGAGCTGTCATCGCAGCCCCTCAGGCTGGGCTACATGCAAGAAAAGAGCAGGCTCGTCCATGAGCCAAAAACATCAGCCGACCGGTCATTCCGGCCAGCGATGCCGAGAGAAGCACAAGAGAAAAAAAAAACCACGGTACGAAGTATTTGCACTGGGAACGGACAAAGCCGGACGCCGCTCGCCAGGCCACCTGAGCTGGAATTCTCTCTCTTTTTTCTTTTTTCTCTCCCTCTCACTTTTTGTCTTTCTTGATCCATTGATTTTTTTCTCTCTTTCTTTTGTTCTGTCTATTTTCCCGACTATTCCTCCCTTTCTCGCTCCATTTATCTTGTTTTTCTCACTTTTTCTCTGTCTGTTTCTCATTTCCCTTTTCCATTTCTCTCTCTCTTTCTTGCGCTTTATATCTCACTTTCTGTTTCACGCTTTTTTATGTCTCTCGCTCACTCTTTCTCCCTTTCTCTCTTTATCTTGCTGTTTTTTTTCTCTCTATTTTTCCCTCGACTCCGTTGTTTGCTTTCTCTTTTCTCTTGATTTTCCTTCTTTCTTTTTGTTTTAAGCAGGCGAAAAAACGGCTTCGAGGCCCCCGATCTATTCGGTCCCCTGACCCGAAAAAGAAAAAAAGAGCGAGAAATTCCTAGTCGGCAGCGGCCAGGAATGCGGTGCGAGCGGGCGGGCGGGCCGGCGCACGCCCGGGGAAGCCTCCCGCCCCTTTCTCAGAACGCGGACCTCTTCGGACGGCGGCGGCGGGCGAGATGCGAGGATACCGAGCCGTCAAGTACTCCTTGTTCGTCCTCTGCTACTTCTTCTGGGTGGGTGGTCGCCGTGGCCGCGAGGAGGCGGTCGCCGTGACGACCGGGACCTGACCCCCCGGGGTTTCTTTCTGGGTCCAGGTGCTGAGCGGACTCCTGCTGGCGGTGGGCGTCTACGCCAAGGTGGCCAAGGAGAAAGGTTAGCCGGCGCCGTTCTGCTCTTTGCTGAAGATCAAAACCCCGGACGGGGGCTCCCCGTCCCGAGTTCCCCGGACGGGGTGGGCGCGTCCCCGCCCGTTTAGCCACGCTAGGGAGTGCCCCTTTACCGAGAGTCCATCCCGTTTGGGCAGGAAGTCAACCAAAAGTCACGGGAAGTCAAGTCCTTATGAGGGGTTGGAGGTGGAAGTTTCCAGGAAGTGAACGGGTCCACGGTTGAGGTGACATCGCCAGCTTTTTCCCACATGAGTTCTCTTTTGCGTCTTATATTGATGTGATAATTGCCACCTAGATGTCGCGGTATTGCTACCCAAAGCCGCTGCTAAAAGGAAAAAGACAAAATACAAAGTCACAAAGTGATCAAAACGAAAAATTGAAAAAAAAGAAAAAAGAGGTGAAAAGGGAATTTTTGCCTTCTCTATCTTTTCTCTCTTTCCTATTGTCCCCTCCATTTTCCTGGTTTTGCTGTCTTTTCCCCTTCTTTTCTTTCGGTCGACCAAGCTGGCCCGGACCCTCGCTTCCCAAACCCCCGACCCGATTCGCTTTGATCCCGCTGATCTACACTGATTGATTCCAAATTGGACAGGAAGTGAAGAAACGTGACAGGAAGTACGGCGCGATGCATCTATGACAGGATTTGAGGTAGTGCTCAGAAGTGGGCGGAAGTCCTAGAGGGGGTGCTAGCAGGAAGTGAGGGGACTTGTGCAGGAAGTGATTGCAAATTGGACAGGAAGTGAAGAAACGTGACAGGAAGTAAGGCGCGATGCATCCAGAACGGGATTTGAGGTAGTGCTCAGGAGTGGGCGGAAGTCCTATAGGAGGTGCTAGCAGGAAGTGAGGGGACCTGTGCAGGAAGCGATTCCAAATTGGACAGGAAGTGAGGAAACGTGACAGGAAGTAAGGAGCAATGCATCGAGTGAAGTGATGGCAGTCCTATAGGAGGGGCTAGCAGGAAGTGAGGGGACTCGCGCAGGAAGCGATTTGAAAACGGACAGGAAGCGAAGAAAGCCTCGCAAAGGGCCGGATCCGGGTTGACGGACTCGGATCTCGGCGGCCGGGGACGGAGCGAGGGGTTCTTAAAAAGCCGAGCGGGTGTCTTCCTCAGACGTGGTGGACACGCTCACGTTGGACCCGGCGCTCTTGCTAACGGTGGCTAGCTGCCTGGCCTTCCTGGTCACCTTGATGGGATGCTGCGGGGCCCTGCGCAACGCCACCTGCCTGTTGAAGACGGTAGGCCCCGCCCCCTCACGGAGGCCAGCGCGTCAACCCCGCCCACCGGCCCCGCCCCTTCTCCTTCCCGTTGCAGTTTGCCGGCATCCTGTCGATCCTGCTCCTCCTGCAGTTGGCGGCCATCCTGGCCGTCTTCCTCTTCACCGACCAGGTAAGACCGTTTCGCGGGGGTGTCAAGGATGAGGCCCGGGGGCCGGACGGGGCCCGCCAAACCGTTTTCTCTCTCGAATCCGGTCCCCGGGGTTCATCTGGGGCGGACGCCCCCCCGGTCAAGGCGTGGAGGCGTGGGCGGGGCCGATTGAGGATGTTCCCGACCGTCCGGCGCAGGTGATGGAGCGCACGGAACGTCTGATGATGAGGTGCGTGACGGGCTACCACGAAGACCGAGACCTGGAGAACGCCATCGACTTTGTCCAAAAGAAGGTAGGAGGCCCCGCCCCCTCCTCGTTCCATATTTGACAGGAAGTGAGCGGAAGTTCCAGGAAATGAAGAGAAAAGTCCACAAGCCCTTCAGGTTATGTGACTGCTTCCGGGAAGACAGAAAGTCATTTCCTCATCGGAACCCTTTTCCGCTTACGGTTTACTCTTATCTTTTCCTTATTTTATTTTCCTTCTCTTTATCCTTGCCTTTTATTCCTTTTTTCATTTTTGTCTTTTTCCAAATTTCCTTGCTTTTTCTTTTTCTTAATTTTTCCCCACTTTGTTTGTTTTTATTGTTTTTCCCCCCTCTCTTTTTCTGCTTTTTATTTTTTCCTCCCTTTTCTTTGTTTTTCTTTAAATCTATATATATATTTTTTTTTTTCCGGTTTCCTTTTTTCCTAATTTTCGTATTGGGGTATCTGGAAATCTCCGTAGTTTGTTAGCGTGCGGTGTGCGTCATTTATCGTGCTTGCGCCCCCTTGCGGTGGTGGGCTCAGTTGCAGTGTTGCGGCGTGGAGGGCTTCAGCGATTGGTGGAAGAACGCTTACTTCCAGTGCTCGGACGAAAACCCGACTTTGGAGGCCTGCGGCCTTCCCTTCTCCTGCTGCGTGCCCGCCCAGAACCAGGTACAGTACTTGGCAGACATGGGACCAAGTCACACATGTGCAAGTCTCAAGTAAGTCCCAAGTATTTTTTTCTTGGGCAAGTCAAGTCAAGTCAAGTCACAGGCTGTGTCAAGTCAAGTCAAGTCAAGTCCTGTAATAGGTCAAGTCAAGTCCAAGTCAAGTCACCTTTGGCGTACTGTTGTAATTTTAGCTTCAGAATCTGATCTTAATAAAGTGAAAGGCAATATATAAGAAATCAAGTAATCATCCTTGGCTAATGTGCCTAACCTGTAATAAAATATTTGTATCCTAAATACTCATGTTCAGTAAAATACATCATAGACTCAAACAAACAGTGATATCGTCAGTATTTGGTATTTATTGACAGAAAAAGTGATCTGTAGATCGAAACCCAAACTTTTACTTTTTTTTTACTTTTACAAAGTAACAATAACAGCTAAAACAAATACTAACTTACAGAGGATTAAACTGTCACATTTCTCTTGCTCTTTTCTTTGCAGATTTCTCTCTCACACGCTTTCTGTCACTCACTCAAACAGTATATCCATAAGTCAATCCCTTTTTATGAGGAAACAAATAACAGCTAAAACAAATAGCTTATTATTATTAAACTTTGTTACATTTCTCCTCTCTCTCTCACTCACACACTCACACACACTCACACACTCTCACTCACTCACTCACTCACTCACTCACTCACTCACTCACTCACTCACTCACTCACTCACTCACTCACTCACTCACTCACTCACTCACAATGACACAAATTAACTCACTCACTCAGTCACTGTATATCCATCAGTCATTCCCTTTTTACAAGGTATTGCATTTGCAAAATAGAAGATTAGACAGGGTCTTATCTGCAAGCCGAGCTCGATGGGGTCTCATAATGATTCCACCATGGCTGAAGACTCTTTCCACTGGGGAACTTGAGGCTGGCACTGACAAAGCTTTCATTGCAACAGGAAAAAGGGCAGGGAGGACAGCCCTGTTTGCGTCCCAGAAGGACAGACAAGGCTGCCCACAACAAAGAGAAAAATAGTTATTTAGTTGTGTCTCTGGGTTGGTGGTTGGGTCCTGCTTGCGGCGTTTTTTGTAGCCTGAGAATAGGCCAGTGCTGTCTTCTTGCTGGCTTTCGCTTTCCTCCTCTAGGAATTCAGGACTCTGGGATGTTGTGTGAGGTTGCACCTCACGTAGAATCAGATCTAATTAAAACAAAGAAAAAAAAGGGCAAGCGTAAGATCTCATGAGCATTATTCAAAATTGAACATCCACAGTTTGATACGCTTGCAAAATCATCTCTAAAATGGATTATAATACTCATATAACTGTTTTGAATTACATTTCCATAATTTGATAATGGTGACACGCCTAAGTGTACATCACGTTAAAAAAAAAAAATCCACTGACCTTTTACCATGTCAACAATGTTATTCTTGACATCATCGGTGACAAGCACATCATGCTGAAGCCACATCATGGAGAAAGCCGGGTCCAGGACAGCTGACCTGATGTAGACTGGGTCTGCAAATGGCAGCTCTTCCCCTGATGCAGCTGACAACATCTTCACATTAACGAAGATTCCCCGGAACCGTTTCTTCAAAGAGAATTGCAGGCTATGGATCATGCTTCCCAGGAAGCGCACTTGCGGCTTGAGTCTTTCCAAGTGGTGGTTAAGAGACAATACACAGGGGAGGACAGAGCTAATCGTCACAATCTTCTCTCCCTGAGTAAGATCAGTGGCCTCTGCAAATGGCTGTAGCACATCACAAAGTTCCTTCATCAAGTTCCACTCCCTAATTGAGAAGACCAGCTCACTGTGTCCCGTGTTCTGAACAACACTGCACAAGTCCTGGTGACTGAATGAGAGCACTGCCTTGACTTGTCGGAAAGTTGAATTCCACCGTGTGTTTACAGCAGCGGGTATCCCTCGCTGATCAAACTTCTCCTCAAACGCATCTTTAAAGGTGCTGGATGTATGCAAGAGAGAGCTAAGCTTGGAGCATTTTGCAAAGGAACTGTTCATGATCCGTGCATCCTTGAGACCATCACCAACAGCTAACTGCAGAGTATGCGCAAAGCATTGCTGACGTTTAGGGCTTCCTCTGTTGATTGTGCGGTCCACAGTCTCCCAGTCACCTCTGGAGAGGTCTTCCCACAATTCTTCATCATCCAGATTGTCATCATCGGTTACTTCGTCATCTTGATCCTTCGGAAAACAGACTGAAAATGATCGCTTCATATTCGCAGCATTATCACAGATTATGAAGTCGAGTTTTTTCCGAATGCCATAATCCTCACACAGGGAATCAAAGGCTTCAGCAATGCGCTCTCCTGTGTGAGATCCCTTGAATCTGCTGCATGCCAGCAGGTATGACTTCAGCATGACTCCTTCTGAGGTTGTTAAGACATGGCCAGTGACTCCCAAAAAGCCGCGCATCCTCCTATCTGACCAAATGTCTATGGTAACCGACACATGGTCTACACCAGCAAGAATCACTTTGATCTTTTCTTGCATGTCTGCAACAAGTGATTCTATTGTTGAAGTTATTGTTCTGCGGCAGATAGGCTGGTATTTGGAGTCGACCACAGACATGAAGTGCCTGAAATGTTTATTTTCCGTCATTGAAAGGGGCATGCTACATCCAATCACAAGATCTGTAACAATAGCATTGGTTATGGACTTCTGTTTGGGATGATTTGCTGAATATGCTTCCAGAGGACGAGACTGGATGAACTGTGATATTGCAGGCTGTGTAGTATCAGTGCAGGCGTTTCTTGTCCTTTCATACTCTGCATATCTGTGAAGCAGATGCAAAAACAAGAATGAGATGTCCTGTATGGTTGGGCAGACATGAAATCATGACATATGGTTAAAAAAACAGTTGTTTGAAACTTTCTGTATTTTTTTTTATCTATCTTCTGGATGATATTACTTAATATCAAATCAACTGTAACTGAAGCTTTTACCACATTTTTTTACTTTTTTATGCTCATAAAGCTGGTATATCTTAACCATGTGATAGTTAATAAATAAAACAATTTATTTAACATTTCCAACCATGAAATCAAAATTTTTAAAGAAAATAATGAGCTAATATTTATTTTTATACTAAAAAGTTACTAAAAAAAAACTACAAAAAAAACTTCCATAATTGTCGACTTAGTGGTCTTAATTATAAGATTGGATTAACATTATTGTCACTATTTGATTTGGAGACTACTGGCATAACTTTTGATCTAGCCTGCACGATTGAGGCGGTTTTAGCGTGATGACGTTGTAGTCTGATTGGTTGTAGCATAGTCCAGTAGTACACAGAGGCATTTGATCAACGCAGCCTCTCGGATGGTTGGCCAGACTAAACTCGTGTGATGAGTTTATCACACGTTTATCACAGTTTATTAATAGTCGCGATAGCCAGGCTTTATTGTTGCACTTTTATTGCACTTTATTGTTGTCAATGTCTACGCATAGGACAGTGTGGAACGTAATTTCGATTCCGTTTTATGTCAAGTACATTTGAAGGAACTGGCAAATAAAACTGACTTTGACTTGACTATGTACGATCAGCATGCCTGTGAAAAAGAGCGGATCCCCCTGCAGCTGCCGCCAACCCCACACTCTCCCCAATCGTGGAAGGTGCCCTTTTGCCAACACTTCCAAATTATATGCAGATTGAGACTATAACATTAAGGCAAAGACACATTTTTCAGGGATGTGATTTTTCCGCTAATTCGCGGAATTCCGCTTTCGCTCCAAAAATAAAATTTTAAAATTTCCGATTCTTTTAAATGGTAAAAAAAACGATTTCGTCTCGACAGCGTTCCATTTTAGTGTTTCCGTAACTGAAATGAAACGTACTTGCGATTGGTTGAAGTCTCCGTGTTGACCAATAAACGCGCTCCTTATAAAGGCGTAGGAGTATGCCATTGTTCATTTCTCACACGTTTTTGCCGAGTGTTTAAAGAAAGATGTCC
Source organism: Urocampus carinirostris (assembly GCF_059441175.1). Lineage (NCBI taxonomy): Eukaryota > Metazoa > Chordata > Actinopteri > Syngnathiformes > Syngnathidae > Urocampus > Urocampus carinirostris. The sequence goes on along the minus strand of NC_142360.1, from coordinate 41,688,079 downwards.
GAGATCGAACGCAAAGATGCTCCGCGAGTTAAAGAAATTGCTAAGATCGTAAAAAAACAAGTTTCGATCGGACTGGTTAGAGAAGGAATTATCTACAAATGTTGGTGACCCCGACGTGATCCAATGTAGCGAGCAGAGACGGGAGTCGTAAGCGGAGTGTCAAACAAAGGTGCCAACGAAAGCTGCTTTAATGACATTTAAACTGGCGATAACAAAACAAACACGAGAGTGGCTAGAACCGGCCGAATTAAGAGTCCCCCTAGGAACTCGCTAACTAAACAATGGTTCCGTGGGTGAATTATGTACAACCCACTACAGTACTTTCATTTATAGATAACATCTTCTTCTATAACAAAGACATTTATGGTATGTTCTAATATGAGTTACTTTTCATTTGGTCATGATACAATTATTTGTTCATGAAATTTGAACTCTTCAACATGATTTATGTGTTAACTTAGTAATCACATGAGTTAGATATGATGATATTCTCAGTGATAGTTTTTAATAGCAAAGGCAGTCCAATGTTTTTTAATGTGACTGATTTTGAGTTGACTTAAACTGTAATTTTATATGGGATAGTTCAAAATACATTGAAAATGTATGCTGTTGTTTTGTCTATTTCTTTGTCATCTGAGTGCATTGAAAGTACTTAAAAACACGGAAAACCCATGACCTCCGGGGGGCTTCGCCCCACTTCTCCCCCCACCAGGGCACTGCCCTGGACCTAGCTGGGTGCCCGCGGCCCCCAGACCCCCGCCTAATTTTCAGATAATTTCACTTTGGTCAAATCACATCCCTGATTTTTGATCATGTACAGTGCACGTGTCCTTCTCAACTTCACCGCTTAGCCTACCCTATTTTCTCAATTAGACAGCCCGTTTATCCGTAGCTCCTAGCTCAATATGCCTGGCTTGTCTTTTGCGTTACCCGTTGTAGGATAGACGAGGCACTATGAGCACAAATGCATTCGTTTTACTCAAACATACTGCAATGTTTATAAAAGTAAATGAATGAAGCATCATTGACGCAGGTTACGATAACCTCTCGTCTCTGCATAAGAATGTCACAATGATAAACTGAAACCCCCCTGTGCAGCGGCTAAATCGCCCTGCCGCTCACTCTTAGCTAACAACCAAAGAGTAAGCAACTGGACTTTTTAGAGATTGAGCTGTAGATGTTCCTCATGGAAGTTCCTCAAGCTCAAATTAGAAGTCCAGTTGCCTACAACTAAACTGTATGGATAAAATGACCTGGGTGAATGACAATATTCACAGACATTAGCCAACATCCAACTCACCAGATATTAACACATTGACAAACAGATATTAACACTGACAAACACTTACTGGGCAGAATGGCTCTTCAAATGTCGGATGAAATTTGAGGTGGTGGTCTGGCTGTCCGAAATTTTCCCGTTGCAAAATTTGCACTGCGCTGTTCGCCGTTTACCTTCTTCACAGAAGTTTTTGAAGCCAAAAGTTACTACCCTCGGAGCAGACATGCTGACTTCAGGTGGTTGCCGTGGAGGTGTGTGGCGCATGGGCAGAGTGGGCGTGACATGAGAGCGTTTCTCAGCCCGCATCCCGTACTGTAATTGTCAACATTATTTAAATAATGAAATATATATATATATATGAACACGCAAGTCATTCAAGTCATCGTGGCTCAAGTCAAGTCAAGTCCCGAGTCTTAGATTGCCAAGTCCAAGTCAAGTCACAAGTCATAAAAACAGCGACTCGAGTCGACTCGAGTCCAAGTCACTAAGTCTCAAGTCCCCATGTCTGCTTTTAGATACCTTTGTTTGTATGTGTCTGATGTGTGTTTTCAGACAGGAAAGACCAAATACAAAAAAAAACACATAGAGAAAGAAAAAAACGAACAAGAGAGAGAGTGAAAGAGGAAAAAAATAGAAAAAGAGAATGAAACAGAGAAGGAATGGAGAAGATGAAAAAAGGAGAGGGAGGAATAGAGGAGACAAAGTAGACAGACGGAAGAAGAGAGAAGAGAAAAGTAGAGAGAAAGCAGGAAGAGTAAGGGAGAGACAAAGAGAGAGAAAGAAAACCAAAATAGAAAAAGGGAATGACAAAAAGAAAAAAATCAAGACGGACAGAAATAGAGGAGAGAAAAGTAGAAATAGAGAGAGCAAATGAGACTGAAAAGAAAGTGGCAAAGATAGAGAAAAGACAAGACAAATAAAAAAGAGAAACAGAGAATGAAAAAGAAACGAGAGTGAAAGAGAAAAGAAAATAGATGGAAAAAAAGACAGTGAGAAAAAGAAAAGAGAAAAAAGAGTGCCAAAAAGAGAGAAAAAGACAAGGGAAAAAGAGAAAGAGTTGCTTTGCCAGTGGTGCCTGGCTTGGTTGACATCAAGTGGACCTATTTCAAAGTGCAGTTGACTTTTCTCTTGCGCTTCTCTGGGTGCGGTATGGCGGGCCTACGCCGGCTGGCGGGCTGCACGCCGGACACCCCCGCTTAGTATTGACCCGGCTCCAGATCTCGGGGGCCCGAAAAGAAAAGCTGTCTTATTTCCTCCCCAGCGAGCGCCGGAAATGGCCGCCGGCCGAGCGGGACCCGACCCCCTGCGGGCGGCGCCGTCCGACGCCGAGCGCTGGACGCCCTCGGACATCCGACGCTGGCTGACGTCGGACGTGGGTCTGGATCCGGAGCGGGCGTCCCCGTTGGCCGAGGAGGCGGAGAGCGGCCGCTTCCTCCTGGAATTCTGCAAAAAGGACTTTCTGGAGGCCGGACTCCGGCACGGGCCCGCCGTCCTGGTCTGGCGCTGTCTGGAGAGGCTGAAAAGGGGGGAAAGGGGCGCGGCGCCCTCCTGTGGCGGCGTGGAGAACTGGAGCGCCCGGGAGGTCTACCAGCGGCTGCTGCCTCACCTGGAAGGCAAACTGCACTACGCCGAGCGCCTCCTTGAAGAAGAAGTCTCGGGAAGGTGCCTGCTTTGCTTCACCAAGGAGGACTTTACCCAGCTGGGTTTTAAGGCGGGCGCCGCCGTGCAGGTCCTGAGGAAAATTCAGGAGATGAGGGACAAAACGCAGCAGCCCGGCGGCGGCGGCGGCGACGGCGCGAGCCAGGGGCCGCAGGGAGGGGCAAAAGCCGGCACCGGTCCGGCGAAGAAAAAGAGAAAGGGTCGGCGAGTCGAGGTAAGCCCTTCCGCTGCCGCGCCTCATCCTTTGCTTCTCTTGCCCTCCGTTCCGGACTTGAAACGAAGCTTTCCTCCAAAAGAAGGCAGCGTTACCCCGTTTCCCAGTCCCCTTCACTTTTACTCTCCCCAATTGTTGCCACCTCCACTAAAATACCCCAGGCTCCCACCTCATGTTGCTGGGTCAGGGGAGAGGAAGCTTTGTGGTTTTGGGGGAGTGAAAATCTTCAGGAAATCCAAACAAATCAGCAAAGTGAGGTGGGAAGCCAGCGTATCTATAGCAGAGGTGGCTTATTCTCAAATTGGAAAGACCTGAGGAGGGAGAAAGTCAAGGGGGTAGGAAAATGGGGTAGAGCTGCCATCTTTTGGGGAAAGGAGGTACTGCAGAGTCCAAACTATGACACCCTTTCCAGTGTCCCTCGCAAGCCTTCCCCTTAAGCAGTTCTGGTCCCACGCTCCCTTTTCATCCGTAGAGATTTTTTGTTTCTGTTAAATCAAACCGGCCCCGGTGATGTTCGATCGCATCCCTCGTATTCCGTCCCCTCGTGTCCCGCGTTCGGGTCCCGCGTTCGGGTCCTTCCGACACCTCCTTATTCCTGCGGATCTCCCCGGCTGCCGTGCCCATCGGGGCCCCGCGTCCAAGGGGCGGCACGGCAGAGCCCCGTCGGGTCGCCTCGATCGGCACCCGGCAGCCGGCTTAGAACCGGTGCGGGCCGGGGCGATCCGGCTGTTACCGTGCCATTTCTGCCAAGTGCTCTCGATGTCAAGGTAAAGATATTGGATGAAATACGCGTAAACGACAGGAGTGACTGGGACTCCCTGCGTTAGCCAAATGCCCCATCATTTAATTAGTAGCGTGCGAGAAAAGATGATTCCTACTGTCCCATTGGAGTAAAAGCACAATCCTGGGAGAATGGGCGTGGAAATTTGATTCTGCGGAAGTTAAATTAAGATTGACGGCTGCCGACACAGTCCGCAAACAAGTGTCTTCGTCGCGGCACGAATCGCGGCCGGCATTAGTTTGTACGGCGTTGTCCTATGGACCGACGGGTCTCGCTCAAGACGACCGGTGCGTGCTACATCTGAACGGGGCACAGGGAAATGTCTGTTAGTGAAAGGACATTTCTTCTGGGCCTTGCAATGAAAAAAGGTACCGTTTGTAAGTGGGACAGGCATGAGAGCGGTTGCAGGTTGTAGGTCCTGCCACCTCGATCTTGACTTTTTTTCCTGTCGTGAAACTCCGCCGAATGTTTTCCGACAGTTACGGCAGGAGAAGGCGGAGCCGGCGATCTGCAGCGCCACGATAATCCAACCGATCCTGGAGGAACTCGAAGTAGGAGAACTGAAAAAGTTTCAGTTCCATCTGGAGAACATCAGGAACAGCAGGGGCAAGGCCGTACCGCATTCCAAGCTGGAGGACTGCAGCAGGGTGGACACGGCCAAGATCCTCAGTGAGCATCACGCCGACCAAGCGCTCTCCGTCACCTTGAATGTTCTGCGCCAGATCCACCAGAACCACCTTGCCGACAATCTGCAACGCCTTTTGGGTGAGTGCCCCGTCTGAAATATTCGCCGTCGCGGACCGAGGTCCGGACTCGTCCGTACCGAGGCGTCTTCGGTGCCCCGAACCGGTGTCGGGCCTCGGTCGCGCTTTGCTTTCAAACCCGAACACGTCGAGCCGCTCGGCGATGATCGGCAGGCCGATTTGAAACCTGAACCTTGATGTTTTCGTCCCATCCAGATGGCCAGAAGTGCGACCCGGAGGGTGCCGGGCCAAAGAGAGAGCTCGACCAGGGAGAAAAACTAAAGCACCTGCTGACTTCGGGTGGCAACTCACTGGATAGCAATGACCGCTTTGTGGTGGTGGTGAACAAGAGCAGTCCAGACCAAGTCCAGCACCTTCAGTTTCTCAGCAAACTGCAACTATTCTGCGTGTTGGACTTTGATCCGAACTCCAACAGCGTCGAGGGACTGTGCCACGCTTACAAGGAGACCCGCGTGGCCAACCTGCACTGGCCGAGGCAGTACCAGGACGACGCGGTGTTCAAAAAACTGAACCTGTACGCGCAGACCAGCTGGGTATTCTGCAACGGCAGACACGACATTGACGATGATTGTAAGGAGCTGGACTACAAGACCTGGTTTAAGAAGACTTGTAAAGATGTGGAACAACTGGTGGCGCTGATCTGCAGCAGCGAATTTGTCCGTCTTGAAAGAGGTCGCATCGTTTTCCTGTTGCTGTCACCTGTGGACACAGACAAGGACCCTTTTTTCGAGACTTACTGCTCCTTCCTGAAGCACACCAAGGAGCAGAACGTGGTCAGCATCTGCGAATCGTTTGGCACCTACGTCAAGTGGAGGGGGCTCATCGAGCAGAAGTTGGACTTGGATGTGGACCCGCTGTCCGTCTACCTGCTGACCTTGTCCCAAGTTAACGGGACGGTGGCGGCGCTGGGACCGTTGGGCCAGTCGCGTGACAAGCTGGTGCCCTCCTCCAACTCGAGCGCCGTCATCCTGAAACAAAAAGACGAAGACCTCATGACCGCTTTGGACGTCCTGTGCCAGAACGAGTGTGAAAACGTATACAAAGACGAAAACTCTCCAGAGTTTCTCCACTTTCGCAAAGATCAGGAGGTGGAGTTCTACCGAGGAGGCAAGGTCAAGTGGTGGAACTTTTACTTCTGCGACAAGGACGGCAAGACCTTTGTCAAAAGAGAAAAGTACAGCAACGTGAAGGCAATGATTCTCTCCCAGCAGGAGGTAAAGGCCAACGCTTGCGTTCAACTGGACCTCTACCACCATCCGGGCTGCGGCGCCACAACCTTGGCCATGCACGTCATGTGGGACTTACGCAAAGAATTTCGATGCGCCGTGCTGAAGGACACGCAACTGGCCAAAGAGGAAATCGCCCACCAGATCCTCCACTTCATGAAGTTGGAGAGCGGAACGCAGTGTCCCGTCCTGCTGCTGGTGGACGACATGAAGGGGCCCGATAGTCCCGTCGACCTGGTCAACTGCATCCGCAAGGTGGTGGAGGACTCGGAAGGCACCTGCTCTGAGGATGCGCCCGGCTGCAAAGTGACGGTGCTCAATTGCGTCCGCTCGCACAGCCCCAAGGAACGGTACCGGCATCAGATGGAGATTCAGTGTCAGTACATCAGCGCCTCGCTCACGCTGCGGGAGCAGAGCGAATTTGAAAAGAAACTCCAGGAGCTCAAGGAGTCCCACGAGAGGCCGGAAAGTTTCTACACCTTCATGATCATGAAGAGCAACTTCGACCAGAGTTACATCCGCAACGTGGCTCAAAACACCCTGAACGGCTTCGACGCCGGCGCCGCCGACGGCAAGCTCTTCTCCTTTCTGGCGCTTCTCAACAACTACGTGGCGGGATCGGGGATGGCGCTGTCTCTGTGCGAGGACTTCTTTGGGGTGAAGATGACACAGTACCCGGTAGACTGCGTGCTGGACAGGATGAAGCTCTACTCCAACGTCCTCATCGTAGACCAAGTGGAAGAGTGCGGCGGGTACAAACAGCTGCGCATCCTCCATCATACCATCGCTGCCGCCTGCCTGGACGCCTTGCAGAGTAGATACTCCTTGAGGGTCAGCGACATCACCTTGCAGATGCTCCACTACGATCTGTTCTTCAGTGCCGGCGTGGTCAAGGACAGACTCGTGCGGTCTATGGAGCGCATGCTGATCCGAAGAGAGCGCAAGAAAGACGGCGACGAGCGGGAACTCTTCTCGCCCCTCGTAGACAAGATCCACCAGCAAGAGGACGGCCAAACAGTGAAGGACATCTTCGAAAAGGCTTTCTCCAGGTTTCCGCACAGAGCGCCCATTCCTCAGGCCCTGGCACGCTACCTTTATATCACCCAGCAAGACTTTCCCGAGGCGCTCAAGTGGGCGGAAAACACCAAGAAAATCGCGCACAACCCGTACACTGTGGACACCGTAGCTCAGGTGTACAAAAGTAACCTAAGGTCCAACATAGATAAGGAAAAGCGCGATCCGGACGACCTGGACGCCAACATCCGCTTGGCCATCAAAGGAATCCAAACGTTCCAGAAGGCTCAAGATCAGTGGGACAACGAGGACGCTTCGCAAGCTGAGATTCCGGACGATGTGTCGGAGGACTACCAGCGCAAGGGTTACAACATTCATGGCCACGTGGGAATCTTGGACATTTCTTTCTTCATCTTTGAGGTCCTGGCTACGCTTCCTTTCTTCCTGGAATGCGATCCCATGAAAAAGAAGTATTTTCAGAGCTTCCTGAACGGCGACATTCCGATCGACAGGGTTCACAAGGAAGAAAACGAGGTCGACTCAAAATATGTCGCCGTCGTCAAAGACCACGAGCGGTTCCTGCGCGAACTGAAGCCCGAAGTCAAGAACAAGTTTGACCTACTAAACTACTACTTCGTCAACACCAAAGGCAACTTTGAGTTTGACAGCGTTAACCACCGCACCGTGTCCAATCACTTCAAGAAGTACGTGAACCTTTTCTGCACGGAACCCGAAGAGCTGCGTCGAGTCAAAGAGAACCGTAACCTGACATTAAACTTGATCCTGGGGGAACATCGGACGTTTCTGGAGAAGAATCAAGCCGACACTTTCTCCGGAGTTCTCCGACTCCTGGACCGGGAAGCCCGATATGTAGAAAACGTCGTCAAAGCTTACGCTTCCTTGCAACAGACGGTAAAGCAGCAGCAAAACATCTCAGTCAAGATCAATTACATTTTGGCAAACGTGGTCCTTTACCTTCTCAAGCCCAATTCCAGGCTGGCGAAGAGCTACGAGGATCTGCGCCACCTTCTGTCAGACACTTTACAGACTGTCGGGCACAACTACAAATACCCGGACCCGCACTATCTGGCCCTGCTCTTCTTCTGGCCCGCCGCATCCGAAAACGAGCGCGAAATCCGAACCTACGTCAAAGCCGTTCGCGCGTCCTGCCGCAAGAACATGTCGCAGTTGTTCTACAAGAGAAGCCCCGTGGCGCACCTCTACCTGGGAAAGGGGAGAGGACTAGATAGACTGTTTTCCAAAACTAACCTGGACGAGAACTTCCTCCGCCAGGGGATGCCGCGCAAAGCTTTGGCGCAACTGTGGTGGAACGGCGATATTTTCAAAGAGAAGGACATCAGCGAGCGCCTGCTGCGCGTGGACGGCATCATCGAGCAGGGCCGCGTCTTCGCCGACTACGGCGCGCTGAAGATTCCCGTTCATCCGGCTCAACTCGGCAGGATTCGGGGCGGCTGCAGCACCGAGAAGGTCTCCTTCTACGTCGGATTCGCCATCAACGGCCCCGTAGCGTACGACATTCGGTACCAGAACTGAATCGACGCCTCGGTGAAAGTCGGAAGCCGGAGGTCTCGGACCGAGTTTACCCCGGGGCGTGCCGGAGCTAGGGGGGAGAACCGCCGCGTCCGAAGTCCGGCCCTCGGGCCAGATACGACTCGCGTTTCGTAAACTAAAGAATATGCGGCCACTCGGTCGGTATCGAATAAATGCTTACAAAATCAAATTCACCCGTCCACCCGACGGCAGCGGTAGCCCTTCGGCCACCGTCCCCATTTCCGACAGGGTCGATCAAAAAAGGAAAGTCGACCGCGACGGCCGCGGCTTCCGAGACGAGCGGAAACGGTAGTATTTTGTCAGCGAAACCGGAAAAGAGCGCGCGGAACATAATCTGTACGGCGCTCCGAGAAAGCGACTGTCGGTAGGCCACGCCCCTGCCCCCCGCTACCCCTCTCGACAGGAACCTCCTACCCCGTATCCGGAAAACGGCTCGACCGGGACAAAAGAGAGGTTTTGCTCATTGGTCAGAGAGAGAAACTACAAAATGTAAGACCTGTAGAATATATTCAAAACGTGGGCCTTATTTTGCACCCTGAGCTCGACTTGATGCCACATATCAAAAACAGAAGTGAAATCTGGAGATGAGAGGCAAACGTGGAGGTACTGACGCGGGCTTTCATGTATTGTGGTGGAGGAGGACGGTGATGCCCCGCTTTCTGGTCTTCCCAAAAAGAGGATCGCAGCTACGGCAAAACTCAGCAGCTTACGGGAAGCGGGGCGAGGGATTAGCTTAAAAGCGCCGCGCGGGCTCCCCTGGCGTTTCGGGATCGGCGGGAAGGCGCTTTTACCGTAGCCGTCCTCCGGCAACGGCTTTCCACCGATCCCGGGGGAGAACCAAAACCGACCCGTGGCCAACTTTGGTCCTCATCTATGGAAGAGTCTGTCGGAGGACCCTTTCTCTTTTTGAGAGGAGACCCACTTTTTTAATATGGCTCTGTTTTGGGGACTCGACTCAAATTCCGTGAATCTATGTTTTGTTCTGGTTTTTTTTTTTAGATTTCGGCGTTTCCTCAGTCGGGGGCACCGTGCCGGTCAGGGTGAGGTTCAATGGCGGAAAATCCCGCAGCCGTCGGCCGCCGTCCCTATGGGTGCGGATAAGCCTCCCTCGGGTCCCTTTCCTCACATGTTTAGTCTGTGCCTCGCCATAATCATATCTGATCACTAGTTCTTTGGGTTTGACGGTATTTCAAGCGCGTGTACCATGTGTTTTGGGTTGTGGGGTTGGAGTGGGGTGAAGATTGGAATGTCTTCTTGGAAGTTGAATTTGATTTGCTTTACAAATAAATTGGATTCTTTTCAGCTCAACTTTTGTCTGTTTTGGCTCCATTTTTCTCATATTGAGGGTTTTTGGGGGGTGGTTTTTCCTCTTTATCGTCATCTTTTGTGGGGCAGTTTTGTAGGTCGTTCTCAGGGGGGTCATTTTTGGGCTGATTTGGATTGATTAGAGTCAGTTTTTGTTTCTTTTCAGCCCATTTCCTCCAATTGTTTTTGTTCGGTTTTTATTTGACTTTCTTTTGAAGATGATTTTTTTGGACATATTTTGCTGGTTTTCTGGTCCGTTTTTCTTCTTTTTCGGGGTCAACTTTGTTCGTTCGGTCAAATTTTGTCGGTATTTCGGTCATTTTGGGGTAGTTTGCTGGTCCGTTTGTCCGGGTCTTTCGGGTGAACTTTGGCGAGGAGCCGAAAGAGCCGCCCGTATCGGGTGAGCCGAGTCGAAAGAGCCGCTTCTCTAGACGCTGCGGGAAGCGCGTCGGACGGAGGTACAGAAAATGGAGGAGGAGACGATGGAGAAACTTTTTAATGTCAAGAAGAAAAAAAAAGAACATTTCCAGTGTGAAAAGCTTCAAAACAATAAGGCACTCTTCCTTCATTCCATTTTGTGAAATTGCCTTTTCTTCAGTTTTTGGGGGGCTGCTCCCTTTCTCCTTTCCCTCTCTCTACCTCCTTTTCTCCTTTCTCCCTCCCTCCCTCTCTCACTCACTTTTCTTCTTTTCTTTCATTCTATCGCCCTCTCTCTTTCCCTCCCTTCCTGTCTTTCTCCCTTAGTCTCCTCCCCCTCCTCTTTTTTTTCTTCCTCTCTGTCCCTTTCTCCCTCTTTTCCTCTCTTGTTTTGTTTCTCTCTATCCTGCTTTCCCTCCCCCATTTCTCCTCTCTTACGCTCTTTCTTTCCTTTTCTCTCACTCTCTCTTTGTCTGCCTCTATTTCCTTCTCTCTCACGTTCTATTTGCTCCCTTTCTTTTCTTCTCCCCCTGTCTGTCTCTTTAGGTTTCCCTCTCTTTCTCTCTCTCTCTTGCACTCTTCCTCTGCCCAATGTCTTTGTTTTTTCTCCCCTTTCCCCCTTTCTCTTCCTTCACTTTTTCTTTTCTTAGTCTCTCCTTCTCTGACACTCTTTCTATCCGCTCTTCTCCCCCGCCCTCTTTCTCATTTTCTTCCCTTTCCATTCTCTCACCCACCGTCCCTCCCTCTACTCCATTGCTCTCTTTCTTTAGCTTTCTGCTTCTCTCCCAATTCCTCCCTCTTCTTTTTCCCCTCAGTCCTTCCCTCTCCCTCTCTTTTTCTTTCCATATCTTCCGCTCTAGCTTTCTCTTTCTCTATACAGTTTTCCTTCTCTCTGTCTTTCACTTTAGCATTCTGTCGGTTTTCTCTCTCTCTTTTTTTTCCGCCGGCAAAACGCTAGAGCCGACGGGCCGCCCCCGAGTCTCCGCGAGGGACCCTGAGAATTCCGGCCGAGGGGCCGGTCCGGTCGACACGAGGTCCTCGGGCGTCGGCGAGATGGCCGCCGCCCCGGCGCCTTCACACCTGGCAGATGTTGTAGTAGACGGTGTGCGCTTGGAAAGTGTCCTCGCCGTCTTTGTGCGTGTGCACGTGCGTCATGGGGACGTCCGCGCGCTCCTGCGTGCCGTACGACGGGACGCTCTAAAGGCGGGAAAAGGAAAAGAAAAGGAAAAGAAATGAAGGCTTCACCTGCTCATGCCTATCTCGCGCAAAAAGAAAGAAAATGAAGTGAAAAAGCGCTCGTGCGTGCTGTACGACAGGGCGCTCTAAAGGCGGGAAAAGAAAAGGAAATATGCTCTCTTTTTGCTCTCCCTTTCCCTCTTTCACTCTCCCTCTTTCTTTCCTCCTTCCCTCTCTTTTCTCTCTATCATTTATGTTCTATCTCTCTGCCTCTCTCTCTTTCGCCAGTGCCCCTCTCTTTTTGTATCTCTACACCCTCTCTTTTTTCTCTCCCTCTCTTGCTCTTTCTTTTCCCTCTCCCCCTTCTCTTTTTTCTTACCCCTTCACTCTTTCATCACCCTCTCTCTCTCTCCCTTTCTCTCTCCCTTTACCCCTCTCTCCTACCTCTCTCACTCTTTTTTTTCAGGACCAAACCGGAAACGGGACCCGATCGCGTGACGTTTATTAAAGGAAAGAGAAAGGGCCGCGCCCACCATTCGGCGCCCGCTAGGCGCTCCGGTACTCCGATCGCGACCGGAAGACGGAAGCGGATCTTCCGTAGCGAGCGACGGCGGTGTCGAGGACGGAAAAACAGGCCGGTAGCCGGGACAGGAGAGCAAAAACGCGGTCGTGGTCGGAAAGGAGTCGTGAGCCGGAACGGGAGAGCGGACGTGATCGGGATCAAAACGGGTTCTCGCCGGAGACAAACGGAAGCGAAAACGGGACAGGCGGGGGTCAGGGTCCAAAAAGGCTCGCCTAGTATACACGGAGATCGGCAGACGGACTGACAACAGGAAACAGGGTTGAAATAGTGAACGGGAGCCGATCGGAACTTGCGGCGGGTGGCGCCAAATGAGCAGGCGCGGCTGAGTGGCTTCAGTAATCATGAGACTTTTTTTCTCTCTCTCTTTCTCTCTCCACCCCTCTCTTGTTTTTAATCTTGACTTCTCCCCTTCTGGCTTTCTCGGCTTTGTCTCTCTCTTGAGCTTTTTCTGTATTGACTTTTCTCCCTCTCACTCCCTAGATTTCGATTTGACTCGAGCTTCTCGTCTCCCTTTTCCCTCTTTGGGTATTCTTACCCCGGAGTCCGGGGATCCGTCCCCCGGGTTGTCTTTTGGGGGGTTTCGGGCGTGCTCGTTTCTTTACCTTGCCTTGCCCGTTGAGGGGGAAGTCCTTGCGGCAGAGGTGGGCGATGATGCCCGCCGCCAAAGCGTCGCCCAGCACGTTGATCATGGTGCGGAAGCGGTCCCTGCGTGCACCAAACACACACCTGGAGGTTAGCCCTCTTTTTCTTTTCGGCTCGGAGGGTTAAGGGGGGAGGGGGGGGGCGCTAGGTGCTAGAACAAGAAGGCAAACCGCTGCCTTCCAGGGAAAGAGAGAGAAAATAGAGAAAGCCAGAAAGAGAAAAAAAAGGGAGAGAGAGCGAGGCCTCACAGGATCCAATCGATGGCCACGATGAGCGTGATGTCATCGGGGGGCAGGCCCACGGAGGTCAGCACGATCACCATGGTAACCAGGCCCGCCTGGGGGATGCCCGCCGCTCCGATGCTGGCGGCCGTGGCCGTGATGCTGAGGGCACAGGTTCCGATCAGGACCCCTCGGATTCCACACCGCTCTCTCCGCCCCTTTACTCCGTCGCGTCTTCCCTCGCCCCTCTTTCTCCCCCCTTTCCCTCCCGTTCTCTGTCCCTTTCTATGTCCCCTTCCCTCTCCCTCCATCTGTCCCACCTCTCTCTCCCCCCATCTCCCTTCACTTTCTATTGTACTTCTCCCTCCCTCCATCTCTCCCTTATTTGCAGCCTCTTTCCCTCCATCTCTGTCTTTGGTCTTTCCCTCATTTCCTTCCTTTTTTTTGTCTCCCCGACGGTCTTTACCTGATGGTGACGAGTTGTCCGAAGTCCAGCTCGTAGTCGTTGACCTGGGCGATAAAGATGGCGGCCACGGCCTCGTAGAGCGCCGTGCCGTCCATGTTGATGGTGGCGCCTACCGGCAGCACGAAGCGGGCGATCTGACGGTCCACGTGGCACTTTTCCAGGAGACACTTCATGGTGATGGGCAGCGTGGCCGAGCTGCGGGACCCCCGGCCCCCAGAAAAAAACACAGCTCAAGACCCGGACCGCTCGAGACCCGGACCGGCAGGACGCCGACCCGTCCGCTCCTACGCGCCGCCAGATATTCGATTGTCCTGGGCTTGGTTCTACCGGAGTTCTAACCGTGTCCCCGCACTGACCTGGAGGAGGTGGCCAGGGCGATGACCAGGGCCTGCAGCAGTCCTCGGATGAAGGTGAAGGGGTTCTTCCGGGTCAACAGGAAATAGAAGAGAGGGAGCAGCACCAGGCCGTGCACGAAGAGGCCGGCCAGAACCGTCACGCCGTACCAGCCCAGTTTACGGCCCAGGGTGCTGGGGTCCTGCATGTCCAGGATCTTGCCGGCCACCAGGAAGATGATGCCGAACGGGAAGTACCTAAAAAGACGGACGGTCGTGTCATCCTCGGGGTAGGGGTTGGCGTATGGCGTCAAGGATCGAGGGTTTAAAGGATTTTATACATTTGACTACAAAGGATTTGATATGACTACAAGTTACATGTGTTCAGTTTCATGCAGTAAAGATATTCACTGACTGTGCTTTAGTTCAATGTACAATAAAAGGTCAGGGCAGGCTGTGTGAAATGATGTTTTGTGTAGGATTTTTATGACAGGACGCCTGGGTGTGCTGATGCAGGACGACCAGAGATTGTGGAGCCCGGGCGGCTTCCTTGGCACGCCCGTGGGAGGAGCTGAAACGCCGTCATGCGGTGAGAAGATGGCCAATAGAGAAAGCTAAAGTTAGCTGCAGAGGAAACATAGCCAATAGGGGAATAGTAAGATGTCTTTGTTTTGTTTGTTGAAATGTATAAATGATCCTGGGCAACTCGAACGGGGGTGGTCTCCTGTTTACACTTCGATCTGCTGTTAGGAATAATAAAAATCCGCCCCCGTGTGGAAATGTCGGCCTTCCTGGTCATTTTTCTCTCAAGAGACGAGCGCGCATAACTGTTGGAATGTCGGTCCTGTTCGGTTAATGTAGTCAGATAGCTAATTCGAACAATTTAGTAAACGGTACATTTTGATGGTTAAATACCACGGTTAGGGTTAGGGTTAGGGTTGGGGTTAGGGTTAGGGGTTAGAGTACTGTTCTCTTGGTTTTCCATGGGCCGGTCCGCTCACCACACAGCAGCGTTGATGATCTTCATGACGCACTCGTTGATGCACTGGCACACGTTGACCAGCGGGGCGCCTCGTTCGCCCATCCTGCCCAGTAACAGTCCTGCAATGACATCGCTCCGCCTCAGTGCTCGCTTGGAAAACGGAGCCGATACAATATCAGAATGACTGGAAGTGTTGGTGTGGTTTCATGGAGTCGGAGCTTCCAGGAAATCCCAGGCTTGTTTCTCCCGTGTTTGAGTGTTATTATTAATAACACTCGCCTTGGGCTTGCCAAGTAATAACATTCTGATGGGCTTGGAACAAGCCAACGATTTTCTTGGAAATTGTGTAACTTTGGAGAATCGGAAGAGGACGAAAACATTCTGGGGAGAAACATTGTCAATTCCTGCTAGCGTGCATTTTGAGATAAACAAGTGCGTCATCGCGAGGGGACGTACTAAGAATGCGTCTGCTCCAAAAGGGTATAAGAAATCTGATTGTCTCTTAGACGAATGAGAACTCTGTTTTGGACACTGACCAAGATCAATAAACGGCTTCTACCTCTCCTGCCAAGATCTCTCCGTATCTCGTTTTTATATTTCTGAGACGAGGCAATAAGGTCTGCTCCGAAAATGTATTTTTCAGAAATCGAAGGTCACGGAGGTGTTTACGAGCGCGACGGCAACTTGCCGCCATTTTCTGCCAGCGGCGAGTTGAAGAGATGCGCTTCGAGCTCTAGAGTCAACAGAATCGAAATCTAGAGAGCAGAGCCAGCTCCGCAGAATTTCTTGCTCCGATATCATCGAGATGTTCACCAGCAGGACGATAAGTTCCTGCCACTTTTTCCATTAGACAAATAAAAGGGATGCGCTACAAGTTCCCGAGTAAACAAAGTCAAATTCTAGAGCCGTCGAGCAAGTTTTACAGAAGTTCTGCCACTGATCAAGGGCCATCGAGAATTTTACGAGTTAAAGAAATGCACTAGGAGTTCCAAAGTCCATCCGTCCGTTTTCTGCGCCACTTATCCTCACTAGGGTCACAGAGTTTCAATTTAGCTCCCAGTGGGGAGTTTGCGTGTTCTGCCCGTGCCTGCGCCGGTCGCCTACGGGCACTCCGTTCGTCGGTCTCTGTTCGCCCGGCGACCGGCTGGCAAGCGGTTGAGGGTGTCCCCTGCCCACTGCCCGAAGGTAGCCGGGACGGGCTCTGGCACCCTCGTGACCCTTGTGTGGATAAGCAGTGCATATAACTGGGTTCCAAAGAACCAGGTCTGCAAAGGTTTTAAAGATGTCCCGTTACGATACGGAAGACCGCGGTTTACGAGCTACCTTTCGCCTGGCTTTTTTGGACCTGACGAGTTCAAAGATGAGCTAAGAGTTTCAAAGGCAAAGGGTTGACATTCGAGAGATGCAGAAAGAGGTGGACACATTTCCTGAAAGACGTAGGAAGAGTTCCAGTGATCTGGACCCGTCGACAGAGAAAAGATTGAGTAGACGAATCGGACGACGGTCTACGAGATGATGCCGAGTGGGCAAAGGGGGATTCCTCTGCTACCAACTTTGCTCAACCTTCTTAAGGTGGCGGGCACGTCGCGAAGATCTCACCCATGGTGGCGGAGAAGATGACGATGCCCAGCACGTTCATCTGCTGGCTGCTGCCGGGCTTGGTCTTGTAGGCCACCTCCGGAGGCGGCGTGAGCTCCAGCAGGACGGTCTGCCCTTTGCCGTCCCGATCCCCCGGCACCACGTACACAAAATTGGGCACCAGGGTCCGGGCGGGCACCTTCAGCACGGGCACCAGGTCCGTCTTGTACTGAAAAAGGGAAAGTGTGAACGGGCGCCGGCCCGACCGGAGCCACCGGATGGACCTCACCTGCTGGAAGGTCGCTTCGATCAGATTGGAAGGGACCATGTTCCTGTGGGCGGAGCAAACCACAGTTAGTAGGAATGGCATCCTTCCATCCGGTTCGCTCCAAAAAGCCGTCTCTTTCGGTTCCAATAACCTTCGATTGACATTCTCTGGTCGCTTTCCTCCATTTCCCAGGAGAACGTGACGTTTGAGCACAAATCGTTCCTTTAAAAAGATCTAGTATTCGACTATATTATAACCATGTTATTTTTCACTTTGAACGCGTTCGACTAAGCCAGTTTAACGTCAATCGACACAGAATCCCCGAAAACAAAAGTCAACGATCAACTCTTCGGTGCTAAAAAGGATTCTAAACGAAAGGAATTCCGATTTGAACCAATGCAGACTCGTGAAGGTGCCGTGTCTGACCGCTACCGTTAACCGTGGAGCGGTAGTATCACTTTCGTGTAGGGGAACACAACCTGGAGAGGGATGGGCGCCACCAGACGATACTTGTCTAAGACACGCCACAGGAAA
This sequence comes from Urocampus carinirostris, assembly GCF_059441175.1. NCBI lineage: Eukaryota > Metazoa > Chordata > Actinopteri > Syngnathiformes > Syngnathidae > Urocampus > Urocampus carinirostris. Next base: position 41,671,066 of record NC_142360.1, on the reverse strand, counting down.
TGCTGCCCCTACCGCCCGTGTGTTCAAGGATCGCTAAATTGGCAAAGGATCATCGAAAGGATTCCGATTCCCCGCTTCGATTCGTTTCGATGGAACAAAAAGTCAGAAAGGAATAAAAGGGGGAGATGTCGTTCGCTTCAAAACTGCCGCTTCATCGAGCCGACCCGTTCGCCGACCGCACACCTCGCCGTCGTGTGCGAAATCAGGCTAATCTGACTCTTGCTGCCGCGCGGTGTAAAAATACATTCGTTGGCTTCGCTGCTAATTGGATTCACGTGAGTGCGTCAATGTGCTTTCGGCAGCTTGTGATCGAGGGAGAGAAAAAAAGAGAGAACGATCAGAGGGAGCAAGAAAGAGAAAGAAATACGGCGAAAGGCTAAAGAAAGAAGGAAAGAGTGAAAGAGAGAGAAGAATGAAATAGATGAATAAAAAAGGAGAGGGTGAGAAAGAAAGAGAAAAAATAGAGAGAGAAAGAGAGCCAGAAAGAAAAAAGAGAAAGAAAAGAAAAAGAGCAAGAAAGGGAGAAGGAGAGAAAGGAATACTACTACGGTTGCTTTCGAGTGATACCAGGCTTTGGCGACATCAAGTGGACACCTGTAGAAGCGCCGCTCATTTTTCTCTTCCGCTCCTCCCAGTGTTTTGTTTTGCGAACCAAATTAGAACTTTAATCTGGCCTGCGGGCCGCCTATTTGACACCTGCGCCATACATTGTTACCTTGGTCAACGACTATTTTACCTGCACAGGTTTCCATTTTAACGTCATATCCGCATTAGTTTGTGGAGGCCCATTTCCAGCAAGCAGCACTTCAGTCTTCTCCTAGTACATCCCATCTATCCATTGTGTCAGAAAGCTAACGGTTCAATGATATTAGCGCAGGTGAAAACAGTTTAGCTAAAAAATTGACCTCCCTATGAGCTCGTCCAGGATCCTGAGCGTCACACTGTGGCTTTCAGAATAGCAAGAGAAAAAGAGGCTTTTTGTGTGAAACTCCACAGTCTATTCTTCTTCTAAGAAATAGAGGCAAATCCGTGCAAGAAATGGCCAATAAACTGAAGATCTCCCACGAGGGTGTGTACTACTCCCTCAAGAGAACAGCACAAACAGAGTAGAAGGAGAAGTAGCAAGAGGACATTACAGTCTATAGTTTGATGATTGAAAGTGAGACCTTTTTGTCATGGTTTGGCGCCCGCAATCCCTCCTGTCCTCAAAAGATGGCATCTCCCTAGGTGTTTCCAATGTGACAATCCGCCACCATTGCTATGAATAACTCGGGCTCCCACCTCGCTTTGATGAGGCGTTTTGAAATCCCAGGAGTTTTAGTCACCTCCAACGACAAGCTTTGCCCTCCACGGACCTCCTTCGATTCCCTCCGCGTTCAGGTTTCTCCACTCCAAGACCTGCCACTCCTACCGTCTCCTTCAAGGTATTCCTGAGTCTCCTTTTCGAGATTCTCGCCACCCCAAAATCCCCTCTCGAGTTTCAGTCTCAAGCTTCCTCTCAAGATCTCCTCCTCTTGTCACGATTGCCGATTCGGGGCACGTGCGACTGCCCCGTTGGCGCCAACAGCCCCGGTCGCCGATTGGTTCCCTGACTCATTTTAAATCCCCGTGTTCCGAGAGGAAGCTGTCAGATCGTCTGCAAACCTATGCTTTCATCTAGGCAAGCTTTGTATTCTCCGACATTCTCCTGACCCGTTTTCTCCTGCCCGATACCTGTTGCCTAACCTGTTTCTGGACCCGTTTCTGGCTCGCTCCTCCGTCCCGGCCATTGACCCGTTTCGCCCTGTTTCCTGCCTGATACCTGTTGCCGACCTCTTTTCTGGACTGGTTACCGCCCTTGCTCGCTCCCCCGTCCCGGCTATCGACCAGCTTTCCTGCCGCCCACGACGACCCTCGCACGACACGGAGGTGCCACTTCCGCGTTCCCGCCGTCCGCTACCCGTGTCCGACGATCATCGGATGGTGGAAGCGAGCGCTGCTCTCTTTTTCAATAAAACAGAGTAAAAACGAACGCTGTCGGGTCCCGTGTCTGTTTCTGGCTTGTGACACCTCTGCTATCTCAGTCCCACACCCCCTTCTCGCCGGTAGTCCTTTGTCGTCCCCCTAGTGGCGTTAGCGGACGGATTTCGAGGGAGGGCGTACCTGATGAGGTCCAGGAGGGCGTCGGCGGAAGTCATGACGGGGCCGCCGCCCAAACGGTTGCTCTCCACGTCGGTTCCGACGCCGGGTTTGATGATGATGACCAAAACGATGCCGACCACCACCGCGATGAAGGTGGTCCACAGGTAGTAGGTGACGGTCAGCACGCCCATGCGGCAGCACGCCCGAGACTCCATGGAGGACAGGCCCGACATCAAGCTGCGCGCCCAGACCTCGCGTTAGCACGTTAGCACGCTAGCTCTCGGTGAGCTCTAGTCTCCTCGGCGGTGTCGACGGACCGGGCGGAGCTACGTGAAGACGGGCGCCTACCTGGAGGTGATGAGCGGCAGGATGAGCATCTTCAGCATCCTCATGAGAAGTTCTCCAGGGAAGGAGAAGTAGATCTTGGCCTGCGGTTTACCACAAAACCGAGTCAGTCAGGTCCCGTCGATTTGACCGTCTAGACCGGAACCGAGCCGGTTTCGATTCCCCGCCGATCGGGAGCCGACTCCCTTCGAGATTCTCGCAAAAATCCGTAGAGCTATGCGGGAGCCGACTCTTTTTAGCGAGCTGAGCCAAAAGAGCCGTTTCTCCGGTGACGGGAAAACGGCCAATTTGCTAAAGAAACGACGCGGGCGTGGCAGCGGTGGCGGCGGCGTCTCTGGCTAGCTTAGCACGCACGTGTCAGGGCTAGCCTTGATCCCGTTAAAGCCGAGTCACCTTTGAACTGCGGAGGCCGCACGCCACCTGCACGACACCGTCTCCTCATTAGATTAGTGACAAAAGGAGAAAGAAAGAGGGACAAAAACTGAAAAAGAAAGGGAGAAATAATGGAAAGACGAGAGAGAAGATGGAAGAATAAAAAGAAAGAAAAAGACAAAGGAAAAGAGAGACAGAAATGAAGAAAGGGAGAGAGAGAGGGAGATGAATTGGAAAGAACGAGAAATAAAGCGAGAGAAAGAAAAAGAGAGAGAAGGGGAGAGAGAGACAAAAAAAGAAAAAAAACACAGACCAAGAGAGAGGGCAAGAGAGAGAGAGAAAGATAGAGAAAAGGGCAGCAAGATCAAGAGAAATAGAGGGAGAATAGAGAGAAAGAGAAGAATATAGATAAAGAAAAAGAGGCAGAGGTAGAGTGAGGGAGACAGAGAGAGAGAGAGACAAAGAGAGGGGGAACAAGAGACAGTAATGATTACTCTAAATCCAAAACACTTTTCCAAAAATGTCCTGCAGAAATACGACAACAATTCTACAGTGGTACTTCCAAACTCCATATCAAATCAAATACTTTCAATATAGGGTCTTGCTTTGGGATTTGAGGGGACTCATCTATTTCCAAATATATATTTATGGGATGTTGTCAAGGTCACCAGGAGGGACCGCTCGGCTGAAATTGGGAAGCCGACCAGGCCCCCTGGCCACTCTGGATGGTCGCCCACCCCTGGGGTAGAACATGGAATGTATGATCAAGTCATAGGGGGCCCCCAAATCTGGATCCAAAGGTTTTGCCCAGGGTGCCCCCCCCCCCCCCCCCCCCATTACCTGCGTGGAGAGCTGGGTACCCCTCAGCATAAATCCCAGGGTGCATCCGGTCAGCACGGCCGCCACCGACAAGGTGAGGAGTCCGTTCTTCTTGGCGAAGTTTCGTAGAGAGGATCGGAGGCCGCCGCCCAGGAAATCCTTCAGACGCCGGAAGCGACCCCGTCCCGGTCCGGCGGCGCAGAAGGAACGCTCCGAACCGCCGTCCTCCTCGCCGCCGCTGCCGCCGCCGGCCAGCAGGAGCTCGTCCATGGGTGAGACGGAAAGGGCCGAGACGACGGATAGGACGGGACTCTTGGCCCGCCGCCGCCGGGATTAGCCCGGCGTCGCTAATAGGATTAGCGCCGGCTGCCGCTTCCGGGAACGCCGGGGTTCCCGCTCCCAGTCGGGGACGCGTGGCCCGCCGATCAGGTGGGGCTCTTTTCATCGGTACCGGTATACCCACTATTGCCGATGTGTCGAGGGTACCCCAAACATACACGTCTTTTGTTAGCGATAGCCGTTACCCCAGCGACGCGATGGTCACAACGACCTCAAATTCGTCTCGTTCGTCCGAAACGAAGAAGCTTTTATCGTCACGGCGGAGGCTTTCCGGGGGGGGGGTCACCGACCCGCATGAAACGGAACCTTTAGCAAAAGCCGTGCTCGCGTGCGGATGCTAACGAGAACGAGTCATGCTAACGGATACGTTCTAACGAGTCAGGCTAACGAGTAGCTGCTAACGAGTAGTTGCTAACAAGTAGATGCTAACAAGTCGTGCTAATGGCTAGTCATGCAAACAGCTACATACAAACATGTCGATGCGAACAAGTAGATGTTACCAAAACGATGCTATGACTACACCTGAACGACTACATGCTAACGATTAGATACGAACGACTACATGCTAACAAGTAGATACTAAGGACTACATGCTAATGAGTAAATGCTAACCAGTACATGTTAACAGCTATATACTAACAACTTCATGCTAACAGCTACATGGTAACAACTGTATGCTAATGAGCAAATCCTAAAAAGTAGATTCTAAATACTACTACATGCTAACGACTACATGCTAACAAATCTATGCTAACAAATCATGCTAATGAGTAGATGCTAACAAGTACATGCCAACAAGTAAACACTAACGATTACATGTTAACGATTACATGTTAACGATTACATGTTAACGATTACATGCTAACGTCTAAGTGTTAACAACTACATGCTAACGAGTAGATGCTAACAACTGTATGCTAATGAGCAAGTGCTAACAAGTAGAAGCTAACGAGTACATGCTAACAAGTAGATTCTAAAGACTACATGCTAACGACTACAAGCTAACGCGTCGACACTAACGACTACATGCTCACGAATACATGCTAATGAGGAGATGCTAACAAGTACATGCCAACAAGTAAACGCAAACGACTACACGCTAATGATTACATGCTAACGTCTAACCGTTAACAACTACATGGTAAGAAGCCGAGCCCAATCGTCACAAATGTCGCAGGAATTGTCTAATTCGGGTTTAAAATCGGATTTGCTGGTGACAGGATCGCCCATTAGGTGGGGCTGAAGATCCCACATCAGAACGTGTCCAAACATCTTCTTTGGCTCTAGAATTTATCATAGAGGAAGCCAATACTCCGAACGTCACGGATTTCAGCTTCAAATGATCGTTTTTGCAGTATATTGGTATTTATAATCATTGATGGATCCCAAGGAAAAATAGAAAGACACGAATAATGCAAACTAAGATTTATTTACAAGGCAAGAAAAAGAAAAAGACAAGAGAACCCGCAGTGTTAAAAAAAGGAGGAGGGGGGAGGGGTTATGTAGCGGTCGAAAGTACTGTCCAATAAGCCCGGTTTTAAGATAAACGACAGCATGTAGCGTGTCAGAATGATATTATACATGCCCGGCATTCATTTTTTTCTTAGCTTACCTTTTGGTCAGGAAAAGCACCACATGGAAACATGGTCACACATGGAGGAAAACAAAATCTTTCTCTCCCCTGACCACTCCATCTTCGGCTATGGCTTTCAGCCAATCGAAACGGAGGAACCGATTCGCGGACCGTTTAAGCTTCGGCCCTCATTTTCCCCCATCGTCCGTGGGGGCAAAGGCCAGGAAGGTTCCTCTGAGGCTGCTGTTCTGGAAGAAAAAGAGAAGGGGCAGGCTTTCCCTCCTAGCCTTTTAAATGTTGATGTGGTCATCGGTCACCGGAGGCGTGTCCTAAGACCGGTAGAAGTTTCCGGTCCACGCTTTTCAATATAAAGTTCTCCCAATCGACCGAATAATAGGCATTTTTCATTCCGACACGCAAAGAAATGAATCTCTGGCATGAATCGTGAGTTCGTACGCTGGTGATCCAAATTAGAGAACATCTTGAAATCATCTCCACAGTTTAAGGACCTTTTATTGTGTCTATACCAGGCTACTACAAGACTTTTTCACAAACTGGATAAGGTATTTCAAAAAACTGTATTTTGCACTGATGAAAATTAGAAAACACGTTCATTTTCCTCCCACTTAATGCCAATTTCCTTGATTACCTGTCAACCCGTGTTTAACTGGCATTCCAACCGCCAGTTTCACCGACGTCGCAGGATGGTTTTAAAGTGACCCAAAGCCTCCGGCGGCAGGTTGCCCAGATGAAACCGAAAGGGATGACCCTACGAGCCATACCAAGACAAGTTGACAGTTCCAAATCTGTGATTTCAAGAGCATTGAATCTACCAACTTATTCGAGCTGAGGAGCCCCCCTTAGCACCGGTGGTGGTCTCTGGCGAGGCGCTTTGGGCGCCGTGCCCCGGGTGGTTCTTGCGCAGGTGCTGGTTGAGGATTACCTGGAAGGGGAAGCTCTTGGCGCAGAATCGGCAAGTGAAGGAGGAGAACTGTTACAGAACTGATTTCAGTGATGACAGCAAATGTCATGGTTTTGGTTTGGATGGAAAGCATTATATTCAGCGACACATTGGAGAAAGACTAATCCTAGAGTGTGTCTAAGATTGAGTGAGAGGTGGAGGAGGATGTGTCATGGTTTGGGACAGCAGGAGTCAGGCCTCTTATAAAGCTACAGGGCCGAGCGAATGCAAATCTCCATGACATACAGCAAACGGGTAAAGCATTTCCCGTAATCATTGACGTGGCCTGTTGTAGAATAATGACGTCGGATCTTATCGACATAATGAGGACACGTTCGTTTGGACGTGAAATTCCAGGCTTTTTTTTCTCCCGGGTTTAAATCTCAGCGACGTAAAAACATTCGGCTTGGTTTGGAACAAGCTGTCGGGAACTTGGCTGGGTCACGGCGACTTTTGATGAGAAACATTGCAAATACACTGTCAATTCCTGGAAGCGTGCACTTTGAGAAAAACAACGCGTCATTGGAGGAGGACGCACCAACTTCGGGGAAAAACAACACGTGATATGGCCGACGGGATGTGTCTGCTCCGGAGGGTGTAAGAGAGCTGATTGTCTCTTAGACGAATGAGAACGCTGTTTGAACGCTGACTAATATCAATAAACAACTTCTGCTCAGAGTCCTGATCTCATCCTATTAGAAAACCTGTGGGAAATCCTTGGTGACAAATTTATGGTCAAGAAAGCCACTCCAATCACTGAAGTGTGGAGAAGGCTGGAAGAAGAATGGACCAAAATCCCACCAGAGCGGTGTGAGAGACGAGTGCTGTCCTGTGGCCGCAGTTGTGCTCAAGTCATTCACAGCAGGGGTCCGTACACTTCTTACTAATCGCTTCAGAATTGTTTTTCCACACCAAAGTCATTTGTTGTTGTATCATTTCCATAAGGGCGTTTTCTGAACATTTTTGTGAAATGCCTTTACGCGTATCGTGAGAAATTGTTGTAGTAGCGTGGTGTAGACCAGGGGTCGGGAACCTTTCTGACTCAAAGAGCCATAACGGCAAAATAGTTTGATAACCACACAATATATTTTAAGACAAAACTCCAGACAAAAAGCTTAAGATCAAAGCGGCGCTTTCCTATCCGGCAGCTCCCTGTTAACTCGCAATTTTTGTGATTTATTGTTTTTATTGTCTGCTTCTATCTTCGGTGTTTTTCTTCCCTTTTGACAACTACGCGAACTGGCTGTGCTGGTGAAAAACATCAAGGCGAACAGGGAGTGCAGTTTGCTGTGTTTTGCGGAAACGTGGCTCACGTCTAGCATCCCGGACGCTGACGAGGAGGGCAGACAGGGACACAAAAGCCTGCGGGAAGCGGAGAGGAGGCGGACTCGCTATCTACGTGAACAAGAGGTGGTGTAACCCCGGGCACAAAGATTTCCATCTGCTGCAGGGACGTCCAACTTTTGGCCTAGCGTTTCATATGCGTTTCAAAAAAACAACACAACTTTTACCTGGGGGACGCCGGCCTCGGGGTCGTCCTGCGGCTCCCCCAGGAGCAGGGACACGTGGACGGCCTCGCTGTCCGCCGCTGCACAGGGGCTCCGCCTTAGCAGCGGCGGCCCGCCGTCAGTCGAGCCTTGCGGTGGAGACGAAGGCCTGGGGGTCGCCGGCCACGGGGTCGTCCTGCGATTCCCCTGGGAGCAGGGATACGTGGAGGCCCTCGTCGTCCGCTGCTACAAAGGGGCTCTGCCTTAGCAGCGGCGGGCCACCGTCATTCGAGCCTTGTGGAAGGGACGAACGCCTGGGGGCCGCCGGCCCTGGGGTCGTCCTGCGGCTCCCCCAGGAGCAGGGACACGTGGACGGCCTCGCTGTCCGCCGCTGCACAGGGGCTCCGCCTTAGCAGCGGCGGCCCGCCGTCAGTCGAGCCTTGCGGTGGAGACGAAGGCCTGGGGGTCGCCGGCCACGGGGTCGTCCTGCGATTCCCCTGGGAGCAGGGATACGTGGAGGCCCTCGTCGTCCGCTGCTACAAAGGGGCTCTGCCTTAGCAGCGGCGGGCCACCGTCATTCGAGCCTTGTGGAAGGGACGAACGCCTGGGGGCCGCCGGCCCTGGGGTCGTCCTGCGGCTCCCCCAGGAGCAGGGACACGTGGACGGCCTCGCTGTCCGCCGCTGCACAGGGGCTCCGCCTTAGCAGCGGCGGCCCGCCGTCAGTCGAGCCTTGCGGTGGAGACGAAGGCCTGGGGGTCGCCGGCCACGGGGTCGTCCTGCGATTCCCCTGGGAGCAGGGATACGTGGAGGCCCTCGTCGTCCGCTGCTACAAAGGGGCTCTGCCTTAGCAGCGGCGGGCCACCGTCATTCGAGCCTTGTGGAAGGGACGAACGCCTGGGGGCCGCCGGCCCTGGGGTCGTCCTGCGGCTCCCCCAGGAGCAGGGACACGTGGACGGCCTCGCTGTCCGCCGCTGCACAGGGGCTCCGCCTTAGCAGCGGCGGCCCGCCGTCAGTCGAGCCTTGCGGTGGAGACGAAGGCCTGGGGGTCGCCGGCCACGGGGTCGTCCTGCGTTTCCCCTGGGAGCAGGGATACGTGGAGGCCCTCGTCGTCCGCTGCTACAAAGGGGCTCTGCCTTAGCAGCGGCGGGCCACCGTCATTCGAGCCTTGTGGAAGGGACGAACGCCTGGGGGCCGCCGGCCCTGGGGTCGTCCTGCGGCTCCCCCAGGAGCAGGGACATGTGGACGGCCTCGCTGTCCGCCGCTGCACAGGGGCTCTGCCTTAACAGCGGGGGGCCACCTTCATTCGAGCCTTGTGGTGGAGACGAAGGCTTGGGGGTCGCCGGCCACGGGGTGGTCCTGCGTTTCCCCTTGGAGCAGGGACACTCGGAGGCCCTCGTCGTCCGCCGCTGCTAAGGCGGGGCCCCTGTGCAGCGGCGGGCCGCCGTCAGTCGGGCCCCGTGGTGGAAACGGATGCCTGGCAGCCGCCGGCTTCGGGGTCCTCTGGGCCCGGGGAGCCCCCCTTAGCGCCGGTGGTGGTCTCTGGCGAGGCGCTTTGGGCACCGTGCCCCGGGTGGTTCTTGCGCAGGTGCTGGTTGAGGATTGCCTGGAAGGGGAAGCTCTTGGCGCAGAATCGGCAGGTGAAGGGTTTGTTGCCGGTGTGCTTGCGGATATGGTACTCCAGCTGGTCCTTGCGGGTGTACTTCTTGCCGCACAGGCGGCAGGCGAAAGGCGTGATACCCATGTGCAGCCTCATGTGGCGGTCCAGACTTCCCTTCTGGTTGAAGGACTTGCAGCAGTAAATGCAGGTCAGACGCGGGTTGTAGCGGAACCAGCGCTCGCCTGCCGGGTCTCTTGCAAAGTCCTCCGTCGCCACCGTGTCCTCTCCCTGACAACCGCACAAACACACCTTTATAATGGCCAAATTCAAGCACCGTTTAAGCACTTTCAAGGCCATTTTTTTTCATTTTTCCAGAAAAAAATCGAACATGATCTGATCTAAGATCTTTTTGTTTGATGGGGCTGCTATAAACTGACATGAATTCTGCCAGTCTGCTTCAAGGATGCACGCGCAGCTTGGCTACGTCAAACTGGTTTACAACGAGGGAAAGGCTAAAATAGAATTGGAAATCGTTATTTTTCATTTTGTCCTTTATTTAGAGCACTGAAGAGTTGTTTTTTAATTGTTTTGCATTTTCAGGTTTTTTGTGTTATCGGTCGACTCGAAATCTGTTCGTTGTGTAGAAAGCTAAAATTGTTTTGGATTTTTGTAAATCTGTGAATATTTTCATATCTATTTCATATGTTTTGGAAGGCTCCCTTGCAAAACATTTATCTTTATTTAATAATTTGGTGCATAAAATGATTGAAATGATATCATTAGAAAATACTATTTGGGAGCTGAGAGATTCAGTTCTTCTCAGTAAGCAGAGCCAAAAGAGACGTTTTTCTAAATGGAGCTGTCCTCTTGGGTGCGACCAGTAGGGGGCGGTGACGCCTCACGTGACAAGCCACAAGAGCGGGCGTGTCGGCACCATTTTCACGCACTATTTAAATATGTATTGCGTGGTCTACAGTCAGACTGCCAAGAAACACGGCAACAATTCCAAGCCTTTTCAAACACTTCACCCATAATTCAAGCCTTTACCTGACGTTCTAAAAAAACCATTAGGATCGAAGCGATTTCACGGATTTCAAGCACCCGTACCGAGCGGGAGAAAGGAACCCGACAGATAGACCCCGCCCCTCCGTCTCACCTGAGAGTTGCCAGGTCGCAGGTCTTGGCTCCTGCTGGGCGATTGGCTTTTGGCTCGCCGTCCCTCACCGGGGACGCTGACCGAGGGGCTCGGCCTGGAAGACACAAAAGACGCTGGCTATAGAGTCGTTATCTCGCTGCTAGCGCATCATCCGCAGATGCCGCTTTTTTCAAGCACTTTCAATGCCAATTTTCCAACTTTTCCAGTTCCTTTAAAGAAAAGAATCCAGTGTTGATCAAAAGAAGGTTTTTTTTTTCTTTTGTTGGCTTTGAAGACAGAAATGAAGTGGCAACCTTGCCGCTTGCACATCCATTGAGCTCGTTTTGCCGTCCCTATATATGCTCTTTTTGTGTCACGGGGCTGCTATAAACTGACGTGAATTCCGCCTCAACAATGTACTGAGAAGAGCAGAATATTTTCATCAGAGCTTTGCTCGTGGAAAATGGGATTCGGTCCCGACCTCACCCAGACCCTGGCTTCGACAGACCCAAGTGAGTTTGAGAACCCCGATCTGGAGGGAGGTGACATCATAGTCCGCCATCTTGTCGATGACTTTCAATCCGTTCCGTGTTTAAAAAGCGAAACCATTTTTTAAAACAATAAATACTTTGATTCAGATTTCATGTGTTTTTCAGGGATCGCCTGTGAAACATGTAAATTGACTAAATCATTTGTTATTATTCTTAAAATATCATAAAATTATAAAATAATCTGAGGAGCCAAAAGGGACGGTTTTCTAAGAAGAACTTTCCTCTGGGGGGGGGGGGGGGGGGGTCAGTATGGTGCAGCGACGCTTCACATGACGAACCACCGGAGCAAGGGCTTTTTGAAAAATGGATCGCGTGGTCTATAGTCAGACTGCACCAAGACACACGGCAAAAGCAACAATCCCAAGAATTTTCAATGCATTTCATCCAAAATTCAAACGTTTTCCTGACCTCCAAACACAACATTGAAACACGGGACATCGACATCGACCGTGACGGTCGCGACTCACCTGTCGGCATCGGCGAGGCTGCTGGAGGGCCTGGGCGTGGTGCGCCCCGAAGCGTCGGCACCGGCCCCCTCGCCCTCGTCGGCCGGAGCCCGGGCGGGTCCGATGCGCCGCTCGTCCTGCTCCGTCTTGATGGCGATGGCGCCCCGGTCCGCCTCCTTGCCGGGGGTATCCGCCAACCAGCGGTCGGTCCGATTTCCGCGGGGCGGCGGCGTCTCCCGGGGCCGGACGGCCGCCTCCGGGCGGCGGGTTTTCGGCGGCGGGTCGAGTTCCGACAGGCCGATCTTGAGGTGGATGCCTTCTAGGATGCGGGTGCAGCGGTCGATGACTTCCTGCATTTGCAGGAAGCTGGCGGCCGTCAGGTAGCTGATGATGTCGCGCATCTGCAGGCGGAGGCGTCCGGTGTAGCAGAAGGCCAGCAGCTGCTCGAAGACCGAGGCGTTGCGGATCACCGTCAGGGAGACGGCGCTCATCTGGCCCAGGGACATGTGGTCGCGGAAGTAGGGCGAGCTGGCCGCCAGGACAACCTTGTGAGCCCGGAAGCTCTGACCCTCCACGTGGACCACGATGTCGCACAGCCGACCTTGGGCCCGCAGCTGGTTGAGGTGGGCCAGAACCGCATTGCTGAAGTCCGGTACCTCCAGCTGGACGCTGCCAGAGCGCTCCATGCTGATTGGACAGATGTTTTGTTATTTCTCTCTTTTCTTCTGGTTTTAGGACCGAAATGTAGGGCCCGGCGCCCCCTGAAACCGAGAGGCTGCCCGCCGAATTTGCACTAGGTTAACCTCGGAAGTCCGGAAGCGCCCTCTAAGATCACCTGATCTCCACCACGGATGCAATCAGTCCAATCGAGTTTCTGGTCTCGAACTCTAACCGGGATTGGCGTCCACTGCCGGCCGCGTTAGACCTAAGGTACGTTTAGCCTCTTGAGTCGACCACTCATTTGGTTTCAGCGGGATAGACCCGGCTCAAACCCCTGATCATGGAAGCCCCGAAGCACCCTCTAAGTTCCCGTCCTCTCCACGACGGAGCAATCAGTCCAACTGAGCTTCTGGTCTAGAATCCCAACCGGTAGCAGCGCCTGCGTTAGCCCTACGATACGTTTGGCCTCTAAGCCGACCACTTATTTGGTCTTAACGGGACTGACTGCATTGCGAAACCCAACCCCGGAAAAACGGAGGCAACTTCTGTGATCGACTCGTCTTCACTGCAGACGCACTCGGTTTAATTGATCTTCTGGGCTAACCGGAACCGGCCTCAGGAAGAGGAAAGTATGAGCTGAGCCTCTCCCACTGCTCCCTGACGTCACTGACGAGGGTCCCCCTGCAGGTCCAGAACCAGCTGTCAGCGGACTCTCCGGTACCACCAAATGGACCCGCAGACGAACTTGGCATCATTTGGACGGGGCGGGGAGACGTGGCTCTATTGGGTTCGGCTCAGGGACGGCTCCTCTAACCCACTGACGTCAACTTCAAGGCTGAACAGGAGAGGCCCATGACATCCGTTTTCTGGGCTGGCGTTCGGTTCTGGACCTCCGGGCCGGCGCCGAAGCGGCTGCTCATCATCCCGCAAGTGGAGCAGAAACAGGAACGGGAGAAAGAGACCGCGCGGGTTATGCTGGGAGATGAAGTCCCGGTCTGTTGGTCTCTGTTAGCGTATCTTCGCCTTGCGCACTTCAGCTCCCAACGTGCAGTTCGAACAGGCGGCCACAGCGCTCTGTACGCGGTAAAACAGAGGAGACGGAAGCGGAAAAGCTTACCAAAATAAAAGTGACAAATCACGGGCAGGCATGCACGCCTGCCGCACTGGCCTCAACTCATAAATTACGATTGTTTAATCCATTGCACGTTTGTTTTTTAGGGTTTAAGTTCTTTATGTTTAAAATATGGGCAGTTGCAATTTGGTAGGTGTGCTTTTACTTTTGTGCAATATTAAATGATGCCGGAACATGCAATCACGCATACAGCAATATTTTGATTTTGATGACTTTTTAGGGTGTCGCAGAGGCGCTTTATTAATGGTAGGGAACCTTTAAAGGGTTTTTTTTGTAGAAACCGCCGCTCTGCGCCTTTGTAAACAATTATTTTCAATTATAATACCAGAATGGCTCACATTTGAGTCAATTAAACCATTTTTGACTTTCCTATTCAAAATCAACGTCGCGAATGTTACCAATTGACAATTTACACACAGGGGGCGCTGTGAACTTATGACGGAAGTCACCGGGGCACGCCATTGGTCGGAGCCGCGTCCACAGTGTTTCCTATTGGCCGCTCCTCCTTCCGTTCTGTGAGCCAAGCGCCAGCCCGCGACGACATCAGGACGGCGGCTTCTTCAAATTGTCTTCCGCCGCTGCCGACTTTTTCGCCATTAAAGCGAGAAAAAGAAGACAAAAGTTTCCGAAAGAGCATCGCCGCCCTGCTTGCCTTTGTCAAGGCTCCTACCGGTCCGAGTGCCGAGTCGACTTTCTTGCTAACTTGTTGTTAGCCTCTGCTAGCCTGTTGCGAGCTTCGGCCGTAGCCATTTTGAGCTTTCTATTTCTTTTTTTTTTTCTTGGAAGGGGGAGTCAATTACTTTAAGCGGCCCATCAGCGATGAGCTGCCCGGTCGACCTGCGGGCTCTGCCGGCAGCGTTTTCCGACCACGTCCCGGCTCCGGAAAGGTCAGCCGCATCCACTACTCCTAACACATTCATTCATTCATTGACTATATCTATCTATCCATCTTATCTTTCTCATCTATCTATATCTCTCTCTATCTCCATTTAAATGCATCTATCTATCTCTATCTCCATTTAAATGCGTCTATCTCTATCCATGAAATGAAAATGAAATGATCTGCATTTATTTGGCGCTTTTCAAGTCAATGAAGACTTCCCAAAGCGCTTTACAATGTGCTTCACACTTACCCAGTCACACCAATAGGAAGTCAGCCATGGAAGGCGCCTACCTGTTTATTGGGGGCATTAGGGATTCAGTGTCTTACCCAAGGACACTTCCACATACAACACGGAGGAGTCGGGATTCGAACCTGCGATCTCTTGATCCCAAGACAAGCGCTCTACCTCCTGAGCTAATGCCGTCGCTATCTATTTCTCTATCTTTATCTATCTCCATTTAAATGCATCTCTCTCTCTCTCTCTCTCTCTCTCTCTCTCTCTCTCTCGCTTTTTCTTCTTCTTTCTCTCCTCTGAATTTGGTTATGAAAAAGGTGTATGAACCCTGAATATTGTCATTGCTCTCAAGGTTTTAAAACCTGGTACGCAACCCGATTGTTGATAGCATTCGTTGTCACGTTTGGAGATAACTTTCAAGACAAAAGTGGCAAATGAGTGAGTGATTCTAAGCGGTGTGCCTCCACGTAGGGTTGCCGGAAGGCCCTTGTCGGTGCTGAGCTTCCCCAAATCCAGAAGATGTCTGTGGGACGCTCGCCCGGTAGGAGAGGAGATCAGCATCCATCTCTGCTCTCGCAGGTAATTCCCTGGCCGCTATTCCATTCTTGTATTTATTGTGATTTTATTTTGAGCGCTTACAAGAGCTCGACCTTTCTCCACGGGAACGGACTTTGGTGACCTCGCATTTGGTACCTCAAAATGCCCTAACGCGAATGGAAAATGGAGGAAGAAGGCGGGCAACGTTAACTCAGGCCGGCGCCCATGAATTTTAAATCCGAAATGTGCACACATCTTGATTTTGATACAGTTACCGGGAAGACTGAGCTAAACGTGACCGAAACTGCCCGCAGACTTTGCAGTTACACCAGCCAGACCATTGCACATGTTTTGCGCCATCGGCCTGTTGGGAATTAACTATCAAAATGTACCATTTACCAAATTGTTCAAATGAGTTATCTTGACTCCATTAACCAAACACAACCTACATTCATCCGACAGTTTATGCACGCTCATTTCTTGAGAGAAAAATGACCAGGAAAGCTGACATTTCACACGGGGGCGGATGTTTATTGTTCCTAACAGAAGACCTAAGTGTATCAAGAGGAGACTGCGTTCCCCTCCCAGTTGCCCCGGCTCATTTCTACATTTCACAAACAAAAAAAACGACATCCCATTGGCTATGTGCTATGTGTCATTTATAGTTAACGTTAGCTTTTTCTTATTGGTCTTCCCCTCGTATGAGGGCGTGTCGGCCGGGCTCCGCAATCTTCGCATACCGGCGGCGCCGACGTCTGTCCTTGTGCGTCTGGCCTTCTCGGTCAGCACTCACTGGAATTCTGTTATCAGAAATACGTCCGATGCATTCCATACAGCCTAACCTTCGAATGTACCTTGAATAAAAACAGTCATTGAATATCTACTGCATCAAACTAAGTACATGTCCTTGGTAGTCAATCGTATAATATCCTTTATAGTCGAATGTATAAAAATTTTTAAGACTGAAAAGAGAAAAATAAGATGGAAAGAATGAATAACATTATGACAATAAACACTGGAATATGTACCGAAATAAATGACAAAAAACATTCATAAGTAATCAAACTGCATTTCTTTCATATATTTAGGTATGACGTGATTTGTTGACGTGTTGACCTCTGTTTTAAAATCATTTGAGCTCAGGGGCTACATGGTGGGAAAACTTTCTCACAAGGGCCTAGAGTAGCAGATTAGAGAGAGCGAGAGAGAGAGATGAATACAAAAAGAAAAAACTGAGAGAAAGAGAGGAAGACGATAAGAGATGGAGAGAGAGATGAGGAGAAAGAGAGAAGAGGGCGAGTGATAAAAATAGGTAAGAAACACGTTTTTCTCTTGCACTTCTCTCAACGTTGACTCAAAACCCTAGGCGGGCCCGATCCGACCGGCGGGGCGCATGCTAGACGCCCGGATAGACCAATCGTTGATATGAGCCTTCCCCCAATTTCTCTTTTCTTCTCCTGGTTTAGAAGCCCCCGCCTCTTGCTAAGCGAGAAGGCGCTCCGCCTGGCCCAGCGTCACTTCCGCCAAAGCAAGATGGCCGCCGCCGAATGCTTCTTCTTGGGTTCGGTGGCCGTGGACGCAGGTCAGGACCGGCCCGGGCGCGGCTGGTGCCGACCCCCCCACCCTTTAAATCTGGACTTTTTCTGTGGCGCCCGCAGACGAGGGGGGCATCACGGCGACGCTGGAGCGCTTCGATCCCGGTCGCAAGCGGAAAGAGGATCCGGGCCGCGTTCCCGCCACCGCGCTACCCGGAGACCTGGCTGTTCCTTGTCGGTTCTCCGTCCAGGAGACCTCCCAAGACCACCGATGGGAAGCCGAGATGAAGACTTCCGTGGCTGTAAGTCTCGCCCTCGAGTCGTGAGTTTCCACGTGGGAGCTTTTTCTCTTCCGCGTGCTCAAATCAACATCTGGGTTGCGAGACGAGTTGAGCAGTAATTCAATTGAATCGTTCCTACTTTTAGATGAAAACGGTATTGTGTTGATGGTTTCAAAAAACGATTTGAATCGTGGCCTTGCATGGTCACCAACCTGGTAGTGTGACTAGGAATAGTTTGAAAAGATAAAAGTGAAAGCCTTTTCCTATGTCATCTATAACAAGCGGTGTAGCGGGTAAGAAGTGCCGCAATCGGGGTTCTAATCCCGTGCCTTCAAACGTTGTCGAGCCATATTTTTCGACCGAGATATCGTTGCTCAAATACGCTACCGTAGCGCGGGCTGGAGAGGGATGGGCTCCACCGGGCTGTACTTGCCCAAGACACGCCACAGGAAATGCTGCCCCGACCGCGCCTACAGCCACCCGCCGACCCAAATACCGTAGAACCTTGTCTATAACGCGCACCCAAACTTTGAGGCCTTTTCTGGGTAACAAAAGTGTTCATTATACACAAATATGGTCATTCAAATCGAACGATTCAAACATTAATTTAAGATAAATAAAAGGGAAAACACTGAAAATTGCATACAATTCTGATTATAAATGCAGTTGCGCATTTAAAACGGGGTGTTGCAAAAGTCTTGGGCGCGTTTGAAGTCCCCGTATCTCCTTAGCTATGAATGGTAGTACGATAAAAGTCTTGCCATGTTAAAGCTTACTACATAAAGTTCTTTGAAAGGCGGTTTCTTTATTATTTACATTTTTTTTTCAGACCCGTTAACCCCTTAACATCCCATTAACCCCGGGCTTTTGATCAACAAATTGGTGTTTGTACGATGTCACCAGTCACTGAAATGGGTCAAGTGCAAACTCTTACCATGCAAGATAGGAGGACCGTTTCAAAACGGACGTATCACAGGAACATCAGCATCACTCTCAAACAAGATACCCCAAAACTATAAAGCCGAGGTAACTCGCCATGACTTCCCCTGGGCCGTCATCAAATTTGTGGAATGTTCGCAAAAATGGCCGTGTTACATCCAGGGCATCCATTATCTGCATCGCTTATCATCAGTAGGGTTGCGGGGTTGCTGGAGCCCATCCCAGCTATCGTTTGACCTCTCAATCGACTTCTCTCTCTGCCAATAGCCTGCTTTTTTTTTACAGTCCACAGTCCGCAATAGCCTATACGGGCCTGTTCGTTAAAAGGGACATCGCCCTCCTGTTCCTCCAAATATCTTCAGCCTGTCGTCACCAAGTGGAATGACGTTTGACACATTTGTTAGCCAATGAAATCCCCAACATCATTTTATGCCCTTTTCCAGGGGTGTCTTCAAATTCGAGCATAGAGAAAGGCAATCCGCAATTCACTTTTACGCTCCATTATTGCACGAAAGTGTGCACAATCATTGAAGTGACTTCTAGATAGAGAGGTCAAACATTTACAACTCTTTTACAATGTCTACAAAATTGACCCGAGTAAAATACACATTTCAGCTCGGTGGCCTTGGGGGTATGGCGTCCGCCCCGAGACCGGAAGGTTGTGGATCAAGCCTCGGCCGAGTCATACCTAAGACTTAAACATTGGTACCCGTTGCCTCCCTGCTTGGCGTTTAGCATTAGGGGTTGGAATTTGGGGGTTTGGTCACTTAATGACTCCCAACACCTCAGTTGGGTTGAGCGAGGGGGCTGGGAATCCCCTCTTCTGAATCAATCTCCCAAAAAGAGTCAGAAATGACTCTAGCCACCTCCCACTAGGGGGAGTTGGCTGTGGTATATATATATATATATATATATATATATATATATATAATAAAATACACATTTGCAAAGGTTTTAGTGTTATCCACTTTTGGAAATGCCTAAACCTCCCCTTAGAAAAATATGTAAACTATGTTTAGTTTCTCAGATTGTGATCAAATTGGGTCAGGTAAGATTTCATGCTATTGTCGCGCCAGCAAAGATGCCCATGCGACACTCGTCTGCAGGCATTTGATTGCCAAAAAACAAGGACTTCTGTTTCTGTTTGTTCCGACGCACATGACTCCGTATTGGTAGCACTTGCTGTGATGATTTCAGTTTGGGACAAAAGTTCTCCAAAGGGTTCAAGAAGAGCATTCAATTGACTTACATCTGATTTGAGGCCAATTTGATAGGAACGGCAAGAGGATAATGCGGAAAAGGCAACGCAATGTCGGCACTCCTTTGGCAAGAATTGGATTATGACGCGTGTGTGGTGTGACCGATGCCGCTCGGATCTTTCAACATTCGAGTTTGCCCCCTGAACTATTTGACCACTAGATGACACTGTGTTGTCTGGAACGAGCGAGGGCACAGCGTGGCAGAATGGCGGACAAACGTGGCCCCGATCGAAGCGAGGATTCCGTGGCGAAATACTCATTTCTTGATATATTTTTTTCTTATATGAGTGAAATGATCTGCATTTCTAGAGCGCTTTTCAAGTCAATGAAGACTTCCCAAAGCGCTTTACAATAGCGGCCATGCAGCCATGTAAGGCGCTAACCTGCGTATTGGGGGTATTAGGGGTTCAGTGTCTTACCCAAGGACACTTCCACATGTAACACGGAGGAGCCGGGATTCAAAGTGCCATCTCTTGATCCCAAGACGAGCGCTCGACCTCCCGAGCCACTGCCGCCCCATAAAATATCCATAAAAATGAACGTCGGTATGACGGGTTGTCTTTTTGCCTGGCATTCGAATCAATTTAGTTTGTTCCTTTTTAGGAGGCACCAAATACGACACACTGTCCTTTTAAGTTTGTCAGATATTCAATATCAAAATGTGCCTCCAACAGTTTAAGGCAGACTTTTCCCAACTCTTTAGGAATTGCAGGCGTCCGTGAGTGGCCGGCAGCCGCTGGATCTGTGCCAGCTGATGAAGGTGAAGGCCCTGGTGAGCTGCCCGCCAGAGAGCGACGGCGCCACTTTGGGGCTGGCGTGGCGCTCCGTCTGGCCGTCCGAGCGCCTGGACGTCCGGCCCTTGCGCCCCGTGCCCGTCATCCCCACCGCGCTACTGAGGAGCCTGAGCGGCCCGGGCGCCCGTCGCCGAGGGTAAGGGACGGCCGTCGCCCGCTGCCATCGTGCCCGTCTAAGGAGGCGTGTGCGCAGGTTCCTCACCATGGACCGGAGCCGCAAGTTGCTGCTGCTGCTGGAGTCGGATCCCAAAGCCTGCAAACTGCCGCTGCTTGGCGTGTAAGTGGCGCGCGCCGCTCACCTCCTTTCCCTCGAGACCACCGCTGTCAAACGGGCATTGAATCCGGCCCGCCAAACAAAACTCGGAGAAGCGCAAGAGCAAAACCAGCTGCGGCTTGAAATATATCAACTTGATGATAGATAGATACTTTATTCATCCCCGAAAGGAAATTCACAAATTGCCAAAGAACAAAGACATTGTACTTGTATTTCTTTTTCTCTCTCGCTTTTATTTACACCCCTTTTCTCTTTATCTGTCACCTTCACTCAGTGTCTCTTTTTCTCTTCCTTTGTTGCTCTTTTTCTTTCTCTCTCTGTGTCTTTTAACGTCTCGCTCTAACTTCCTTTTTTCCTTTTCTCGTTCTCTCTTCATACCCTTTGCGCTTTCTTTTCTCTCCTTCTGTCTTTCTATTTCTTTGGATTTCTTTCTCCCTCTCCCTTTCTTTTCCCTCTTTTGTTTCTCACACTCTCTCCCTCTTTCTTTGTCTCTCCCTCTTTCTCTTTTATTTATCTTTTTCTTTCTCTTTAATCTACTAGTTTGCCCCCGACAGAATGTTTGTTATATCGTGTGGCCCCCCCAGTTCAAATGAGTTGGACACCCCTCTTCTAGACAGAATCGCTTTCAATGATATTGATTTAGTTTAGAATCCCGTACCTTTTGAGAAAACATCCGAAGGCGGAGCTTGTGTGTTTCTGCCGGCCTACAGCTGGCTGAGCGGCCTGTTCCAGGCGTGGAACCCTCGGGTGTGCGCGTGGTGTCTCCGCTTCCTCTACGGCTCCGCCCTTCAAGACAGGTAGGTGGCGTAGCCGGCGCGACCCGCCCACGCCACGTTTTTTCCTTCTCTTTAGGGTCCTGTCGGAGGACGGCGCTTTCCTCCTGCTGCTTTTCAGCCCGGGACGCTCCGGCCCCGCCTTCTTCCAGTGTCGCCGTCCGACGCCGTCGTCCGACCACCCGGACTGCCGAGTGCTGAGCTCCGAGCGGTGCGTGACGCTCTTCCAGGTGAGCGCCGCCCTCCCCCCAAACAAACGATACGGAGACTTTCGGAGCAGACTGTATATGCCTCGCCCCAAAACTATGCGCAAAAGCGCAGAGAAGTCTGACGTCGTTGATATTCGTCAGGGTTCAAACAGGGTTCTCATTCGTCTAAGAGACGATCAGCTTTCTTATACCCTCCGGAGCAGAAACATCCCGTCAGCCGTATCACGTGTTGTTTTTCTCTTACTGGCCGCATGCTTCCAAGAATTGACCCATCTCGGCCAATACCGTTTTGCAATCGTCCACATGTTTCTCATCAGAAGTCGCCGTGGCCCAGCCAACTTCCTGTCGGCTTCGCAAGCTGTTCCAAAACAAGGCGAGAAAAAAGCCTGGAATTTCCTGTCTAAATAAATGTGTCCTCATTCTGTCGATAAGCTCCGCTCTCACTACTCTGCCACAAGACCCATCACGACTTCCGCTCATACGATACCGTTTGCCTTTCAAATCGAACACGGTTTCTATTTCTTCTCTTCCGCCGTCTGCTCGAAAGTGGGCGAAGGCGCACCGAAATGAAACGACTTGGATAAAATACCATCTACCTTTCAAATCGGTGTTTTTTAAATCGGTCTCTCTTGCTCTCACTCTCAGCGGGTAGTAAGCCTTCAAGCTCGAAGGCCACCGACTCAAAAACATCGACTGTTGACCTTTTCAAATCTATTCTATTTGTTCTTTGTTTCTCTGACTCTCCCTCTCTCTGTCTCTCTTGCTCACTGCTGATCTTTTTGTCTTTCTCTGTCTTTCCCTCTTTCTGTCTCTGTCAGTAAATCGTCAGCTCCGCTCTGGCAAAAGTCGTCATAAACAAAAAAAACTTTGCGGATCGTCACTTTCGGTGTGGTTCCGGTCCCCGTGAATTGCCAAAACCCAGGGATCTCTGTACCGTCATTAACGATTGGTCGTCAGCAGGGGGCGTCGGCGGAAGGCCGGAGTCTGGAGTTCCAGCTGGTCCCGGACGCCAAGATGCGGCCGGTCTTTCAAGAGGCTGGAACCTTCTTTACCAGGTGAGATGGTCCGCTCGCAGACACCCGGCATAAATGCCGAAATCCTTGAAAATGCTTGAATTTTACTGTTGTTTTTCCAAGTCAGGAAAAGTTGGGGTCAAGTGCTTGAAAAGGCTTGAATTCTGTACAAGGTGCTTGAAAATGATTCCCATCGCCAGGTTTTCCAACAGTCCCGATAGACCGAGCTTTAAAATGAAGAAAAATTCGAAAGTGTGAAAAGGAAGCAGACAGTAGCTCCAGTCATCATTATTGAGTAGTCACGCGAAGCGATACTGCCCCCTTCTGTCGAATCCAAGAGGACAAAATGACAATAATCCTAATGCCAAGCGACCAAACAACACCTTTGGCGCCGCTTTCCTCCAAAAATTGCTCCGGTGTACACCTGACGCCAGGGGCTACTGGGTGTGGGCGGGGCTTTCGTGTCACCTTGTTGCGGTGAGCTCCGCCCCACGGCGAGGGAGGACGTCGATTGGCCCCTTTTTTTCTCCTTTGAAAAACACCTGATTTTTTTCTTTCAGCGCGGCGACGCCCACCGGCGAGAGGGATTCCGGGTTGGAGGACGACGATTGGTCGCCGCGCCCTTCGCCTCGTCCCAGCGCTCAGCACGTGAGCGACCTCATCCGAGTCCCGCCGGCTCGCCGCTCGATCGACCCCCGCCTAATTTTTTTCCTCAGGCTCCCCGCGTCGAGCCGGCGGTCCCGGAACTTTCACTGCTGATGACGGACTCCGCCCCCGGGCGCCGATCGGACGGCGGCCGACCCGCGCCCCCGCTCCTCCACAGCACGCCCGACCCCGACCCGCCTCACCGGCCCGCCCGCCCTCCCCGTGTTTGTCCGGCCGCTTCCCCGGGTTCTATTCCCGCCTCGGAAGAGTGCCACTCCCAGCAGTTCCGCCTCCAACGTGAGCAGCTCCGCCTGCTGCAGGCTCAGGTGAGAAGACCGAGCAGGTTCTGGACTTGGCAAACGCCAGGACAGAATTTTGCGTCAAGCGTGCGGGCCGGGGTCCGATAAGGGTTGGAATCCGGCCCACGAGACGACGCCGAGCGAATCGCAAGAGAAAAATGAGCTGCGCTTCTAAATACGCCATTTGGTGTCACACGCCCGGTGCCGCTTGCTGAGCAACTGAAGCTGGATTTCTTTCTCTCTATTTTCTCTTTCTATCTTTTCTATCCCTTTTTTCTCACTGTTACTTTTTCTTTTTTTTCTTCATTCCGTTCCCTCTTTCTCTCTTTTTTTTTCCATCTTGCTCCTTTTTTTCTCTCTCGCTCACTCGCTTTCTTTCGTTTTCTTTTACTTTTTTTTTTCTTGTCGTGGGTCCTTCTTCCTGTGGGCCAAAAGGAGGGGTCCTTGGCGCGCCAATCCCCGGTCAGCACTATTTTATGAGTACCGGATTGGATTACAATTGTAAACAAATATTTTTGGGCCCAGGTCAAGATGCTGCTGGAGGCCCAGGTTTCCCAGGTGGCCCCGCCCACTCCCAAGCCCAACTGTACCAGCAACAGTGTCGCCGTGGCAACTGGTGAGACAAACGATCCGAACCGAATAAAATGTAACGCTTTATCAAGTTGGAAACGGGACCCCCTACTTTCTATTCTTGGAACTATTTTTAAATACGGCGGCCCTTCAATACCACATTCCAACTCTACACCGTAGAATTTCTGGTATCAAATTTTACTCCTTGTATCCTGAATACATTTCCCCCATAAGAAATAACTGGAAAGCAATGAATCTGTTCCCCAAATCTTCCAAGTTACCCTTAAAAGTTTTCTAAAAGGCATCCTCTAAAAACATCTTCAAAAAGCCATTGAACATCCAAATCATGTCACAGGATAAATATCGTTTTTGCTTTCATTTTTTACCTACTTTGTTCCTTTTTTCTCTTGTCACATTCTTTCTTCCTGTCTGTTTTATCTTTTCTTCCAGTCTTCTTTTTATTTTACAATCTTCCTTTCTTCTCTTTCTTGCTTCTTTCTTTTTTCTATTTTATTCCCTGTCTTTTTTTCTGTCTTACCCTCTATTTTATCTTCTCTTCCATTCTTTTTTACCTTCTTTTTTGCATTCTTCCCTTCCTTCTGTCTGTTAGTTTTTCATTCCTTTCATTTGTTCCCTTCTTTCTTTCCTTCTTTCCTTTTGTCTTTGTTACATTCTTTCTTCCTTTTAATCATTCTTTCCATCTTAAAGGGACAGTGTGTAACAATCAGTGCCTCTTAGCGGTACTAAAAAGTTTTTATTTAGTAAAAAAAAACAACAACATTGATTTGAACATTAGGCCAAAGACCGTGAGCTATTATATTAATTTTTATAAAAAGTCATAGGCCTATAAATTTGTTTTACGTCGTGGAATCCCTACCTAGAAGTCGCTGCCATGTCTTTCCGGTATCTTGCCGCGACACTGCGTTCTCGCCACTGGTTTACGCTGGCGTTAGACCATGCACTGCCATCTAGTGGTCAAATATTTCAAACTTTTCCTAGACTTCTTCTTTGAACGGTACTGGAGAAATTGCTTCTAAAAAGTCTTTAAAAAGGGCCTGAAATAGGCTGTGACAAAGGTGCACAAACCGGTTGTGGCTTGGATTTGAAATGGTTGGCATTAGCTCAGGAGCTCGTCTCAGGATCAAGAGGTCGCAGGTTTGATTCCCGGCCCCTCCGTGTTCCATGTCAAAGTGTCATTGGGCAATACACTGAATCCTTAATGCCCCAATAAGCAGGTAGGCGCCTTGCATGGCTGCTATTGGTGTGCGAGTGTGTGTGAAGCACACCGTCAAGCGCTTGGGGAGCTCTTGGACTTGAAAAGCGCTAGAGAAATGCAGACATTTACCATTGAAATGTTTTTTTTGTATTTTCCCTGCCCACCAGGTGCCAGTCTCCTTTGCGACCTTGGTCCTCGGCCCCCGGGAGAAGTCCCTCGCCCTGCCGCCTTGCCTATCCGGGACGCCGCGGAGGAGGAGCCAGTCTTTCAGGACGACCGCGTAAAAACCCTCGGACCTTTCTTCAGCATGCGGAAGAAGTGGTCTGATTCGCCTCTCTCGGTTTGCACAGGGTGGGAAGCGGCCCGGCTGGCGTAGCCCCCTACTGGCGGGGGGCCCTCCGTTCCTGAGGGGGGGCCATCTCGGGGGGCCATCGGCCTCTGCGCCGCGACAAAGGTACGGGTCCGCCTCACCCCGTTCACGGGGAGCCGTCTTTCCAAGTGTACAAAGAAATGAATACCAACCGGCCACAATTTCGGAATCCATATTGCCACGTGACGGAGCGCGATTGTGTCATCGCGACCCTCTCAAAGCTCCCCAGAAGAGGGCGCTGTTTCCTTCACTTGAACCCAATTAACAATATGCTCCAATTCACCATAAAAGCCCAAAGGGAATGGAATGTTTTTCTTAGACTATGGAGTATATGGAGACTTTTGGTCTCTTTTGAAGGGGAAAACGCTCAAACTGGAATCACTACAAACATTGAGTCAACGGAGTCGGAACACACAGAAATAGAAGCTTTTTATTCTGCCCTGAACAATCGCATGCTTGCGGATGAGCCGGGAAACGGCTGGGACGATAGCACGAAGCCTAACCTGGTCCCAGGTCAAATTTGATCACCGTCTGAAAAACCAAACGATTGTATTTCACACCATTTTCCAAGAATATGTCTTAGGCCTTTTCATTCGGAGACTCCAAAAGAACCGGTGACTGGTGACGCTTCTTTGCTTCCCGACCGTCTAACGGCCCTGTCGCCGGTATTGGCAGAACTAGAGAACAATATTATAAATACAATTATAGTTTCAAATGAATTTGGCTTCATTAATGATTGAAATGCTTTTAGATACCGGAATTTGTATGTGTCTGATGTGTGTTTTCCAGCTTCATTTCTTGTCTATGATCACCCCTAAAAACTTCATTTTTGATACAACACCATCCATTTTGACCTCTAAACTTGATTTGCTCTGCGATGACCAAAGAAAATGACTTTGGTTTTATTTAAATTTAAAAATCATTTATTGATATCCATCCATACTTTTAGGTTAATTCATTCAGGATAAATACAGGTTACCAAATCAATATAGTTATCATTTGAATAGAAAATGTTCGTGTCGTCTGCAAATGACTAATTTTAATAGTTTTGAAACATTAAAAATATCGTTAATACATAGATTAAAATAACTTTGGGCCCAGGATAGTACCCTGCGGTACTCCACAACAGATATCCAGGTATTCAGATGACAACCCTCCCATTTTCACGTATTACTTCCTCCCTGTCAAATCCGTTGCAAAGCCACGCCCCTGATGCCATATCTTTACAGATTTTTCAATAGTATATTAAGATTAATGATATCAAATGCTTTTTTTAGGTCAATAAATACCCGGACTGCGTATTAACCCTTGAATGCAGAAGTAGGATCTAAAATGACCTCATGGGTTGTTGTTTTTCAAAATCTTTAAAGATGAAAAAAGTTGTAATATTGTCCTATTCCACTCCTAAAACGTGTCTATGCCGCGAGTAGCGTTTTCATGTGTTTCCCCACTTATTTTTCTCCCAACTCATGGAAAAGTCTATGTACTGGTCGGCCGTGTATCTAGGGTCGAGTACTCGCTAACAAAGTAGAAGAAAAAATGCGTTATCTTTTAAAATGGAACGCTGGTCTGAAAAATGGCCATAAGTGGCGCCGCATGCCCTTTGACTGAAACGGGTCGAAAGTGCACACTCTTCAAATTCAAAATACGACCCTTTCAAAACACACTCGTCACCGAAAATCGCCAACCGTCTCCGACAAGATACCCCAAAACGATAAAGCCGGCGTAGCTCACCCAAAAAGCGACATAGTATTCCGCTCGTGATACAATTCTGTGTGGTTACGTCCACGACATTCCGGCGAATCCGACCCTGTCCTATATCATCACACCGCAACTCCCGCAGATGAATAGAAATCTGCATCGATAGACGTTTGTCCACTTTTGAAAACGAGCAGACCCTTGAAATGATTCCCAATATGGCCGTTAGCTTCCGACCTTAGGCCCGACAGCGCTCTCGGCCTTTAGCTGAGATTTTTTTCACGGTCCGCATTAGCCTATATAAAGGGAGCTTACCTCCTTTATCTCCAAATATCTTCAGCCTGTAGCGACCGATTCGAACGATGGCTGACACATTGGTTAGCCCGTGAAATCCCCGCCATAAATATATGCACATCTACAACGGGTATTCAAATCGGAGCCGAAATCGAACACACGTGACGCACCTCGCACGCAAGTGTGCACGAAAAGGGATAGGTGTGTGAAAAGAGAGTCAAACATTTACAACTCTTTGGCAATGTCTAAAAGAGGGGCCAAAGTACAATACAAATTAGCCGTCAATGAGTGTAGTAAAGTAGTACTTTGGAAAATGCCTTTGTATACCCTGCGTCAGACACAAAAGTTGAGTTTTTCTGATCCAATTTGACCGGGGAGCAGGTAAGGCTCCATGCTGTTGTCTCATCCGTTCAGGCCAGAATAAAAAGCTTCCATTTGTGCATGTTCCGACCCGGATGTCGTTGAGCGTTCCCCGCTCGAGAGACCAAAACCGTCCAGACTCTCCAATCGGTTCAAGAAGATCATCCTATCGCCGTTGGGTACGTCTCGCGTTTGAGGCCGATTGGACAGGAACGGTAAATCCTTGAGTTTGAGACCCAAGCCCATTTTTAAACTATGGTCGGACGGCTCCTTTGTAGTCGCCGTGACGAAGGTTGTCGTGTCCTTCTCGGCGGATGTATCAAACGTCTGATTGGATTTCAGTCCGTGCGGAAGCCCGACCCCCCCTTGTGGCCCGGACCCCGACGGGACCGCCATCTGCCTGCGGTACCGGGAGCCGGCGCCGCTAGGCCCCGACCCCTACACTCGGTCGCCTAGCAACATGTCGGTGGCCACCGTTGCCTACATGCAGCGCTACAGTCTCCTGCCCGCACAGGTGAGCCCTGGAAAATGAAGCCCCGCCCCACCCGCGCGGCGACTGAAATCCTTGAAAAGGCTTGAATTAGAGATGAAGTGTTTTTAAATGCTTGAGATTGTTGCCATATTTTTTGGGTGGTGTGTTCAAATAAGAATTTTAAAGTTGTGCTTCCAAATGGGGTTGAGGCTAGAGTTAGTTTTGGAGAGGACGTCGTTGGGCGGCGCCCCAAAATATACGCAGAGACGGAGATATGGCGAAAACATCCGTTCAGCAACATTCATTCAAGCCGCGTTTCTCGTTTGTCTTCTCATGTTGGCATTTATAGTGTGTTCAAAAAGATGGTCTGATGTTTTTTTCTGGCCCCGACTTGCTCAGTCAATATCTTGTGACTTATCTCCTGACTCCCGCCAGATGTCTTGACACAACGGGCTACTGTCAGCTCGAAGGCTGCCGACTTAGTCAATCCACAACATTAGAAACTTAAGGTATTGGGGTATTCAACTGTATTTAGGGTTCTGAAATAAGGTTGGGGCTAGAGTTTCACTTAGAATTAGGTGTAGGTCTCGAAACTAGGGTTGGAGCCTGATTTTAGGGTGCCGAAATTAGGTTGGGGATGGACTCGGGGTTTGAAACTCGGGTTCTGGCTCCCGTTCTTTTGATCTTTTTCTGGTACCGAAGGAATCGTCTGTGAATGTTCTTAAAAAGTGCTCGAGTTTGGCTCCATTTTAAGACCTTACCTCCGCCTCGCGCAGGGCCCGGCCAGTCCCTGGGGGCCACCGCCTTCTGACAAAATGGCCGCCGGGGGCGGCCATGACCTCTTCCCGCCGAGACCCGGTACGCCGGCGCCGCTCGTCGACGAGGCGGGCGCCGTCGATGAAGTGAGCCACGCCCCCCTGCCCCAGAGGCAGCTCGTCAGGGAGCTCGAGCTCAAGCTAGCGCTCGTGGCCAGAAAAATGGCCGCCGGCAGCGAGGGCAACATTCTGGACATGAGTCGCGTTCGCAAGCTGCCCAAACTTTTCTCTTAAATGTGAACTAAGTCGATGTCGTTGCTTGTTTTTCAATAAAGAGTTTTCCATTTTTCGACCCGCGTGTTACGAGAAAATCTTTGGCATTCTCGTTTCCTATACTTTATGAGATCCTCGAACGTCACACGGTGAAAAATGGGTGTTGATAAGATTTTGTCTGTAGAGTCAGGTCGGGCATGTTAGTTGAATTTTCCCCTAAAATATATATATATATGGTGTGGCTCTCTTCCTATGGAAAAGCCCATAAAGTCTTATTTTTTTTCATGTTGTTTTACCTTTTTGTTTAAAATTGTATTTCCTTGTCTTTTTTTTCTTTCTTTTCCTGCCTTTTTTCTGTCCTTAGCAACAGAAAGAAATGCAAGCGAAGGCAAAAGAAGAGTCACGAATACAACAAACGCCTTTTATTTTTTGTTGGTCCAATCGACATTCGATCGCCCCCCAAAAAAAAACACTAAATCCGCCTCGGAATGATAACAATTCTAACCGAACGTGAATTAACGTTTAATTCGGATGAAAAAAAAAATCATTTAAATAATGGAAAGAAAAGGGGCTCTTTGGTTCATCCTCACGGCAGTTCAAGGGTCACGCCCACGTCACGACGTGACGTCATTCCTCCGTAGGGCGCGCGCTTCGTAGAGGGTGTCATCGTCGTCGTCATCACTCCGCGCCGCCGTCAGCTCCAACGTGTCTTCGGAGGGCGACAAAATGGCGTACTTCTTCTTCCTCCTATGGGGGGCTTTCTTGACGCTGCACGCACGCGCACCACACAGTCAGGACAATGCCAAGCGGACGTGACGTCACGAGACTCACCGCACGGCTCGGACCAGGAAGTAAAGCAGCCCGACGGCAGTGATGACCAGCAAAACATAAAAGGCGCGTCGCACCATGGAAGAGTCCAGATCCAAAGCGGAACTTCCGGTGCCGCCGGACGACGCACTTCCGCTCCAGTCGCTACCGTTGCTTCTGCCGCCCGAACTTTCGCCCGCGGCCGCCAAAGTCGGCCGAAGAAAGACGACGAGGAAAGTCGTCAAAAAGGCGGACGTCGCCATCGAAGGAAATATCGCTCAAGTAGCGCAAAAAAAAAAAAAAAAAGGCCGAGCGTTTCTCTCTTTCTCGCCTTCTCGCTTTGTTGACAAAAGTACTCGCCGACCAGGAAGTGTGGTGACGTCGTCGGGGATGTGTTCTTCGAGAACGAAAAGGTTCGACGGGCTCGCCCTTTCAAGCGACGGGAGCCGGCTCTTTTTTCCGGGGATTGCCCCAGATGCCATTGTTTCTTGCATAATTTGTCTTTCACCTATTTTTACTTTTAATTTTTTTTTTTAATCAAACGTAACACCCAATTGACTTCAACAATTTAAACCTCTAAAATCGAGTCATTTCAATCCTCCCTTTGCGTCATCGATTGCGATGACAGATATTTTTTTTTTCATTTAGAAATTGTATTTGCAAAAATCTAGGGTAAAACAAAAACAATACAAGAAAAAAGGCAAAAGAGAAAGAAAAACGACTAAAAAAAGAAAGAAGCCAGAGGAAAAAAAGAAGCAAAAGTCGGGGCAGCCCTTTGAGACTTCAGGGCTGAACAAAGGAACTTGACTTCTTTTGTTTGCTTTTTCCTAGTGGTTGACTTTTTTTAATTCTAGCTTCTGTTTTCTTCTGATTGATTTTTTTTTCCCCTAGCTCTTTTTGTTTTCTTTTTCTTTTAATATTTTTTTTCTTCTTTGGTGTCATTTTTCCTAGCTTTTGTCTTCTATTTTTGCTTTTGTCTTCTATTTTCTCTTGAATTTCCAATTTTCTTCTTTTGTTGAGGTTTTCTTAGCTATTTACTTTTTTGTCTTTTATTTCCTCTCCATTTGGCATTTTTTCTTATTTTGTTTTCTTTTTCTCAGCAATTTGCATCTTTTCCCCCTCACTTCTTCTTTATACTTTTTTTAGTCTTGTAGCTTGTATTCTTCTTTTTTGCTAATATATCTTTTATTTTTCAGCTTTTTTCCCTTTTTCTTTTTCTCAATTTTTTATCCTCTTCCTCCTTTGTTTTCCTTGCTTTTCTCTTTCTTTCTTTTCAATTTTTTCTCTTTATTCTTGCTTTTACCCTTTATTACAGTATAATCATCAGTAGGATGTGGATGAGAGCAACGCAAACGATCTGGAGAGCCGTTTCTTGGAGTGAGCCGCGCCGAAAAAGCCGCTTTTCTAAACAGAGACGGACTTCCCATCACTATTGTCGACCAGAAAGTGAAGTGACGTCATCGCGTCGGCTCAAGTGCGCCCTCGAGTGTTTTTGAACCAGCAACGCAATCAGTTCTCGCTGGCAAACTCAAAGTATCCAGCTTCGAATGAAGTGACACTAAATGACGTCAGAGAGCGTAAAAACAGCCTTATTTGTAACGAAATGACGTCATACGTGTGATTGATACGCCTTTTGCGAGTTTGGAGCGTCGCCGGCCATTCTGTCTCCTTTTCGAGAAGTGGCTCTTTCCGCTCGGCTCACTTGAAAGATCCCTCTTTGATTTTGTTGCTCTGATATAGATTCACCCCATTTTTGTATGAAACTGTCATGACTTAAAATGGGGGGAAAGAAAGAAAAAAATGGGGAAAAAAAACGAAAAGGAAATTTGATGGAAAAAAAGCTAGAAACTAAAGAAATATATTGAGAAAAAGAAGTAAAAGGCTCAGAAAGGAATCAACTCCCGCCGTTGTTTCCCAAGAGCCGCTTAAATGAAGCCGTTTCGTTCTCGAGCGACACTGTTTATACAGCCGTTCCGTTCTCGAACGACGCATCCAAAGGGATTCGGCTCTCCCTCCCTGGTTTTCCAGGAGTCGTTCACTCAAGCCGTTTCTTTCCCGAACGGCACACGAGCGTTTCATCCGCCACCGCGCATCACAACACGGCACCGGACGTCGCGTCCTCGGAACCGTTTTTTGGACCGTCCGTCTCCGAAGGGGACCCCGCTAGGACGCCCCAAGGCCGCTCCGGGATCGTTTGCAATCATGACCCGAACGGAACCAGCCTTCCTGCCCTAGATACGCTATAGGCCCGATGGATGCCGGGAAGGTTCCGGGTTCTGCTTTCCCTTTTGGACCAGAAAGAGATTAGAAACCCTTTCGGGGATTTTGGGTCGAACCAGGACCAGGACCGGGAGGAGGCGGGATTACAGACGGACGAAAGCAAATCCTCCTCGTAATCCGGTCCCGCCCCATCTGGACTCGGGTTTTCCATCGGATCCGGACGCAGCATCAGGATGCCGACGTCCCGGCCCGGTTCGGAGGCGGTTCCGGGGGACTTCTGGGTGGACGGATCGCGCAGGGACCGGACCGTGGACGAGTTCTACACGCTCGGTTCCGAATTGGGCAGGTCGGTGCCGAGGCGCTCGCGTGCACGCGCACACCAACAGGAAGAGGAGGAGGTCAGGGGGGGAGGGATGCGGGTTCGGGCGGTTCCGAGACCCGGTCCGGGACGACTTGCCAGGGCCTCGGAAGCGGATCGCGCGCATGCGCACGAGCGGCGCCCGCCCGAACGCCGATGGTCCTTGAATGAACGCATCTCATCTTGGAAAGAGGGAGGGAGGAGGAGGAGAGAGAGAGAGAGAGGGGGGGGGGGGGGGGAAATTCCTTTTTGGTATTAAAATGAAAAAAATGGAGCGCCGGGCGGTCGTCATGGTGACGGACAGGGGTTCACCTGGGTGACGTCACGGCGACCCTTGTCTGTGCACACTCGTCTTTTTTCTTGTATTTATTTCCCCCCTTTCTTTCTTTCTTTCTTTCTTTCTTTCTTTCTTTCTTTCTTTCTTTCTTTTTTGTCCCTTTGTTTCTTTCTTTCTTTTTTTCTTCCTTTCTTTCTTTCTTTTGTCCCTTTTTTCCCTTTCTTATTTTCTTCCTTTATTTCGTCCCTTTTTTCCCTTTCTTTCTTTCTTAACTCCAAAGAGTTTGACACCCCTGTGTTCGCAGGGGTGCTGTTGCCACGGCGACCCTCTCTCCATATGGCGCTCACTAACAGAAGCGAGTTATGTTTTCCTGTCTCTTATTTTGTAGGGGAGCGACTTCCGTCGTGTACCGCTGCGAAGACAAGGAGAAGAAGACGTCGTACGCAGCCAAAGTCCTCAAAAAGACGGCGAGTCGGGGGGCGTGGTCTAAGTGGGAGGAGGCGTGGTCTAAGTGGGAGGAGGCGTGGTCACGTGGAAGTCGTTGGGAACGACGGCTCTTTTGGAGAGCGGCGGCTTTTACAGATTGGCTCACTAAAAAGAGCTGACTCTTTTTGACTCTCAGAAAAAAGGAAACAAAGAAAAGGAATAAAATCAAAGTGAGAGAAGAAGAAATGTTTCCAAAAAAAAGAAGAGAGAAGGAAATCAGTGCACAACGTGGCTAGCGGAGAGCCGGCTTCTGTCGTTCTCTTCAAAGAGCCGACGACGCCTCACGTTTTCCAAAGAAGCCGGCTACCGTCGTTCATTTCTCGTAGAGCCGTTTCGTTGCTCGACGCCGCATCGTTAACTTAACGGGAGCGGGTTCCCGATGGGTGGAGACCGCCTCCCGTCGTTCACGTCAAAGAGCCACCGCATAGAGCCGCATTGTTTTCCGACGACTCATCACAATATCAGAAGGAGCCGGCTGCCGTCGCTCATTTCTAGTCGGGCGGTTTCGTTTGCCGACGACGCGTCCCAATTTGAAGGGTACCGGCTCCCGTCATTCGTTTCTAGTCGGGCCGTTTCGTTCGCCAACAACACGTCGCGATTTTGAAAAGGTCGAGCGGTCTCTTCTTCAGCGGGGAGCCGGCTCCCGTCGCCCGCTTCTCGTCAAGCCGTTCCCTTCGCCGACGCCGCGTGACTTTTGGTAAAGAAGCCGACTCCCGTCGTTCGCGTCTCATCGCGACTCGACGGGAGCCGGCTCCTTGCCGATCGGTTCTCTCCCGGGCGGCGTCGGGTGACCCCCGTCTCTCTGAATTCGGCAGATCGACAAAAAGATCGTGCGGACGGAGATCGGCGTCCTGCTCCGGCTCTCGCACCCCAACATCGTAAGTGGGTCGTCTGGCTTCCGGCCACGCCCCCTCCTCCTCGGCCCCGCCCCCTCCGATCCGCCCACTCTCCGTGTCGTCCTCAGATCCAGCTGAAGGAGATTTTCGAGACGGACACGGACATCGCCCTCATTCTGGAACTGGTGACGGGAGGGGAACTCTTTGACAGGCGAGCCCGCACCCGACCTCTTTCCCACACCTTACGTAGACGCCATTTGGTGGACTTTGCCTTTGTTTTTAGCGCTCGCCTTCTTCGTAAGCGCTCGATATCGTTTCGCGACTCGCTGCCAATAGTGCGGAATGCACAGAGGCGGCGAGTCGGGCCGGCCGGGCTAACAACGACATGCTAACGACGACACGCTAACAACTACATGCAAAAGAGTAGATGCTAACAGGGAGATGCCAACGAGTGAATGCCAGAGTAGATGCCAAAGACTTAATCCTACTGATTACATGCTAACAACTACATGCCAACGAGTAGACTCCAAAGACTTAATGCAAACGACTACATGCTTACAAAATCTACATGCTAACGTGTACATGGTAAAGACTGAATGCTAACGGCTACATGCTAACGAGTAGATGCTAACGGGTAGATGCCCACAAGTAAATGCCAAAGACTTAATGCTAACAACTACATGCTACCAACTACAAGCTAGCATGTACATGCTAACGATTATATGCTAACCACTACATGCTAACGAGGTGATCCCAACAACTAATTGCTAATCACTATACGGTAGATGCTTACAAAAAGATGCTAACAGCCGGATGCTTACAAATGGATGCTAACGGGGAGATGCTAAAAAATAAATGCTAACGACGACGCGTTAACAAGTAGATGCCAGAGCTCCACCTCAACTGTCCCGATTGCGGCGGGAATTTTTGTGATGACGTTGCATAATTGCTTGTTATGATACACTCTCTGCGACTTTTGAGCCTCTTCGAAGGCATCTCCTTATTCGCTGTCCGGAACGAACCGGACCGGGGTGGGTGGGGGCGTATCCGTGGGTGACCGGAGCGGGACGCCGACCCACGTGAAGCGTCACCGTGAGCAAAGGGCAGGGTAATCGGTGAATGCTAAGGAGTGAACGCTAACGGGCGGATGCTAACGAGCGAATGCTGACAAGCAGATACTAACGAGCGTTGGGATTTTTCGGTCTCCTTTTTGTCCGTTTAGGATCGTGGAGCGCGGCTACTACAGCGAGAGGGACGCCGCCCACGTCATCAAGCAGATCCTGGAAGCTGTGGCGGTAACAAAATAAAACCTTCTCTTCAAAATAAAAGCAAGACGTTCCAGACGCAGAAAATCTCCCTCTGAAAACGTCTTTTCTCATTCGCTCCGCCGTCTCTTCCGCCGTTCCGTCCCGTCGTCCCACGTACGTTTCGCGGAGTATTCGGACGTTTCCCGTTCGTCTCGTCGGAAAACGCGTCCCTCGGAGGAAATGAGGGGGGCGGGGCCGACTCGCTCAGCTCTTCACCTCTAGGGTGATTTGGTCGAGTAGCGGTTGTGATGATAAGTCATCCGCTGCCCCTGATGGCAATCCTCTTTATGTTGGGACCAACTACACGACAAAAGAAATAAAAACGAGAAAAGTTACCCCCCAAAAAATAGTCGGATACTAAAAAGTGTAGGACCAAATCCTTGACAAAATACACGTACAATACACCGCAGTAAAACCACTGAGAACTTTCAGGAAATACACGACAAATTTCATGACGTAACGCACAAAAAATATGTGAGAAAACACACTAAAAATACATAACAAAATAAATAAAAAATACAGGAAAAAAATACAAAAACTACACGACAACATGAATGGGAAAATACACCATAAATGACATGGTAAAAACAACAATAAGCAACAAAATATCCTAAAAAAATTCAAGAAAAGTACATGACCAAATAAATGACAAAATACACCACAAGATCATGGAGAAAATTCTTCAAATGACAGAAAAATAAACACCAATAAGCAACAAAATATCCTGGAAAAATTCAAGAAAAATACTGAAAAAGTCCAGGACCAAATTCATGACAAAATACACCACAAAATAATTGAGAAAATTCTTCAAATGAGGGAAAAATACACCACATCAAATATGAAAAAATACAGGCCAAATGTCACAAAATACAGAGGAAATGGAGATAGATGCCAAAACACAGCAAAATAGATGGACACCAGCAAATAAATACACCAAATATAAGCAATAGACACTGTCCCTTTAAGGCAGAGGCTTCAAACTGTCAATGGGGCCCCGGGCCCCGCCCCCCACGGTGGAGCCCTTGCCCGGCGATCCCACTTAGCCTGGGTGAGGCCCATTTCCCAGCAGCCTCGGGGGCTCTCACGCGACCGCCGCCCGGATTAGCGTCACGCTACCTACCGACACCGTCTGTGACCTACATCGCGCTAGCTAGCGCTAAGCCGCGACCGGCAAAGCTAGGGCCCGCGGGCCGCGGGCGGCACGGAAGGCTTCTTCGGCCGGCCCGCCTCGACAAAATACCTCCAAAATCCTGACGATACGTAAGGGTAAATGACGTACTACTCCCAAAAATATGTCGGTCGTTTTTAGTACTAGCTTTACCTCCGTTGTCCCTTTGTCTGGCACAAAAACTCAATGACAGAAATACAGTACTACAAAAATGAGCGACAGTAATACCACAAAACTCAGTATTGGATGGTATTCATTCTGAAAAGAAAAAAAATACCACAAAATACTCAAAAAAGGCAGGAATACTATCACAGGAATACTACTACATACATACTACAAAAGCAATGATTAATTTAGCAAACAAATGTGACAGAAATCCTACTACAAGCATACTATAGTACCGAAATAATACTACAAAAACACCACTACCAAAAGTACCACTACTGAAATACTACATCAATACCAGTACTAAATACTTCTAAAATACGTCAAAAATACTAAAGAGATACTTGGGGTACTTCCCCAAATGTATTTGTTTCTAAACCAGATGGTATCACGTTTCTGTTTCAAATATTGGTACGCTTTCTTTTCTTTCTTTGTCTTTCCCGTTGTGACTTCAATAAAATACAGTGTAGGGGGGAAGGGCGGCAGAGTTAAGGAGCGCGGCCGGGAGACGGGCGCGGGTGGATTCTTCTCCTGGCCCCTCCCCCTCTCCAACTGTAGTTGTATCTTTTTTAGCGTTAGCCAACTTGTAAATAGCTCTCCCACATGTAAGAAGTCGATTCAGACCCCACAATACTCTACCGAGCGCATCACATCGATCTTAAACCCCATCGTCAAGGAACCGGTGCGCTAAAATCCACATCCGGGTTCCGCGAGACTTTGAAAAGTCAACCGAAACGGAGCGGTTCCGTTTTCAAAAGCTATTTGCTTCCTTTCAGTATTTGTTTGAAGCGCGCTGGTGTATTTCCTGTTTTCAGTACCTGCACGCGAACGGCGTGGTCCACCGGGACCTGAAACCGGAAAATTTGCTGTACGCCGACCTGTCGCCGGACGCGGCGCTCAAAATCGGTGAGTGCCGCGGTCGCTGTTTTCCACGTTCCTGTCCTGACCGCCCCCCCCTTTTCCGCCCGTTTCGCCGCGCAGCCGATTTCGGCCTCTCCAAAATCGTGGACGAGCGAGTGACCATGAAGACCGTTTGCGGCACGCCGGGATACTGCGGTGGGTCGCCAGCGCCTCGCCAGCGCCTCGCTAGCCGAGAGTTGGCGAGCGGCTCGCCGGACGTCGCTAACGTTTTGTCTTTTGCGGGCGTAGCTCCCGAGATCCTTCGCGGGAACGCTTACGGCCCCGAAGTGGACATGTGGTCGGTGGGCGTCATCCTCTACATCCTGTGAGTCCGGGCCAGCGTCGGGGACGCCGGGACGCTGTCGGGGACGCCGGGACGCTGCCGGGACGCCGCCGCGCCGGCTGACGCTTTGCTATTTCTTGGGCGCAGGCTGTGCGGCTTCGAGCCCTTCTTTGACGCCCGCGGCGATCAGTACATGTACACGCGGATCCTCAACGGCGATTACGAGTTTGTCTCGCCCTGGTGGGACGACGTCTCGCTCAACGCTAAGGACCTGGTGAGTACCGAAAAAGCCGCAAACCCCTCCCGTGAAAATTCAGAAAAACCCAAAACCAAAAATAGGAAAGTCCGGCCTGACTAGCGCCACTCAATGCCATACCGGGAATTATGTTCCAACTAGATACAGGCCAGAATGGAGAATATTTGACATGTTTACAATACATGGTCTATTACCTTGCTCCCAATCCAGTGTCCCCCTCTTCGTTTCTAAGCAGAAACTGCCAAAACAAACAGGAACCTTAAAGATTCACAAACCGACCTTCAGGTGCACACAGACATTTCCTTCAGCCGCGGGAAGTCAGCAATGTCAAAAAGACGCCGAAGACGCGTCTCCTCGCGTGTCCCGATGAAGTTCAGTCGATCGGAGAACATAATTTTGAACTCCGACCGATCGCAGGACACGCCTTCGGTGACTGATGGCATCAGCTGCCTTTGAAAGGGAAGGCGGGAACGCCCGCCGGCTATGAAAATGAACTCACTCTAGACGGAAATTCAGGCAAAGATTTGCTTTGTTTTTTTAACAACTGCACGTGGAGAAGAAGCGCAGGAGGAACGGATCATTTACTCACTCTCCTCTAGCTGGTCACGCTCCTTCGGGCTTTTCCCCAGTCTGCCTTTGTGTTTTATTGAGATAAGAAGACATGGGAAAGGACTGGTATGTTGAGACAAAGACAAAAGACCACCCCCCTGGAAAAGTACCGACACCTTTAAATAAAGACAGGAAGACTAGGAGACGACATCAAACCGATTAGAAATACACACCTTGAGCAAATACGTTTAAGCCTACTTTACACAAAATCCAGAGCCGTGGCCCCTGGGTGAAGAAGCCTAGCGCGCGGTTCGATTTTTTTTACCACGTGAATCGTCCCTCGTTTGTTTAGAATCAAACCGCGTCGCATTATTTATCGGATAGATCGATATCAACGGAGCGCAAATCCTTCAAAACTGAAACATGACAGGTTCGGAGTATCGCTTCCTTGGTGACAAATACCGAATATTCTGGATTTGTTGCGAGGACGGATTTTCAGCCCCACCTCGTGGACAATCCGCTCAGCGCCGAATAAAAAAAATCTGGTTTAAAGCCGTCCTCCCCGCGGTAAGAATCATCTTATCGGTTAGGAAAAGAGGATAAGACAGCGGGAGGGATACC
This sequence comes from Urocampus carinirostris, assembly GCF_059441175.1. Lineage (NCBI taxonomy): Eukaryota > Metazoa > Chordata > Actinopteri > Syngnathiformes > Syngnathidae > Urocampus > Urocampus carinirostris. The sequence goes on along the minus strand of NC_142360.1, from coordinate 41,631,611 downwards.
GGATGACGGGAATATGCGTGTGTGTCCGCCCCCTTTTACCCGCGGCAGGTGAGCAAACTGATCGTTTTGGAGCCCGGCAAGCGTCTGAGCGTGGACGAGGCCCTGGAGCACCCTTGGGTGCTGGGCAAGGCGGCGCGATTTTCCCACATGGACACGGCGCAGAGAAAACTGCAGGAATTCAACGCGCGACGCAAACTCAAGGTGGGTGGGCGTGGTCACGCTGGGGGGGCGGGGCCAAGGGCGCGCCGCTCACCCAGTCAAAATACAGAGAAATTTGCATTTGGATTTGACTCTTCTTTGGATTTTGCCCGCTTTCCTTTCTTTCCCTCCTTTTTTTCTTTCCGCTTTGTCATTTTCTCTTTTTTTTTCTTCTCTCTTAATCCCTTTCATTTTGCTGTCCTTTTTTCTTGTTTTTTCTTTCATTTGTTTTTTTTTTTCCATTTCCGTTCTATGTCTTTTTTCTTTCTTTATTCTATTTCCTTTTTTTGTCTTTTGCTTAATTCTTATTTTTCCTTGATTATGAAAAATGTATATACTTTCCCTTTCTTTTTTTCTACCATTTCCCTTTTTTATTTTGACATGATTGTCATCTTCTTTTTCTTTTGTTTCTTTTCATTGTGCCTTTCCTTCTTTTTCTTCCCCTTGTCCTACTTTCTTCTCTTTTTCATTTTTTCTTCTTTCCCCCTTCTTCTTCCCTTTTCTGTTCTTTTTTTTGTATTTTCCGGCAGGCGGCCATGAAGGCGGTGGTGGCGACCGGTCGCATGCACGAGTCTTCCCGTCGCCGCGGCGACAGCTGCGAGATTCCCGCTTCCGGGACGTCGCGGCAAGACCCGCCCCTGGAGAGCCCGGACCACGCCCCCCGGGAGCAGGAGGCCGCGCCCTCGGAAAAGCGAAGCCCCGCCCCCTCGCCCACCCCCGCCAGGCCGCCGCTTCGGGCCGAGGGTCAACGGCAGGCCCCGCCCAGACCGAGCGATAGGGGCCGCTCGCCTGGCCCCTCCCCCGCTCCGGCCACGCCCACCGCCGCCACGCCCCCCAGCCCCGACAATCTCAGCAACGGCTTCGGCGAGGGAGCTGACCCCGCCCCCGAGACGGCCCCCGTCCAATGAGGTGCTAGCGCCGGCCGCGCTGAGCATGTGAATAAAGGACAAGTGCATGAAAGCTGAGGCGAGCATGCTAGCCTAAGATGCTAATCTTTTTTTTCTTTTTCTTCTGTTTCATTTTTTTTCTTTTGCTTTTTTTTCAGTTTATTTTTCCCTTTCCTTATTTTTTCCTTTTTTTACTGTTTTTCTTTTTTCCATTCTCTTTTGATTTTTTTCTTAATTTTCCCCTTTTTGTCGTTTCTCTTTTTTATTCTTCTCTTTCTTTTTTCCATTCTCTTCTTTTTGCACTTCATTTTTCCCTCTCCTTTTTGTTTTTCTCTCTCTTCTTTTCTTTCTTTGTTCTCTCCCCCCTCCACCGTCAACGGACGAGTGCATGAATCCTGCAGCTAACATTCTAGCTTACATGCTAACGTCTGAAAGGTTGTTTACATCTGCTGTTTCTCAAGTCACATACTGGAGAAGTTTTGTCTTTTTCTATTTCCTCTTTGTTGTGAAACGTGTTATTTCTATTTCTAGCATGTTAGCATTAGCATTTAGCACGGTTGTGACTTTTGTGAGTCGCCATGGAAACAAACTCCTGTTGAAATCTGAGGACAGAGTTTATTTATTTTTAAAGACCCAGTGTGTATTATTTAGAGCCTACTGGTCGTTGTTACGTGCCTCTTTCTTTTTTTTCTTGCGTTTTCCTCTTTTGCCCCTTTTTCTTTCCTTTTCTGTTTTTTGTTCTTGTCGTTTCTCTTCCCACCCTTCTTTTTCCCTTCTTTCCCCCTCCATTTCCAGTATTTGTCTTTTTCTTTTCTTTCATTTCTTTTTTTTTCATTCGACTTGACTTCTTTCAAATGAGAAGTTTGTGTTCTTCCTTGTGCTTTTTAGCACTCGTTTTCCGTCGCACGACACAATACAGCAAGTTATCAAATATAACACACTGTCCCTTTAACGTGGTGTGGAAAGGGGCGTTACCGCGCACACTTCCTGGTTGAAAGTAAGTGGTAAAGATCCCTTCGACCCTTCACAATAAAACCGGAACGCGATCGGGCGTTGACAGGAAGTGCCCTGGTGCCACTTCCTTTGCTGTCCTTTGTCGTGGTTTTAGCTTGACATTATTGGCATGATGCTAAGCTAGCGCAGATCATTTCCTGTTTCCTTTATTTTTGGGTGGGCGGGACTTCCTGTAAAAAGTGTGATCGTGTTTGTCCAGTAAAGTTTTATCACTTGGATTGACGACTCTTTGTTTTTGTAGTTTTTACTTGGCCGGCCATGTTTGTAGTCCTTTAACATATTTAAGGTTGAGAATCAAAAGACAGTTGTGTTTATTCGTTTACCTTTACTTGTTTTTTTTTTTTCTTCATTTATTTCCTTCTCTTCTCTTTTTAGTTTCTTCTTCGTGTTTTCCTTTTTGTCTTTATGCTTTTCTTTTTCTTTTATTTTGACCCTTTTCTGTCTTTTTTTTTCGTATTTCGACTTTTTCTTTTCTCCCTCTTTTTTTCCCTTTTGCCTTTCTTTTCATTTGTCTGCCCTTTCTTTCTGGCTAGTTTCTATTCTTTTTCTTCCTTGTTCGTCTCCATTGTGTTGTTTCCGTCATTATGTTTCTTTTTTCACCTTTTTCGTTTCATTTTCTTTGTTTGATTTTAAACTTTTCTTGTGTGTCCTCTATTTTTCCTTTTCTGTATCGATCATTTTCATTGATCTCTTTTTTTTTTCGTCCGTTTTATTCTTTGAACCCATTTTACCTTTTGTCTTTATATGTCCCTCTATTTCCAGCACTGAAAAACGAAAATGTTTTTGTTTTGAATTGTTATTGATAAAAACGTCAGCGCGGTTGAGAACGAGATTATACGTTGCACTCCGACATAAAGAGACTTAAAAGATCCAAAATGTTGTCACGTTCCGTTTCTGTATTTTTTGGGCTTGTGGGCGGGCGGCCATGTTTGTAGTTCCTCGCGTCACAGTTGATGATATGTGTGTGGTCAAAGAAAAGCAGCAGAGGGCGCGCTTCTCCCTCACTTCTCCCCTAGATAGATGTCATTCTTTCCCTTTTCCTTTATTTCTTTTTCTTCATTTTTTTCCTTTTTTCTTTTGCCCCTTTCCTTGTCTTTCCCTTTCTTTTTTTTCTTTCTTCCCCTTTTCCCTCTCCATCTTTTTCTGCTTTTCTTGCTTTGGTCACGTTGAGTCTCTGTAGCTCCTGTTTTTTTTTGTAGCGCTACACAGCAGAGCGACATCTGGTGGTGAATTATTCCACCCTGTCCCTTCAATGATTTTTTTCTTCTCTTCTCCGGTCGGTTTTCGCCCCGGCAACCCCGAGATTCCGGGAAACCTTTTCCCCTCTGTTTTTGTCGCCTTCCGGGCCAAAATATTTTCAGCCGACACGCACGAACACGGAGGTGAGCGAAAGCGGCACGCCCCGGTTTTAGCCGCTAGCACGTTAGCGAGAAATTCGACGGAGGGCGTGTGCGCATTCTAAGCGGAGGTGTCCAGCGAAAAGTCATCCGGCGGCCATCTTGGCTAACCAGGCCGGCCTAAATCCCACCGGGCGCTATTCGGACGATGGGGTTAACCGTGAAACGGTTCCCATGAAATATGTCCCCATTCTACCCAGGAATATCCTGAGAATCCAACCGGGTAAAATAGTGACTCCAAAATACATCAGAATGCAGACAGATTCAAAAAAAATCCACCTAAAAGCGTGTCTACTTCATTGGACACTATTTGATGATAACCGGTACGTATCCATCTAAAACTCCCTTTGAAAAATGAACAGAGGCAAAAAAGAATTTCCAATATGGCCGTAAACTTTTGAATGACACCACCCTCGGCCAATCGCGGGCTTTTCTACACATTCCGCAGCTCGCACTTGTCACGATTACCGATGTGACGCACCCGTGCCCGCTCCTTTGGCGCCGACTGACTCGGACTCCGATTGGCTCCCTGTCCCGAGTCAAACCCACTCCTTTCTGTCACCTGTTGTCAGTCCGTCTGCGAACCTCAGTGAACTCTTGGCAAGCCTTTTTCGACCCCGCCCCCCACCTGTTTTTCGTCTCCCGGCTTCGACCCGTTTTTGATCCTGACCGCGTCTACTCACCCGTCCCGGCCTTCGACCTCTTTTGTCCCCGACCGCGTCTACTCTCCTTTCCTGGCTTACGACGTGTTTCCGACCCCGACCACATTTTTGCTCTCCTGTCCCGGCGACTGACCCGTTTTTCCGTTCCCGACGCCGCCATCGCTCGCCACGGAAGTTGCGCTTCTGCGTTCAGAGCGACCTGCTTCCAGCGCCCAACGATCGCCGGACGGTGGGCGCAACCCTTTCTCTCTCTTCCAATAAAACGCAACGCAATTGGGTCCTGTTTCCGTCGACAGAAATACTACAAAAAAACACTACATTCATCTTATAATACACAAATACTGCTACATAAATATCACAGCAGAAATACTACAAAAATAATTCTATAGAGGTATTGACAGACATAGTACAAAAATATAACTACGGTAATACTTTAAAGATACTACGGATATACTACAAAGTAAGCTATGAATGCTACTGTACAAATACTAAATAATACTACCAAATAAAAGTACAGTAATACCATGAAATTACCACAAAAATACAAGTAGATTAATCCCCCCAAAAATAATACAGAAATCTATGATGAAAATACTAAAAAATACAACTGCAGAAATACTACAAAAATATAACTACAGTAATACTACAGATATACTATACTTATTCCGCTATGGAACTACTACAAAAATAGTATAACCCAAATACTGCTACCAAAATAAAACTACAGCAATACTTTGGACGTCCTACAAATATTGTACTACGGAAATTGTACTAATGCAGAGATAGGAAAGAGAGAGTTTTTTTTTTAAATGCTACAGTTGAACATGGGGGGGCTTCAGCACCCTCCGAAACGGGCCGGTGACGCCCCTGGCGCACAACACGTTGCTGGCGCGTCCAAAATGTCCACGTGCGTAAAAGGAGGGCGGGGGAAGGTGGGGTGGGTAGGTAGGGCGCGTGTATGTTTGGGGAGGAGAGAGCTGGGGAAGCGCCCCACCCTCCGAGACTTCCCGCGGGGGGGCACCGCCCCAGCCCCAGCTTCAGCTTTCCCAGCGTGGCACCATGACGGCCGAAGTCCCCAAAAGCAAGTCCGGTAAATTGGGCTGCGGCGCCAAACTGGCCTTCTTGGCCCTCTCCATCTGGTCTTTGGTCTCGCTGCTGATCATCGTGGTCTGGTCCACGTCGCCGGACCTGAAGAGTTCCGCGCGCTGCCGCCAGGATTTGCGCAACACCCGCCAGGAGATCTTGGGCGCCGAGGCGCAGTGGGCGGGGGACCGAGACGATCTGCAGCGGGAGCTGACCCGGACTCGAGAGCGCCTGGCCCGCAGGGAGCAGGAAGCGGACCTGCTCGGAACCCAAATACTGCTCGCCAATCGGACCTTGGACGCCTGCCGGGCGCGGGAGGTGAGGAGAGCCTATCGCCGATCGAGGGCCGTTTCGCGTCGGGGGCGGCACACCGGGGGGGGCGCCAAGCACCGAGACCCTCGTTGCTCGTCAAAATACGGCCCGTGGGCCACGTCAGGCGCCTTCGTTCGGCCCGCCAATATAGTACAACTCGTCAAAACGGATTTTGGGATTGCCAACTTCTTCCTTTTGTGAAAAAATACTACAAGAGAAACTCTCCCAAACGAAATACCGAAAATGAAACACTTCAAAACAAGGACCTCATCCATTATTTTGTCTTCATTAGGATTTCAAACAAAACCCCGACAGTAATACCGTCATACAAACGACTTTGCTACATAAACGTTACGACAGAAATACTACGAAACAAAATATCCAATTGAACGCTTTCAAACCGGGACTTCTTATTTTATCGGGTCTTCATTCTGATCAAAAAGACGACAGAAATACTACAAAAATGAAACTACGGTGATACTGCAATACAAAAATACTACTACAGAAGTATTACAAAAGAAATACTACAAAAAAACCTGCTACATAAACGTTACAACACAAAAATACAAATAAAGTAATACTAAGAAATACTCCAGATCGACTCGATTCTATGAAGATGATACTAGAAAAATACCACTGCAGAAATAGGAGCAAAAAAGCACAGATATTCAACTATACGAGAAAACCAAGCGTTCCAAAATACGGCTGATATACAGTACTACAAACATTCTATGGAAATACTGCAAAAATACTATAGTAATATTACTATAGTAAGATTATAAAATACAGATGTACTAAAAAAGGGTGACTCCAAAAATACCAAGAAAAATAGAGCTAGAGTAATACTACAAAACTAAATATTAAAAGTGATCTAGGAGTCAAAGGGACTGAACCATTTCAAGGCAGGGAGGGATTTCCCAGGCTGCCTTGTTCCTATTTTGCTTTTGCCACCACCGCCCGTCCGCTTCACGATCTTTGAGAAGATTTTAGAAGGGGTCGGCGAGCACCTCCGCTGTCCTTAGGGGGCGCCACTCTGGAGACCCCCGACCCGAGCCGACTCGGGGATTTCCACAGTATTTGGGATTCCGTCCCTTGTCGGAAGAACACCGGAGGACTTCCTGTGTGGAAACACTCCTTAACCGGCGACTCGACTCTCTTTTATTTTGAAAAGCGTTGAACGGGATTCACCTGAAAGTGAAGAGGATTGTCATGATTCGTCGAGAAAGAGAGGGAGAGGGAGAAAGAGAGAGAGAGAGAGAGACAGAGAGAGAGAGAGAGAAAGAGAGAGAGAGACAACGACAGAGAGAGAAACAAAAGAGAGAGAGAGATAGAGAGAGACAAAGAGAGAGAGACAAAGAGAGAGAGAAAGAGAGAGAGAGAGAGAGAGAGAGAGAGAAAGAGAAAGAGAGAGATAGAGAGAGAAAGAGAGAGAGGGACAGAGAGAGAGAGAGAGTGAGAGAGAAAGAGAGAGAGAGAGACAACGACAGAGAGAGAAACAAAAGAGAGAGAGAGAGAGAGATAGAGAGAGAGAGAGAGACACGCTTGCTTCTTTTGGAGGATGGTAATAAAAGAGGGCAGCACAGCGGCGCGGTGGTTAGCGCTTGTGTGGCACAGTTCTGAGGTCATGAGATCGAACCTCCTGTGTGGAGTTTGCATGTTCTCCCCGGGCTTGCGTGGGTTTCCTCCCACATTCCAAAAACACGCATGTCAGGTGAATCGGCCGGTCCGAATTGTCTCTAGGTAGGAGTGAGCGAGCGAATCGTCTGTCCCCGTGTCCCCTGTCCACTGCCCGGAGCTGGCCGGGAAGGGCTCCGACACCCCCGCGACCCTACTGAGGATAAGCGGTGCAGATCACGGACGGATGGAAAATAAAAGGAGCTCGACGACAGGGATTCTTCCTTATTTTGGGAAATAAAGGCGGTGAAGTACCCGGGTCTCACCCGGGGGCCCGTGCATGACCTGGGGAACCCGATCGGGCTCCCGGTGCGCCTTCCTGTCGCTTTTTGGGGAGGGGGCTGGCCGAGAGAGCTGCAAATTCCGACAGCGTGCGTCGGCTCTCGAAATAGAAAGCAGGGGGGGCAGTCTAGGCTGGGGCTCGGGGGGACTCCCCCCCCCATCAGCCCTCATCACCCCCACCCCCGTCTCCCGCAAGACAGCAGTGAATAATATTGGGGAAGAGGACTCTTCCCACCTCATCCGTTCCAGGAAAAAGTCATGTTTCTAGAGGACTTTTGGAGCCCACCCCCCCCAAAAAAGTATAGAACTAGAACATCTAGATACATGAAAGTCAAATGAGAAGAAATGGAGGAAAGCAAGAGGAGGGAAAGTACTGGCTTCTCATCCGAAAGGGCTTCCATTTGGACCACCTTAAGGCACCGGAGTCCATCCATCCATCCATGATCTGCAGCGCTTATCCTCAGTAGGGTCGCGGGGGCGTCGGAGCCCATCCCGGCTGTCTTCAGACACCCTCGACCGCTTGCCAGCCAATCACAGAGACGGACAACTCGCTCATTCCCACCTAGGGACAATTTGGAGCGGCCGATCCGCCCGACATGTTTTGTTTGGGAACGTGGGAGGAAAGCCACGCGAGCCCGGGGAGAACATGCATATCCCGCACGGGAAGGTTGGATCTCGTGACCTCAGAACTACTGCACCGCCGTGCTGCCTCCTTCTCTTTTCCTTTTTTGAAATGAAGGCATCTGGTGTTTTTCACGATACGGAAGCCTGTTGGTCCTTGTTTAGGGGAAAGGGGGTCTCTTGGGGGATGCTGGTGAACCTTCTCAACAGCCGGGTTACGCCCCTGTGTGAAGGGAATAGACTCGTGATTCTTTGCAATTCCGTCTATTTTCGGATCCCGATGACGTCATGTAGTTTGGAGTTTGTTCCGAAGTCCGGGGGTCTGCTGTGCTGACCCCCCCCCCCCCCCCCCCCCCCCCCCCCCCCAGAACGCCCTCATGAAAGCGTGCCTCCGTTTTTCCAAAAACAGAAAAGAAGGAAATGTTTGTGCAGCCTCGGAGCCGCCCCCCCTCCCCCTCCCCTTCCCCTTCCCCTCCCTTTTCCTAGCGCCGGGCGAAGCCAGCCGCCGGGAGCGACCGATTGGCCCCAGTCCGTGTCTTGGAGGCCGTTGCCACGGCGACGGGGCCAAAACAACTTCTCCAAAGGGAAAAACTTTTCCATTCCGGTCTGCGGCCCTCGGCCCGCTTCCCTTCGCACGCCATTCCTGGTGAAGGCGGTACCGGATTTAGGACATTTTTTTTTTCCACAATAAGGGCATTTTTACCTGCTGGGGTGGGCGTGGCCCTGACCGAAAAGAGAGAGTGAAAAAATAAGAAAGAAAGAAAGAAAGAAAGAAAAAGAAAGAAAAAAAAAGCAAGAAAGACAGAAAAAGAAAGAAAGAAAGAAAAAGAAAGAAAGACAGAAGGAAAGAAAGATAAAGAAAGAAATAAAGACAGAAGGAAAGAAAGATAAAGAAAAAGAAAGAAAAAGAAAGAAAGACAGGAAGGAAGGAAGGAAGGAAGAAAGAAAGAAAGAAAAAAAAAGAAAAAAGAAAGAAAAATAATGAAAGAAAGAAGTAAAGAAAGAAAGAAACAAAAACAAAGAAACAAAAAGAAAGAAACAAAAATAACGAAAGAAAGAAAGAAAGAAGTAAAGAAAGAAATGAAAAAAGAAAGAAAGAAAGAAGTAAAGAAAAATAATGAAAAAGAAAGAAAAATAATGAAAGAAAGAAGCAAAGAAAGAAGTAAAGAACGAAAGAAACAAAAATAAAGAAACAAAAATAACGAAAGAAAGAAGTAAAGAAAGAAAGGAAGAACGAAAGAAAGAAAAAAGGAAAGATAGAGAAAAAGTAATAAAGAAAGAAAGCACGTAAAGAAAAAAGAAAGAAAGAAAGAAAGAGAGAAGGAAAAAAATAAAAGAGATGGGAAAAAGAGACAGAGAAAGAGAGAGGAAAAAGAGACAGAGAAAGAGAGTGAGTGGGATAAAGAGGGGAAAAAGAATGAGACAGTGAAATTAAGGGAAGAAATAGAGACAAAGAGGAAAAGAGACAAAGAGAGAATAGAAAGACAGAGAGAAAGAGAGAAGAAATACAAAAACACAGAAAGAGTTATAAAAACAAAAAGACAGAAAGAGAATAAAAAAAAGAGAGAGAAGAAGAGAAAGAGTAAGAAAGAGAGATGGAGAAAAAAAAACAGCTAGCTCCAGTAGCTTTGTGACTGGGACCTGGTTTTGATGCCATCCAGTGGACATTTTTCAAACTGCAAGTGTTTTTTCTCTTGTGCTTCTCTCAGCTTTCTCTGGCAGGCCGTAACAAAACTTTGGCCCGATCCGTTCCGGGGGCTGCGTGTTAGACACCGGTGAGCCGGAACGAGCCAAGAGAATTCCGGCTCTTTTTCGAGAGTCGGCTCTCATTTGGGTATCCCCCTAAAAAGGCTTCATTATCAATCGCGCAAAGAAGGCGTCTCAAAGAGAACCTGCTCTTGATTGCTGAGGAGCCGGCTCCCGTCGATGACTTACGAGAGCCGGCTCATAGAGCCGTGGCATTCACCCAAAACACACGACTGTCTCGAAAGGAGCCGGCTCCCCTCGTTCACTACGCTGAGTGCCGGACAGCCGCTACGTTCGGGTAGGGCACATCGTTATCAGGAATGAGAGCCGGCTCCCGTCAGGGACTCTCAAGAGCCGGCTCGTTGAGTTGTTGCATTCATGAACCACACGTCGTTATCTCGGAGGTAGCCGGCTTCCGACGGGTGGGGAGCTGTCTTCCATCGTGAATTCCAAAAACATAGCTCATGTTATGTTCGCTAACGACAGCTCACTATATTGATGGGAGCCAGATCACATCATTCATTTCAAAAAGCTAACTCTTTGAGGTTAGGGTTAGGGTAAGGGGAATCACTCGTTACTATTCCGGCTCTCGTTGTTCACTTTAAAGAGCCGGCTCATAGAGCACATCGCTATCTCGAAGGGAGCTGGCTCCCCACCAAGCAGAAGCTCTCTTCACCTACAAGAGGTGTTATGTTCACAAACGAAACTTCACAAGCTCAAAAGGAGACGACTCCTGATGAGTTATGAGCTGGCTCCTGTCATTCATTTTCAAGAAGACGGCTCATAGAGCTCCTGTGTTTGTGAGTGACACATCACGTCGAAGGGAGCTGTCCCCGACCAATCAGAAGCTGGCTCCCTTCAGTTCATAGAGCTGTTTTGTTTATGAACAACACCTTACAAAGGGGAGCCGATTCCTGATCGGTGGGGAGCTGGCTCTCTTTATTCACTTTAAAGAGCCAGCTCATAAAGCTGTTGGATTTGCCAACAGCACATCACTTTTTCGAAGGGAGCTGGCTCCCCACCAACCAGAAGCTCTCTTCACCTAAAGGAGGCGTTATGTCAGACCTGGGCACTCCGGTCCTGGAGGGCCATACGTCCTGCCAGATTTTGAAGTTTGCTCTTCTTTAACTCAGGTGATACAAATTATAACCTCGTTAGCAAGCTAGCAAGTGCTCGTTAACGCTACTGGTGATTGGAATCACCTGTATTGGATCAGAGAAACCTCAAAAATCATGCAGAACATACGGCCCTCCAGGACCGGAGTGCCCAGGTCTGCGTTATGTTCACGACCGAGACTTCACTACCTCAAAAGGGAGCCGACTTCTGATGAGTTGGGAGCTGGCTCCCGTTAATCATTTTTAAGAAGACGGCTCATAGAGCTTCTGTGTTTGTGAATGACACATCGCTACTTCGAAGGGAGCTGGCTCCCCACCAACCAGAAGATTTCTTCACCTAAAAGAGGTGTTATGTTCACAAACGGGACTTCGGTACCTCAAAAGGGAGCCGACTCCTGATGAGTTGGGAGCTGGCTCCTGTTAATCATTTCCCTCGACTCTTCAGGAGCTGGCTCCCTTCGGTTCATAGAGCTGTTCTGTTTATGAACAACACCTTACTATCTTATCACAAAGGGAAAGCCATTCCTGATCGGTAGGGAGCTGGCTCTCGTCGTTCACTTTAAAGAGGTAACTTATAGAGCCGATTTGTTATTTTGCCTAATCATTTTGTCCGCGTTTCTGGGCGTGGCCCAATCCCGTTGACTCTATTGGATATTATTTGCAGGCGGTCCTCTTGGCGAACATCAGCCTGCTGCAGGAAGAGGCGGAGCTTCAGCAGCAGACGCTAGTCAACCTGACCGATCGGCTGCGAGAAGCGGAAGGTGAGGCGGAATCCCGGCCTAGCGCCGCTACCTGACCGAAGTTTGTTTTTTTGTTGTCCCCCAGACCACTCGGAGGCGCTGCGGCACAACTTGACTCAGAGCGGCCACCGCTTGGAGGCCTGCTCCAGCCTGAAGAACGCCGCCGACAACCAGGCCGCGGCCGCCCGATCGCAGGACAGCGCCTGTCGGGCCGACCGGGACTTTGTGCAAAAACAGCTGTGAGTTAGCCGCGCTCTTTTTAGCTAGCGCGATAAGCGCGTATTTGTTAGCGCGTAGCCGTGAGCAACTACACGTTAGCATCGACTCAGTAGCACGTGGTCGTTTGCTCGACGTCGTTAGCATTTAGCCGTGACCGTTTGCTTGTTAGCATGGAGTCATTAGCATCTACTCGGCTGCATGTAGTCGTTTGCACGTAGCCGTTAGCATTTAGCCATGACCATTCGCTTGTTAGCATGAAGTTATTAGCATCTACTCTGTAGCATATAGTCATTTGCATTTAGCAATGACCATTCGCTTGTTAGCATGAAGTTATTAGCATCTACTCGGTAGCATGTAGTCATTTGCACTTAGTCGTTAGCATTTAACCATGAACATTTGCTTGTTAGCATGAAGTCATTAGCATCTACTCGGCTGCATGTAGTCGCTTGCACGCAGTCGTTAGCATTTAGCCATGACCATTTGCTTGTAAGCATGAAGTTGTCAGCATCTACTCGGTAGCATGTAGTCGTTTGCACTTAGTTGTTAGCATTTAGCCATGAACATTTGCTTGTTAGCATGGAGTCCTTAGCATCTACTCGGTAGCATGTAGTCGTTTGCACTTAGTTGTTAGCATTTAGCCATGAACATTTGCTTGTTAGCATGGAGTCCTTAGCATCTACTCGGTAGCATGTAGTCGTTTGCACTTAGTCGTTAGCATTTAGCCATGACCATTCGCTTGTTAGCATGAAGTTATTAGCATCTACTCGGTAGCATATAGTCATTTGCATTTAGTTGTTAGCATTTAGCCATGAACATTTGCTTGTTAGCATGAAGTCATTAGCATCTACTCAGTAGCATGTAGTCGTTTGCACTTAGTTGTTAGCATTTAGCCATGAACATTTGCTTGTTAGCATGAAGTCATTAGCATCTACTCAGTAGCATGTAGTCGTTTGCACTTAGTTGTTAGCATTTAGCCATGAACATTTGCTTGTTAGCATGAAGTCATTAGCATCTACTCAGTAGCATGTAGTCGTTTGCACTTAGTTGTTAGCATTTAGCCATGAACATTTGCTTGTTAGCATGGAGTCCTTAGCATCTACTCTGTAGCATATAGTCGTTGCATGCAGTTGTTAGCATTTAGCCATGACCATTTGCTTGTTAGCATGAAGTCGTTAGCATCTACTCATGAGCATCTTTTTGCATCCACGCATTCAAATGTAAATGTTAGCACGTCGCCGTGAGCAACTACACGTTAGCGTTTCCTGGGTAGCACGTAGATGATAGCCTCTACTCGTTAGCATGAAGTCTAGGCATTAACATGTAAACATTAGCATCTCCTTGTTAGCACGGAGTCTTCCCTCGCACGTGTACCTTATTATGCGTCGATTTTCCCCATTTACAGGCTGAAGTGTAAGGAGGTGGAGTCAAAAGCCCCGCCCCCTCCGCAGACGCAGCAGGATTCGCCGGCCAAGGGGTCCAGTTTCCGGTCTGGCGGCCAATGCGGGGCGGGGCTTTTAAAGCTGACTTTCGCCGTGTGCGCGCGCATCCTCCTCCTCCACTGAGAGCGAGCCGCCGTGACGTCAGCCGTCCCTCTTTCAGGGGGCGGGGCCAGGAAGGCCGACACGCCTCTTTGACTGACTCCCCCTCCTCTCCAAAAATGCTTGATAGCGCCACCAGATGCCGCTGCTGCTTCTGGAAGTGACTTGACTTTGGACGGGACGCCTTCGCCACAAAAATATGCTGCCTCCCTCTAGCGGCCTCAATCAGTATTACAATAAGCGAAGCACTTGCGACTGACTCATTGTTTCACATCATATCATGATATAATATATAGATCTATGTATAAAAGCTTTCCCGCCATGCACCGGGGCTACCGAACGTTGAACACCCAATAAAGGACAGAAAACAGGAGTCTCTTGAATGTTTCTCTTCATTTTGCAGGAGGTCTTACTTTGAAGGGGGAATTTCCGGTCCCGTGCGGGTGGGCGTGGCTCATTTTTTCAAAGAACCATGTTTTGAAAGGTTTTTGCAAAAGAAAGGATGGAGGAAAAATGAAGAGACGAAAGAAAAGAGAACATGGGAAAAGAAAAAAGAAGGAAACGGGGAAGAAAGAGGAATAAGGATAGGAAAAATGGATCAAAAAAGAAAAGGAATGAAGAAAAAGAAAGACAAATGGGAACAAATCATAAAGAAAGAAGTCCAAAACCTTTATGAACCAATTAAATTAAAGAGCTGAACAAGCTTGAACAAGTTGGTGCAGAAACTTGAACACTACAGAACGACAGGATTTGGGATTTTGGCTGGTACCATTAATACGTGAGGGAATTCCTCCAAAACATAATATTGATTGTCAAAAGGGAAAGGGAATAGGTTCTCAAACGAGTGAAGAACTCAACTTTTTTACAGGACGAGGAATTGTTTCATAGCTGATCAGAAATGAAATAGGAGTTGCCCCGGCACCAAAAACAGTTTGTTGGGACATCTTGTTGGAAGAGTTTGTTGAAGTCTCAAAGGGCTGCACAAGACCACAGACTAAATGCTGAGTCAGCTTTCTTGGCTCTTTTCACATCTAGGGTAACTTACCCAACTGCCTGTAAAATATTGTGTTGGTATTCAATGTCTTTCTGGGAAAAAATGCTGTAGAATCCGAGCGCGTTGACTCTCGAATCTTAAACGCGGGGTGAGGGACGGGGATCGGCGGCCCGTTCGCCGGGAAGGCTGAGGGGTCGCAAGATTTGCAAACGCACGACCGCTCGCGCGGGGCTTCCCGACGTGGCTCGGGGACGCATTTTCCCCAGACTAGAAACTATGGAGTACGGGAAGCCTTAAAACAGGAATAGACTGATCAAAGAGACACCTGAAAATCAGGCTTGTCTCTTTTTCTTTTCTTTTTTCTAGCTTTGAACTTATTTTGAGGCTTTTTTCTTTTCTCCTTTACTTTTCCCTGCTTTCTCCTTTCTCTCTTTTCCCTTTTTTCATTGGATTTTTTTTCTCCTCTTGTTTCTTTTTGCTTTTTTTTTTTTTGCTTTTTCTTAATCCTTAATGTTGTGCACAATGTTATATAATCATTATTATTATATAGATGAAAGTACCCGTGTCAAACATGTGGCCAGCGGGCCCACCAACGTTTTTAATTCGGCCCGTGAGACAACAGCCAGAAAAGCACAAGAGAAAAATCGGCCGCAGTTTGAAATATGTTTACTTGATAATGAGCCAAACTCCACTTGCAAAGCCGCTGGTTCTATTTTACTTCCTCCCGTTCTCTCTCGTTCTCTTCAATCTACCAGAATTTAGTTTTTTTTTCTTTTTTTTTCACCATATGTGTTCCCCTCCCCCACCCGGACTAAAAGGAGTTCGACTTCCCTGGATGAAAACAAGAAAAAGCACCCGAAGAGCCGTGTAGCGAGCCGAAAAAGCCGCTTCCCGAAAAAGAGACGGAATTCCCCTCACTACCACAGAGGCGTGCCTTACCATTGAGCGCGTCACGCACACACTGTGCTGTAGGGGGCAGCAGAGCCCACACCATATTACTGTGAGATCTTCGGACGATAGTTTGAGGCCCCCCACCCCACCTCCACGGGAATATTGAAGGGACAGTGTGTCATTTGACCAGTATTCTGTCAGACAACAGAAAACAAGAGCTAAAAATCTCAAGTAAAACGAAAACTACAGAGACTCAAAATGACCATAGAGCACCACCACTTCTTTTTTGGCGTAGGCTTTTTATTTTTTGGCGGTTTCCGTAGCAGCAAGATGGCAGACAATATTTCCCGGTAGGTGCGGCTCATATTATGTTACGTGAAAAATAGAAATTTCTCACCCTGTGAGTTTAAAAAAAGAAATCACATCTATACGTAGTCATGTATTTGTGCCAATGATTTGAATCGATATTTGTTTTTTAATGAACGGGATTTTTACCACTAGGAGGCACTTCATTAGAGGGGGAAAGAGAGAGAGAAGGGGAGCATGAGAGGGATTAAAGAAAGAAAAATGACAGAAAGAGCCCAAAAATATATAAAAGGAAAGGGAGAAATGGATAAAGAAAAAGAAAGAGAAAGGGAGAAAGAGAGAGAGAGAGAAAGAGAGAGAAATAAATAAATCCAAATTCAGTTGCTTTGTGCGTGGTGCCCGACTTTGGGCGGCATCCAGTGGACATATTTCAGACTGCGAGTCATTTTTCTCTTGTGCTTCTTTTAGCATCGTCCCGTGAGCCGAAATGAAACCCTCGGAAGTATCATGACAGAAATACTACAGAAAATTATAAATACAGTAAGACTACAAAAATATTATAGATATAGTACCAAAATGATCTTATGGGAACCAAATATGATATAAATACTATTGTAGAAATACTACAAAATAAAAGTACAGTAATACTATAAAAATACATATATAACCACAACTAGAGTAATAATACCTAGAAATACTACTAATATACTAGATATAGAGTAATATACTGATATACTACAATCAATTTACCATGGAAATACTAGAACAATACTATTGCGTAACACTGCAAATATACAAAATATTCCTATCATTTTTTATGGTATTTCGGCCCGTCCTTTCCTTTATTGGGGGAAGAGAGTTTTCATATTTTGGGGGAGGGGCTTGAGCACCTCCAAAAACCGCCTGCTTTCGCCGATGCTTCAAAGAGTCGGTTGACAGAGGCGTTCCGTTCGCGAACGACACATTGGCATCCAACAGCCCCTCCCTGCCTGCCTCCCCTCAGAAGCGCTCCCGCATCCTGGTCCTGGTCTCGGTTCTTGGTCCTGGTCCCGGGGGCCGTCTTTTGTCAGCTTCCCAAGGACGTCGACGCCATTCCAAGGTCATTCAGGTGCGCATCTCGTATCGGCATGTTTTTGAGGGATGGGGGTGGGGTTCTGGAGGGGGTGGGGGGGTCCAGGGATGGAGGCCGCCTCCATCTTGCAGGTGCGCACAGGGCAGCAAAATGGAGGCTGCACAAAGACACAAAGAGAAAGGATGCGCAAACGGCTTTCACCCCCAAATGACCTCCAATTTGCGTCTCGGTGATACGGGGGGGGGTCGGTAGTAGAAGAGAGGGGTGGGGGTGAAGGTTTTGCAACATCCCCTTTTTGGATTCTCGCGAGAATCACAAGCACGACGAAAATGAAGGAGCCTCGCCTTCTTCATTGTCTGTTTACGTTCGGAAATGGGAGAGAGACAAAGAGACAGACGGAGAGAGAGAGAGAGAGAGAGAAATCCATTTGAGCTCATTTTCCTCCCGCTGGGGCCTAATGCGTGACGTCACTCCCCCAATCGATGACGTCGCACGCGGGGGCGTGGCCTCAGTCCCCCGCGTCAATCCAATCTTCAAAATGGTCATCGCTATCGACGTTGTTTGTATGCAAAGAGATTAGACGTGGCGCTCCAGGGTAATCTAGAGGCTTTGAAGAAATAAAAAGAGATAAAAAGAGATCAAAATATCAATATAAATAGACACACACACACAACATAGTGCTTAGAAATAATCATCATAATACCATCAAAATAACTGCCAATAACAGCATCAAAAACAATTCACAAAAAAAATAGTAATAACAAAAGAAATGGGGAAAATGGAAGAGAAAAGGAAAAGAAAGACAAAAGAAAGAAAAACACCAGGAAAGAAAAGAAGGGAAAAAAAGAAGAATATATATATATATATATATATATATCTCATCTCTCATCTCATCAGCTGTACCGCTTATCCTCATTAGGGTCGCGGGGGGGCTGGAGCCCATCCCAGCCATCTCCGGGCAGTGGGCAGGGGACACCCTGAACTGGTTGCCAGCCAATCGCAGGGCACACAGGGACAGACAACTCATTCGCTCATTCACACCTAGGGACAATTTGGACCGGCCAATTCACCTGAAATGCATGTTTTTGGAACGTGGGAAGAAACCGGAGTCCCCGGAGGAAACCCACGCAAGCACGGGGAGAACATACAAACTCCGCACAGGAAGTCTGGAGCTGGATTTGAACCCACGACAGGTTCCCATGACATGAACTGTGCCGCACAAGCGCTAACCACTGCGCCGCCGTGCTTTATTTATTTATATATATATATATATATATATATATATATATATATATATATATATATCACGGTTGCCATGGCGCCCTATTTCCCCCATGTGGCGCTAGCTTCTGTCACGGTTGCCAGGGCGTCCAATTGACCCCTCCCATGGACACCAGTTCGTTAACAGATTGCTCCCTGTGACTACTTAAACGCTGTCCTGCGAGTCGCGTTTTGTCGGAGCGTCTGCGAAACACTGTTGTGAAACGTCGAGCCTGTGTTTTTGCTCGTTTGCCAAGCCCTGTGAATCTCTGTTTTTTTCCCCCGTGTTTTTGCTCCTGTATTGCTCTCGCCACAATCTGTTTGATTTTCCGAGCAAGCTACACCCCGCGACCAACGATCCCCGGATCGAGTGTGCGCTCCTTTTGTCTTCTCCCCAATAAACTGTAACGTTACGCGAGCGGGTTCTGCTTCCTGTCCTGGTCCTGACAATATATATATATATATATATATATATATATATAGTGGAACCTGGGTTCTCGACCATAATCCGTTACAGAACCTGGTTCGAAAACTGATTTGGTCGATCACTGAAAATCGTTTTTGCCATTAAAAGTAATGTAAAATCGTTTTAATCCCTTCCAACACCCTGAATGTTTACCATGAACGTAAACATGAAGTTAACCCAGGCTAATCGTACGTTCGCGTTAGCGTCATCTTCCGTACGAAAGATGACGCTAACATGAACGTGTCAAAATAAAAAAATTAGGTCGTTTACACGTCATTTAGCACCCGGGTCTCCACAAAAAGTGGTGAGCGGCTAAAGGATAAAGAAAAGAATTATGAATAGGATTTCTTACCTTTGTGGTGGTCTGCAGAAGCCATGCTGTATGTATAGCAAGATCGGAAACTCGCACACCTCCTTCATATTTTGCTATTATTTCTTTCTTAAATGCAATAGTTGTACGCACTACTCTTCTTTTTTCACCTGTAGCAACTTTGCTGCTAGCACCGACCGTCTTCAGAGGCATAATTAGGGGCTAAAACACTCCGTTCACCGATATCTAAAGCGAAAGCAAAAAGAAGTGCGCGCGCACGTCATAACAGTTCTTCACGAGGGGTGGGGGCAATCTACACCCGTACGCCGTTCAGCTTCGCACCCTAGCGTACCGGCGTTGGAACTCCGTTTTTTTTGAACGAAAAGCGAAGCAAGAATTTCTCGAAATTTTTGGCGGAGAACCGATTTGTCCGAACTGAGAGGCGTTCGAAAACCCAGGTTCCACTGTATATCATTTATTTGGCAACAACAGCTAAATGAGAAACAAAGTCGATATTTTGAACGAGAGAGAAAAAAGAAAGAGATTGTACATTGGCATTATTGCCATCAAAACACCACTGATATTTTCTTGGCATGTTGATAAAAGAAAGGATACCACAAAAAAAATCAGATATTTCTAGACAAAAAGGACCAATCTACGAACGTGTAGACTCTCTATTTTCGTCACATACAGTGGTCAAATTTTGTCTTATTTCTAGTTGTATTTTTGTGCTATAGTAGAACTGTAGTAGTATTTTGTTGCATGCCCATTTTCATATTTCAAAGTATTTTTTGAGTAAATTTGTGTAGCAAGTCCTTGGGTTTGCATATACTTCAATTGGCAGTGTACCGTAAGTTGCTTTTAGGAAATCTTAGTCATGAATTTGTTGATTATCGTGTCGGTTTCAGATCGGAACTAAAACGGCCATCTTGTCGGCCGTCTTTCTCGCGTTTCGATCCGGCATTTTGCAGTTCTATGGGTTTTGCTGTCACAGCAAAAGATGGCTGTACACCCTACGAAAGGGAAGAGGACACTCTGGCGGGAGATGAAAATGGGCTTCGTTGACTCAGCTCGAGTTGGTTGGAAGGAGATTGGATTTCTTGTTAAAACGATGCCCCCTGTTCCCGAGTTTCTCAGGCAATGTTTTGTAGTCAGGGGCTAAATTGGGTTCAAATATTTGGCCGTGGGGCCGATCTTGGCGATTGGGCCATTTTTTTCATACGTTACAAATATACATGCAGACCACAAGTTTTTTTTTTGTATATGTTTTTTAATAGATTCATTTCTTTGATTCTGTTTTGAAACGTCACAATGAAAGCAATATATTAGGTCCCTGTTTTAACCACAACATTTGACATCTAGTTTTCTAGTATTACTGTCATTTATGGTAGTAGTCTTGTTGTATTTCTGCAGTAGTGTTTTGTAGTATTACCATAGTATTATTTTGTAGTATTTCTGTAGTATTATTGAAGTATTTTCATTGTAGATATTTTTTGTAGAAATACTGTAGTTGTATTTTTGTCGCATTTCGGTCATAAGATTCCTGTAAAAATACTTTTGGAGTATTTCTGTCTTAATATTTCCATGGTAGTATTTTGTATT
The DNA here is from genome assembly GCF_059441175.1 of Urocampus carinirostris. Taxonomy (NCBI): domain Eukaryota; kingdom Metazoa; phylum Chordata; class Actinopteri; order Syngnathiformes; family Syngnathidae; genus Urocampus; species Urocampus carinirostris. Next base: position 41,611,222 of record NC_142360.1, on the reverse strand, counting down.
ATATTAATTTAGTGTAGTATTTCTGTAGTAGAATTTTCTTATCCTATTCGTATTCTTTTTGTAGTATTTCTTCAGTATTTTATAAATATTATTTTTTTTGTAGTTTTTCTATTGTAATATTGCGTAGTATTATTTTTTTGCGTTTTAGTAATACTGTAGTAGTATTTGTGCGCTTGTATTTTTTTTCTTTTGAGAATGAAAGCGAAATAATACATGAGGTCCCCGTTTTCTCCCTTTTCAACGCCTACCCCCACCACCTCCACCACCCCCTAGTGGTCATTGCAAAAACTGCAAAAACAAAGCAAAACAAAAAAAACTCTTTCACCCTGAAAACGAAAAAAAGAGAGAAAGAAAGCAGAATAGAGAGAGAGAGCGAGAGAAAAAGATAGGAGTGATGGAAGGTGGGAGCGAGGGAGCGATTGGAAAAAAAGAAAATTAAAGAAAGAGAGAGAGACAAAAACGGTGGGAGGGAGGGTTAGAATAAAATAAAAGAGGAAAGAGAGGAAAATAGCTGCAGAAAATGAGGGACTGGGAGAGAAAGAAAAAAGAGGGATAAAGGGAGAGGGAGAAGGGGAAAGAGAAGGAAAGAGAGAAAAAGAAAGAGGGAGGGTAAGGAGGGAGAACGAGAGAGATAATGTTAGAGAGAAAAATAAAAACGTGGAAGGGAGAGGGAGAACGGAAAGTAGAAAAAAATGAGATGGGGAGAGGAAAGAAAGAGAAGGGGTGGATGGAAAGGAGGGATGACTAGAGGGAGAGAGAGAGGGGGGGAGAAAAAGAGAACCAGAAGGAGAAAAAAGGAGAGAGAGCGAGAACAACAAAAGAAAAAGAAAATGAGAGAAAGAGAGGGAGAAAGAAAGAAAAAGGGAGCAATGAAACGATCCAAATCCCTTTTGAATTGGATAAGCGTTAGCACGAAGCTCACCTCGCTAAAAAAAGACAGTAACAAGGTTTCAATGTTTCCTGCAGGGGGCGCCGAGGGCGCTAGCTAGCGGACGAGCTAAGATGGCTAACGCGGTGGCGTCCTACGACCAGCTGGCCCACCAGGTGGCGGCACTGCGCCAGGAGAACTCCCACCTGCGGAGGGAGCTAGAGGACAACTCCAACCATTTGTGCAAGCTGGAGAGCGAGACCTTTGGCATGAAGGTGAGCCGGGGCGCCGTAAGCCATCGCTGTCCGACCGGTGGCCCGGGGGCCGGACGGGGCCCGCCAAGGTTTTCCATCCGGCCCGCGAGACGACACTCGGGGAAGCGCGAAAGAAAAATGAGCTGCGGTTTGAAACGCGTCCGCTTGATGTTGACACTGGCGAAGCCCCTGGACAGATACGACTTTCTCTTTTTCACTCTCTCTTTCCATCTTTACCTAATAGTCCGGCCCCGGGGTATCTCTCTTATTCTTTGCCTCTATTTATATCTCTCTTTCTATCTAGCTCTCTCAGTTTTCCCTCTCCACCTCTTTCTGAATTTCTGTTTTTCTCCATTTGTCTTTCTCTCTATCCCGCTCCGTTCTCCTTTATTTCTTTTTGGATTCAGTCTCCCTTTTTCTTCCCGTCTGTCCCTTGCCATCTCTCTCTCTCTCTCTTACGCACTCTCTCCCCTACTCGTTCTAACAGTTTGGCCCCCGGGACAAACTATTCCCCTCCGCGTGTGCTCCGACGATTCCGACACCCGTGCGGTAAAAGCCCCGAATCCCGTCAACGGTTGTGCACGTTTGTCACGTAGGAGGTGCTGAAGCAGCTGCAGTGTAAACTGGAGCAGGAAGCGGGGACCCTGGCCTCCTCGGGACGTAGCGACGTGCTGCACCAACTTAAAGGTTTGAGCCGTCTCCTCTCCGGCGCTACGGCAAACGCTCGGGACCGCCGGCGCTAACGTGCCGCTGCTAACGCCTCGCAGAGCTGCACACGGACCTGAGCAACTACTACGAGCTCAAGCACGGAGCCCACCAGGCCGACCGCCCGCAGCAGCTGCCGGACAATCGGGGCGGTCCCGCGGAAGGAGGGACCGGCCGGGCCCCGCCCCCCTCGTCCCACACCCACGTGGCCGCCATCTTGTCGCCGGATCACTTCCTGGACGGGGCTCCGCCCAAAACGGCCGTCTTCAGCGGGGCCGACGGACGCCTCAGCGACCATCACGTGGATGAACTCTACAAAGAGAGGTGGGCGGGGCCAGGTGCACATAAAGCACACAAGTATATGGATTTTGTCAATAAGACTGTTTTATACCCCTCGACCCCCCTCAGGAACCAACTCCTGGGCGAGATGGACCGCGAGGAGCGAGAGCGCTGTTGGTACTTCAGCCAGTTGGAGGCGCTGTCGCAGAAGTTAACACAACTGCCCCGCATTGACTCGGTAACTCTGCACTGACACCCAAATATACGATGGTTAAAAACTCAAAATGCTTAAAGAGCTCTAACGGACCCCAAAGAAACCCCGAAACCAAACGTGTCCGGAGCTTTCAAAAATATGAAAAGAAATAAAAGATAAAGAGGAGTTGATACTTTGAGTGTCTTTTCCACGTTAAATGTAAGGAGAGAAGACAGCAATGGACTTTGAACCTGCAAGGAGAACAGGACAGGACTGTACAAAACCCTCAAGATGTACAATATTTGGCTCAAAGAACCAAATTGTGAAGTTAATAGTTAATGATCCCTCAAAATAAGGAAAGATACCAATGAATTTTGAAATTGCACGGAGAACAGAACAGGACTGTACAAACCTCAGGATTTGGCTCGAAGAACCGAACTAATAGTTTAAGACTCGCGCAAAAATAAATAAAGAAGACATCGATTGATTTTGAACTTTCGAGGAGAACAGGAGACGACGGTACAAAACCCTCAAGAGTTACAATCTTCAACTTGAAGAACCAATTGTTAAATGAATCGTTTAACCGACACTCAAACTAAGGAAAGACGACAAATGTATCATAACAAGGGAGGACAACAGAACAAGACAGTACAAACCAAGATTTGGCTCAAAGAACCAAACTCGCACAAAATAAATTAAGAAGACGTCGATTGATTTTGAACTTACAAGGAGAACAGGAGAGGACTGTACAAAACCCTCAAGATTTACAAAGGACCATTGATAAGTTTATAGGTCGAATAGAAAATTCAAAAATGGTCACGTTGAATCAAAACTTACACTGAATAGAGGTAACCATTTCATTAGGCCTCATCTGCCTCCCCCGACCGCACGTCACCGATCCCCAAAAAGCTTCCGGGTTTTTCCCCCGAAGTTCTTGACGTTGGCTCACCTGCGCCCCCTTGTGCAGTTTTCCCTTCAGATGGACCTGATCCGCCAGCAGCTGGAGTTCGAAGTCCGGCAGGTGCGCTGCGTGATGGAGGAACGCTTCGGCAGCAGCGAGGAGACGATCCGGCGCGCTCAGGTAGGACCGCG